>NC_041007.1:47326367-47648867 GCF_004193775.1 Glycine soja
GCTACTTTCAATGCTCACAAACTAATGGATGATGCAGTGTTTCTTCTATGGACATGGCTAAGAGGCTTGGAAAAGAATTTCTCTCTTCACTTCAATCAGTGGTCCTCAAATCTCAAATTTGGCTTTATTAGGACAGGAATATAGGAAACTAGTACAGTCCCTGTTCTATTAGACTACAGTGGGATCTTTCAGCTTGTATAATTATGCATCTAGCTAATCTAGATGTGTATTATCTCTAAAACCTGTATTTTTTCAGTACCTCTGGTACTCATTAATGTTATATTATATTTTGGCTGAGCAAAAAAAAAAAACTAAAACATTGGTGTGATAACAATAAAAATAGAAAAGGGAAAGAATGTGATAATATTAATTTTACTTTAGAATTAGATGAGCATAAAGTTCAATCTAGATTGTTTGTGGCACTAAATTCTACATGATTGGCTTTAAAACACCTTACTGGTATAATTTATGGCCTCTTTCAGGTAAAACCCTTGCTCTAAAATCTTCCCATGATTCTGATTCCTTGTCTTCTGGGATTGCCAAATCTGATAAAGTACTTATTCCTCAAGATCAAGATAACTCTGCATCCTTGACAGATCAACTTGAAACTCCTGATATAACCTCATAGGATACACAGGTGCTTTTCTCCTACTCCATATCGAATATGTTAATGTAATTAGTTTTGAATTTTTGTTGTCACACACCTTTCTTTTTACATGGTTTTCTTGCCAAAGACATCTGGAGAATGATTGAAAACTTTGTGGCTTTTTTATTGCAAAATTGGTGCAGTTTATGTGAGTTTTTAGCAGTGTTCATTATCTGATAGTAACTAATGAGCAAGAAAGAATCTGGAGGATGGAGGGAAAACAGATACAAAAACATTATCACTGTTATGACCACCTTTGTTTGATGCAGTTATAGCTTGGTGCTCCCAATTGTACCAACCTGTGTCACCCTTTGAAAATCTTGTAGCACCTCCCTGGCTTCAAGTTTTGGATTTCCATGAATTCCCTCCAACTGCTGGACAATAGTCACCCCTTTCTGTTTCTAAATCTCATGCTAATTGCTTGACATCCAAATGGGTATTTGGTTTAAAGTTGTGGATTATGTGTTTTATATCAGTTTAAAGTCCCCCAAGGAAATAACCAAAATTATCTTCTGGTAGTTTTCTCATTTGAAAGTAAAGAAGAGATTCAAAGGCTTCTATGTAGTCCTCAACATTTCCCATTTGCTTTAACTCAACCTAATTTTCATAGGGATTTTCAACCTTTCTTATACCAAACCTTGCAATCAAGGCTCTTTTAAATATTGCCCATGTAAGACTTGGCTTTGGTTTCTCTCAATAGTTTGAACCCATGTATGGTTGGGCACCCCATACCATAGTTGTCAATAGCGGCTGTAGCGGCCGCTATAGCGGCGGGGCGGAGCGGAGCGGCACCCATCCGTGACGTACACGTGTGTAGCAGAGCGGTTTCGGGTGGCGGCTGGAGCGGCCGCTATCGCGGCGGAGCAGCGTAGGTTGCGGAGCGGTTTTTCGCGCCGCTACTTCGAAGCACGATGGTTCTGAGTGGGTTCGGTGGTTCTGTTCTAGTGTTGCTTCTGTTGCTTCTTCTGCTCTGTTTTTTGTTGCTAAGAAACCCTCAATCTCAGATCTCGCACCTGCGCGCTCTACCAACTCTTTATCTCCATTTCTTTCAAAATTGTCCTGCCTTAATTATCTACCATGTGTATACTGTGTATCCACGTTTTAATATACCATTAGGGGATTCAACAAAACAAAACATATATACCACTAGGGTTGGCTTATGTAGAGGCAAACAATATTAATATATAATAATAATGTTAATAATTAAATAATATAGAAATAATATTAAATAAATATAATAATATCATAGTTTTATAATATTAAAAACTTATATATATATATATATATATATATATATATATATATATATATATATATATATATATTTGTTTTAAAGTTTAACATTTCTAGTTAAATTGTAGCTGAACAATATTAATATACAATAATAATGTTAATAATTAAATAATATAGAAATAATGTGAAATAAATATAATAATATCATAATTTTATAATATTAAAAACTTATATATATATATATTTGTTTTTGAACATATATATATATTATTAATTATTTATATATTTATATTTTTGTTTTTGAACATATATATATTATTAATTATTTATATATTTATATTTTTGGTTTTAAAGTTTAACATATCTAGTTAAATTGTAGCCGAGCAATATTAATATATAATAATAATGTCGATAATTAAATAATATAGACATCATATTAAATAAATATAATAATATCATAATTTTATGATATTAAAAACTTATATATATATTTATATTTTTTTGAACATATATATATATATATATTATTAATTATTTAACATATAAAAAAAACATTAGAATAACGGTCACCCCGCTATCCCACTTTTGAGGTTGGCCGCTCCGCTACGCCGGTATTGACAACTATGCCCCATACTAAAATTGGCCAACTTAATCCATCAATCACCACCAATTCATGCCAAACAATGTGGATGGTTCACCACCATTTCCCCATGGTTCTCGGGTCAAGGTAATTTTTCTCCTGAACAAAATATTATTTTGTTGGATTTGGATAAGCTTCATATTTGTTTTAAGAGGTGATACACATACATGACTGGTATACAACATTATTTTTGTGTCCATGTCTCTCCATCCCATCATTAAGTTCATTTTAAACATCTCTCTTTCTCTCTCTTGGTTGTACAAGTGTCATTTCTCTTATTTTTATATATACTTATTTTATCAAATAACTAACTTTTGCTTTTCATTGGCATCTAAGTACTTGTATGGGTAATGAATTCTATATCAAATAATCAGGGAGCTGAAAGGAAAATAATTGTATATTGTGTGTATAATACATTCTCCAATATCCTTTTTATAGGGTAAGCAACTATGCCTAGAAAAGGAAATGAGAAAATAAATATCAAGTGCTGAGATATTTTGGACCCCCTAAAATATCTGTGATATTTATAACAAGGTTTTTCCAAATATATGTTCTGGTTCCTCATTCACTGCTTTTGATTTGTGTTTTCCCTTTTTATGAAGAATTACACTGTGAAAGAAGATAAAATTCTTTGCATGTGTAAAGAAGAGACAAGCACGTGACGTATGATATCTGAAAAATTGTCCTCTATAATTTTCAAGCTTACAGATATTTTTTTGCTATTGTATGCATTGCTCTTGCAAACCACACCCATTGTGAAAAAGCTAAGGAAGTGTTTTAGTTGGTCTGTCTTTCTCTTTATATTTGGTATTTTTAAGTTAATTGTTTTGTTAGCAGAACATCATATCCTTGACTACTTTCTTTCTCTTATTATATTTCTTCTACAAAAGAATAAGTACAACTTCTTAGCTAGGATAATCATACATGTTAAATGTTTCTAGATATCTTGAACTAAGCTTTGTGGGTATTCTATGTGAAGTGTGAACTAAATATCTCTTAAACATATATTTGTAGATCCGCATGGATACTCCCTCTGGAATCAAGGACTCAATTCCTGCTTGGATTAAGTTTTCTGTACAGGCTCCTGGTGAAATTCCATACAGGGGAATATACTATGATCCCCTAGAAGAGGTAAGATTGTAGACTTCTTACATGTAGGATACACTTAGAAAAAGAGATGACAAATCTAAATATCTCTTTTTCCATTATGGGATAGAATTGTATCTATGGCCTCTCTTTGTAGTACTCATCATGGTTTCAACAGAACTTTTAATGCTGATATGCAATGATGTTGAAAGTTTTGTAGTTTTTTTTAAGCCATTGCCAAACTCTGGCTTTTTTCTTATATTAGGAAGAAATATCCCCCACTCTTTTGCCCAAAGGGATAATGTTATATATATGATTTCTGATTTCTCTCAGTACTTATAACCAAAAATAAAGATAGTCAATACTGCCATATTTAACAATGTTTCATAACTGGCAGAATGCATGTTAATGTTGAAGGTAGCACTGTTAGAATATTAGCCTATGAAATAAAAAAATGATCTGTTACAGCAGTCATTCTATTTATCTGTATAAAACTGGGGTATATTTCAAAATATACTTGTGATGGTTACTTATATTATATTTTTCATTCTAATGTCATGCACTACTGCAACGGTTTTATTTCGTTCCTATGTCTTCAAACATCCACATCCAAAGAGACCAACATGATCACTTAGAATATATGAGTCACACATTGGAATGAGCAGTCCGTGAGCATGTTTTTATTTCTTGATGTGATATCAACAAGTGATTAATTTCTTTTCCCTTTCCTTGTCTTATTTCAAAGTCAATGATCCATTACATCATAAAGTTTGGTATTTTTTTTATCATGAATCATTGTCCTTCCCTTTTCCAATTCTCCTTCTACTTTCAAGTTAATCTTTTTAACAAGAAGAAACTTCCCAAGACCTTGACACCATCACCATCTCTGTTGTCGCAGAACTCATGCGTTAGCCCCCTAATATAGGACCTCGAATATGTATTCAAGAAGAAGTTTGATGCAAACAGCAAAAGACAAAATATTAAAGTGGTCAAATACATATAAAAGTATGGTTAAGGACATATATGTTATGAAAGGCTAACGGATCCCATTAATGATATTATATTTTGATGAGGGATCAAATTATAATTATCAAATTTGGGGTAACTGATGGCGGTTACCAATCGAATGGGTTACGGTTGTCCCCATCAATAGAGAGCAATGCAACTAATATAGTTTTTTTCTCTCTTTACCGTGGCACAATTAAGAGAAGAAAAGAAGGATCTCTACGATGGTCATAAGATAATCTGATCAACCTTTCATTATCATTTCATTGTACGCTTTCTATTCATCTTTGTAAAAGTAATTTCTCTCTACATGAATAAAAAACATGTGGTGTTAGAATGAAATTAGGCTGATTGATTGAATCCCAATATTTAGAATTAGATCTCAACATTTGGTATCAGAGTCACTCATACTTGATTCATTTATGAACATACACACATTAGGTACAATGGTTTGATGAATCAAAATAATATTATCACATTACTACAAAATGAACAATGATATAAAGGGTGATTGATAACATCAAATTAATATGACAATTGTTCAGTAGAGTATATTGCATGATTGACCATATGGATATGTTACATGAAAATAATTTTGTAATGTTATTTACATGCCATAAACATGACAAATTCACAAGTAGTAAATGATACTTGGTAACAATAAATCAATGTAACTCATGTAGAGTAACACTACGGTGCAGTCATACAAATTTTTTGATGTGTTAAATTTTTTGATGTGTTAATGGGTTATGCATTTTACGAGTACCATGTACTTATTTCATGTGGGATAATAAGTATAAATTTAAATGCATACTTTATGTGTTTATTCTTCCTTTCAGAGGTCACTACAGTATATTAAAATAATAATCACTAGCTTCTAAAATTTAAAATAAATAAATAAAATTAAAATATTTACTCAAGAAACATTTGAATTTTGGATTTGGTGCATCAATGTTCAAAATTCAGTTATGATATATCATTTTAATTATTTAGCATTTAAATGAACTAATTGAATCAAGATATCATCAAAGTGACCTCTATGAACTAATTGAATCAAGATATCACCAAAGTGACCTCTCTTGTGTAGATTGTTCATGAGAAATGTTAAATGCTAACGTGTTTGATGTGATTATTTATATGAATGGTTATTGACCCACTTGAGATGAGATATACCGTTATTTTTAAATGCATTCATGATTTCTGTGAGCTTATTGTATTATTTGTTTTGATCTTTAAGTAATATATTTAAAATACTTATTTGTTACAATTTTAATTATCTCTAAGTAAATGAATTTTATCACGTGTAATGCACAAACTTAAATACTAATTTAACCTCTAATAATCATTTAAGAGTCTATTGACTTTTTAACTCTTCAACTTTTTAAAATTTTTATTTTTAGTTTCTAATCTAAAAATTTTGTTTGGTCAAGCAGGTGTTGGAACTTTTTTTTTTTTTTAAATTATCACTTTTGGTTCCTACTCCATAATCTCTCTTTGTCAAATGCTGATATTGTTAATATTTTATTATTATTTTACGTCATTTTGTGGTTGTTCATTATTTAGCAGTCCAAACTGCTAGGAAATCTTTAGCGGGAACATTAAAAGCTATTATATAATTTCTACCCGTTCAAAACTACAAAGAAAATTGCTTCTATGTGTTACTGAAATACAAAGCAGAACTAAAGAATTGAACTATTAGAAAATGAACTGCTACAAAATATCATAAAATGGTGATAAAAAATTGGCATCATCAGCATATCTAATGGCAAAATTAAATGGCATGGACCCAAAGTGGTTCCTAATTTTATTGAAGAAACTGAAGGGGTGGACTTGGAAAATCAACTCTTGCCAAACATGTTTTCAATAATCAACAAGTGAAAGGACACTCTGATTGTCGTTCTTTTATCACAGTTTGTCAATCATACACTGTGAAGGAGCTATTAGAAGATATGATACAAAAATTATGCAAGGACGCTGATGATGAGTCTCTTCCAAAAGGGCTACATGAGATGAATGACATTAGCTACAAAAGTGAGACAATACCTTCAGTCGAAGAGGTATTTGGTATTGTTTGATGATGCCTGGGAAGAAAAATTTTGCGATGAGGTTGAGCACGCCTTGCCTAATAATGACAAAGGAGGTAGAATCATAATCACCACTAGAACGATGCACTTTGCAGAGTATTTTAAGGGATCGTTTCTTGTTCATGTTTACAAACTACAACATTTGCCTCCAAACAAAGCATGGGAACTCTTCTGCAAGAAGGCATTTAGATTTGAACCTTATGAGCAATGTCCAGGTGAGCTTGAGGATATGCCATGTTCAAGCTTTTGATAGTACTTGATCTTGCAAGTACTTTGTAGAAAAATGTTCCTGATAACTTGGGGAATATTTTTCACGGGCATGAGGTACTTAAACTTGAGTCACACAAACGTAGAGGTTCTTCCTAGATCCATTGGTATGTTGGTGAACTTAGAAACCTTGGATCTAAGTCAAACATGCGTGCATGAGCTACCAAGAGAGATAAACAACCTCACAAAGCTAAGGCTTCTTCCAGTCTACTATAGAAAATATAACAATACTGTATGTTGGATTTCACAATGGGTGTGAAAATGCAAGAAGGTATCAGTTGCTTGAAATCATTACAAAAGCTTTACTTTTTGGATGCTGATCATGGTGGATTAGACCTTCTGGAAGAGCTCAAAAGGTTGAAAAAGTTAAGGAAGTTAGGGATAAGGCGTATGCAGACAGAATATGCAACCTTGAATCTCTCAATGTTAATACAATAGCTGAGGATGAAGTCATTGACTTGGATTTTGTAACACCTCCATTGCTACTACGAGTTTTGAATTTGAAAGTTTGAGTGACAAAGTTGCCCGAGTGGATTCCAAAACTTGAGTATCTTGTCAAGTTAAGGCTTGGTTTATCTAAGCTCGAACAAGATTCAGCAGACGCACTAAAAGACTTGCCAAATTTGTGGCGCCTAAATATGTGGGATAATGCATGTATTGGTGAAATTTTGCATTTTAAAATAGGATTTCAAAAGTTGATACTACTGGATCTCACTCGATTAAGCAGATTAAAATCTGTCTCTATAGACAAAGGAGCTTTGGTTGGTCTTGAACACTTCAGATTTAAGGATAACCCCCAAATGAAGGTTGTACCTCAGGATCTCAAAGACTTGGAAAACCTTCAATTTCTTGGCTTTGCTGATATGCCAACTGAATTAGTAGAGAGCATTGATCCAGCAAAAGGAGGAAAACAATATTCGACTATCCACCATATTCCACTTGTACTTATTCGTCAGCATGTGGGACCAGGATTTAATGACTGAGTTGCGCCCTGTTCCCACATTAGCCACTATCCGAAGACTGTAATATTAAGGTACTTTTTCCTCATGCCATCATATATTAATGTTGCTCTAATAAATGTTCGAAATTATAATATGAGGTCTGGCTAATCTATGTTCTTAAATTATTAATTAAAGAATTGAAAAATAGAAATTATTTATTGTATAAATTATAAGAGACGGTAAAAAAAATCATGGACAACTTAATTTTCTGTTTCTCAATAAAAATATTTTTATTTAAGTTTTTTAACCAATAACCTTAGAATTAGGGTTGTGAAAAAAATCTAAATATATAAAACCAATCCATATCCAATCCAATTAATTGGATATGAATTAAATATTTGTTTTGATTTTTAAATCCAATACAATTTTTTGGACGATGACTCCTAAGTTTTTTTTACCAACTCTAGCAGGAATTATTTTTTGATCAATATCGTCTAGAGTTATTTTGACTGACGTCAATTGATGACTTTTTAAGTCGTCAACGGTTGAGACTATTTTTCAGTTAATGTCGGTAAGGATTTTTTCAGCCAACGTTGATCAGGACTATTTTTTGGCCGATGTCGTCCAAAGCTTTTTAGGTCAACATCAGTCGAGCCCATTTTTTGGTTGACGTCAGCTAGGATTTTTTTTGCCGATGTCTATCGAGATTATTTTTTTGTTGTAATCAGGTAGGGGTTTTTTTGCCAATGTCTGTCGAGATTATTTTGGTCAACATCGGTTGAAAAACATCAACAACAAAAAAACCTAACTGACGCCGACCAAAATATTCCTCCAATTGATGTTGATCGAAAAAACTCTAGTTGATGTCAACAAAAAATATCCCTAGCCAACGTCGGCAAAAAGAAATAATCATGGTTGACATTGGCCAACAAACCCTGATTGGCGCCTACAAAAAAATAGTTTCAACCAGCGTCAACAAAAAAACCTAGCGAATGTTGACCATATATAAAATAGTTCCGACTAATGTTGGCAAAAAGATAACAACGACTGGCATCGGCCAAAAAAAACCTTATCGATGCCCGCCACAAAAACCCTAACCAATGTCGGCCAAAAACTAGTCATGGTCGACGTTGATTGAAAAATTCTAGTCGATGTCGACCAAAAGCCTTACTTGGTGGTTGGAAAAAAGACACATTTAATTATAAATTCAAATGTGGCAGATGTAATGTAGGGCAAAACCACTATAAAATGGATTGCTTTTTCATTTCTTCCGTCATCCCACCTAATGAATCATTAAGAATTACTTTTAATAAAATCTTAAGTATTTGCAGGTTAATATCACCGACCAGCATTGACTAAAAACCCTAGAAGACCTCAACCAAAAAACAAGTCTACCTAAGATCGGCCAAAAACATCCTTGACTACCAAAAATGCACTGACCGACGTTAGCCAAAAAATAGTCCTAGTTAATGTCGATCTAAAAATGTCTGGTCCGATGTTAGCTGAAATTGCCCTCGTTGAGGTAGGCTGAAAATACCCTAACCAAGATTAATCAAAAATAGTCTTGACCTAAATCGGTTGAAAATAGCTCTTAAATGGACAGGTGCTAAGTTTTTTCTTTTTAGCGTTTAATTACTAAATTTTGTAAAAAAAATCCTTATAATATTTAAATGAATATAAATTAGATATGACCAAATCCACATCCACTTAAATGGATTAGATCTTGAATCCAAATTGTATTTTAAAAAATATGGATATAGATTTAAGATCCAATCCATTTAAGTAGATATGGATTGAATTCTTAAAAATTGAATCCATGCCTACCCCTACTTAGAAAATTGGCTTGCGTTTGTCATAATATAATGCCATATATTAATATCTATTTATAGATGGTCTATATATTGACCAAAGGCAAAGGGGGATGCTCTAGATATTGTTCTTAGATATTAACTTAATCTCTTTGCAAATTCACAGGTCTCGAATGTAGTTCTTAGAATTTCATGGAAGAAGTACTTTAGAGTGTGTTTGGATAAGAGACTTTAAAATTCTGAGAAATTTTAAATTCTAACAATTTCAAATATTTTAATTGAAATTCTTTTATTTTCAAAATTTTGTGTTAATTTGGATAAAAAAATTTAAAATGTGAGGATGAAAGAAAATGAATGCAAAGAAGATATGGTTGGTGTACTTCCAAAGAGAATAATATTATGTGGCATGTGGAGTTCACAGGGAACCAAGATACGACAATCACCACCACACTCGACCACAACATTCAGTCGCAAGACATGACCCAGACCCTCTACGCCGGCGAGCACCTGCGTTGCATGATGAACGATGATGGCTGCTCCCGTGGCTGGCTGATGCAGTTCTACGTGTCCCCCTATGTCTGCATCCGATCGACGCTCTGCGAGCTTGGAGAGTGCTTCTCGAAAAAGATGATCATCAGCGTGAGGGAAGAGTCGTGATTTCGAGAACATGATTTTGAGAACTTTCAAGTGGGTGAGATGATGAAGGTGATAAAGGAAACACACGAACATTTTGAAAAGCTCTTATATCAAGAAGAGAATTTCAATTTCTCACCTTTTAGAAGGAAATTAAAATTTCTCATTTTTAGTTGTTTAAAATTCTATTTTAAAATTCTAAAAATTTAAATTATTCATAAAAAAATCCAAACAGTAATTTTTAGATTAAAAAATTTAAATTTTCTGATAAATTACTTTTCTCAGTTAAAATTTTCTATCTAAACACATTTTATAAGATTTTGTTTTATTTTCTTATAGACTTTCGACCATTCATTATAGATTCTGTAAACAGCCTGGTTTCTCATGCTCAGTTCATTTTTCTAATTTTCTAGTTTTTGCATGATAAAAAAACAAAAAACAAAAAGAGGATAGTCAAAATAATTGGTAACAAATCGTTGATTCCAGCAACGCAACAAATCAATCCAATGAATAACAAAGATACTGCAATTATTTATAGTGGAAAGAAGCAAGAAATCTTCATTACAAACTTCAAAGAGTAAATCTACAATGAAGAAAAAAGAAAAAGAAAAAAAAGTCACATGTGCATTCCAAAACCAAGAGAAGGCAGACTAAAGTTTAGAATACAGCAAAATAATTGGCAAGCAACAGTACTAGGTTCCATCATCACAACAAGTCCAATAATAGTACAGAAATTACATTTGTCTTTATTATGAAAATGAAAATGTCCATTCAAATGAAGTGTTCAGTACAAGCTTTATAGAGCAGCTCCCACAACCTGCAATAAATAGCATGTAAGAAGAAAAATCAAATGAACTCTTAATTATTCCTTGTGTGTGAGAGCAAAATAGATAAAAATAAAATTTGTTGAAATTTATTAAAAATTATAAAATTTGGTGGGATGATTCAATTCGAAAGAGATACAGGTTGAACCACTTTGGCATTTCCACAAAGGCACAAACACTAACATATTTTTCCATATAATAAAAAAGTTCATGACACTTCTATATAGTTTTTAACTTAGTTAAACATGTTCAATTGAGTGTCAACACAAGATTAAGCAATAACTTAGTAAACATGCTAAAATTATTATATTCAAAGAAGCATTAAAACAACTTCAAATATAGTTACTATTTGAATATTGAATTTAGTAATTGTAAAATTAAAAATACACTAGTATTAGTTAATTCTCTCACTATAAAATATATATGATGAATCAAATTAGTTTTGTAAAACATCAAGCTCTAACATATAAAATAAAAAGCACTTTCAATATTTTACGTTCGAAATTAAAATGCTACTTGCATATCATCAATTATAAAATATAGAGAAAATAAATTTAATTCCTAGAATATATTATCGATAGGGTTTTTTTGGTTCTCAGCTTTATTTATTTATATAAATTAATTTTCAAACATATCAATTTATGGATCATAAAATTGTAGATTTTTTGCCTAACTCATCTCTAAAAGTTAACTTATAGGATGAAAGTTGTTTTCCATTCACACTTAACACTTTTAACGTGTTTGGTGTGTGGATATAATGAGTAACACTTTTTTTTATAGATAGATTCTAATGCCATTTTAGAATTGTTTATGTTTGACCTAACTCAATTTTAAAAGTTAACTCAAGGTAAGGAACCCACTAGTGATATATGCTCACCTTATTCAACTTGCTAAGAAATTCAACTTGACAGAAACTTGAAAATCAAAACAACACAAATGAAGCATTTTTTATGGAGAACATTGCATCTCTAAGATACATCAACTCACATAAAAGACCTGTATTAAAAAAAAAACTAACATAAAAGGCATGACAGAATCCAAGTATAAAAGGATAAATGTCTACATGATTGGTAAATATAATTAAAACATGAAAAGAAAGACGAACATATGATTGAGGAAAGGGTATGTACCTTTATATTAGACATCAAAGCATTATCAGTTTGTTTAAGATTCCTTGGAGGACTAGTGAATAGAGCGGATGTCAAAATCATAGAGTTTTGGGCCAATCCAATGACGGATGAGTACTTGGGGAACATGATTGATGATCTCATAATCTTGACCTTTTTTTGGATCAATGCTCTCAACAAGCTCAGTTGACATATCTTGGAAGTCAATAACTTTAAGGTTATCCAAGGCTTTGATGCCTGAGGATAGCTTCTTGAGATGGGGGATTTTGGCAATTATAAAATATTCAAGAGAAAGCAAACTTCCTTTATCTATTAATACAGAATTTACTCTATTCAAGCGAGCTAGATACAGTTCCTTCAATTTTGGAAACCCTCCACTTTGAAAATGCAAAATTTCACCACCATAGGCATTGTCCCAAATACCAAGCTTCAACAAATTTGGCAAGTTTTCTAGCGATCTTAAAAGATCATCTTTCAAATTGCATAAACCCAGTCTTATCTCAACAAGAAACTCAAGTTTTGAAATCCAATTAGGCATCTTCTCCAATCTTGTTTTCAATTTAAGTCGTCGAAGTTGGGGTAGGGATGATATAGGGTTCAAGTCAATGATTTCATCCTCACCTATTGCAGTGATATCAAGTGATTCAAGGTGTTTCATCTCTACCACGGAAGCACATATTGCATTCCCATATTCCCTCCGAACACGCCTTAAGCCTAACTTGCTTAATTGCCATAAGAATTTCATCTCTTGGATGAGATCTATCCCACCATGATCTACCTCCACATAGCAAAGTTTTAATAGGGAAGTCAAGTTTTTAATACCCTTTTCCATTAGCACACCAGTTGTAAATCCCAAGAGAGAATAACGTGCTTCATAGTTTCGATGGAAAGCAAGAAGATGTCTTAACTTTTTGAGCATGTTTATTTCACTTGGTAACTCATGAACCAATGTGTCTCTTATGTCCAAGGTCTCTAAGTTCTGCAACTTACCAAGAGATTTAGGAAGAACCTGTACTTTCGTACCCCTTAGATTTAGGTACCTTAAGTGAAAAAGATTCCCTAAATTACCTGAAATATAATTTAAGGATGTACCATGAAGGTCGAGTACTTTCAAAACCCTTGACTTTGAAGATAAGAGACCCGTGAAAAGCTCAAGCAGTCCTCCATTCCCAAAAACATGAATAGCACGAATGTGTGTGTAGTTAGTGCTCTTCAACACATTGTTGGAACTAATGTCTACAGATAAGCGTCTAGTTGTTCCACTTGTGGCTGACTCATCACCTCCATGCACAAAATGGCAAAAACACAAGTCCTTCAATTTTCTTACTATCATTTCATGTAATATATCATGGACTTGACAACTTTTAACTTTCCCTTCAAAGCCAACTGTTGAGACTTGAACCAGGCTTCTATAAATTAACTCGGATAAGTACTCATCTGCAATTTGCTCTGAAGTTCTTCTTCCATCAGACTGAACAAACCCTTCAGCTATCCATTGTCGTGTTAACCTGTTATGATTAATGGAGTAGTCCTGTGGATATATTCCAAAATACAAAATGCATGGTTTCAAATAGTAAGGCAGGTCATCATAACTGAGAGATAAAATCTTTGTTATACTAGTGAGATGGGCATTACGCTGCAACTCGAGGTTTAGATTTTGATTCACCTTTTGCCATTCAAAGACAGTTTTTGATTTTGTTGAAAGTAGACCACCAATGGCTACAATCGCCAAAGGCAGCCCCTTGCATTTTCTAACAATTTCATTTGACATACCTTCATGCAGTGCAGGACATTGCCCGTGTAGCTCAAATCTGAATGCCTTCTTGCAAAAGAGTTCCCATGCTTTGTCTGGAGGCAACAGTTGTAGGCTGAGAATATGAACAGGAAAGGATTTCTTGAAAAACTCAGCAACATGCATCATTCTAGTGGTGATTATGATCCTGCTACTTCTATTGTTATTAGGCATGGCAAATTCAACTTGGTCACAAAAATCTTCATGCCATACATCATCAAAGAATATCAAATACCTTTTGTGCTGCAAGTATTGCCTCGCTTCAGAAATTAGTGACTTCTCGTCCATTTCGTGTAACATTTCTGGAAGAGGGTCTTTTGCCTCCCTACAAAATTGCTTTATCATTTCTATGAATAACCCTCTGACACTGTATGATTGAGAAACTGTGATGCAAGCACGATAATCAAAGTGACCTTTTACTTTTTCACTATCAAAAACATGCTTGGCAAGAGTGGTTTTTCCAAGTCCTCCCATCCCTACCACTGAAATCACTGTTCGCTCTTCTGTGCCCTTCAACAGCCAACCAACCAATTCATCTCTTGGCAATTTAAATCCTACAATTTCAGTTTCTTCAATAAAAAGGGAACCCATTCTGGTGCTGCTGCTTGATGGTGGTTCTTGTGAAACTTATACCTTTCACTTCTTTCCTTGATTACAGAAATTGACAACTTAATGTCCTGAATCTTAGTAGCTATCTGATGGCGAGAAATTGATGTTTTTATCAGGCTTGTAATCTTGCAAATTGAAGCCTCACATCCAAGGTGGGGAACCACATGAATCACCCTGAGGTATTCATCAATGATATCTTCTATACGAAATGATGCTTCTCTCACCTGCTTCACCCATGTTCTTATTCCATGGTTGGTGTTTGCTTCATCTGCAGCCTTTCTATCTGCATCTTTGAGGAAAGCTTGAATGCTTTCTAGTTCATCTCTGATATTTGAAAAATCTTTGTGGATGCCTCCTAACAGGTTTGTCTCATCTTTTAGGATTTGGAACACTTGCCCCAAGGCAAATGCTACGGCAGTTTCTGCCATTTCACTCTATCTCATATTGCTATTTCTCCATTATGATATTCCTATATGTATCCAGCATAAGCATTTCAGAAAAATATGGTGTCTTTTTTTTTTTTTTTTTTTGCCTTTTTTCTTCCTTTGGATACAGTATTTGTGAATGTTGCCAAGGCAAATCAATCTCCAAAGTCAATGAAAAGAAACGTGCACAGTTGGTGCATGACTTCCAATCTTCAACGGTCATTTTTTTTTTAATGGAAACGGTCATTTGTTTAGTTACTTATTTTATGAAGTTGGTGATATGTAGACTGGGACATCCTCTACCTTATATATATATATATATAATATGAATAATAAATTATAATTAATTAAAAGTTTTTAAAATATGTTTAAATAAAAATCTTTCAAAAGGGTAAAAAGCTCTCATTCACTTTTCTAATATCATAATAAAACTTGTCTAAATAAATAATAAAACTTGTCCAAATAAATAATAAATCATCTCGGCTCAAAACAAGGTCGTCTAAGACAACTAGATATCACACATGGAGTGAGTTATCACATTCCTACCTAATAGAGAAACAAGATAACTAGATATACATATCATATAAATGAGATACAACTTACTTAAACATAACTCACGTAATTCCACCACTTTGTCATTTAAAATTCACTTTTCAATCATCAATCACATTACACATTAATCACACACTCCGATCAATATATAATAGCACATCAATTATATAATGAACAATTAGCAAGCGTATGCAATAGTTATGCTAAGACTCAAACCTATATGTAATGTGATACCATGTCAGTGAAAAACTACCTTGGAGTGCTTAGGAGTACATAACAAGACACACCACAAAATGGGTATATCAGGTCACTCTCACTAAGTAAAATCATAAAGAGACCAGTCAGGGTCACGCTGTTTTGCAAGAATGCTCCAACCATGTGGGATCGGTACAGGCTTAAAGGAGCACTCAAATCGAGTGTATTTACCCTCAAGGTCTACACTCCAAAGAGTCTTTCAAAGTCTCTCCCTCCTGATTCAGGTCCAACCCCTAAAATAATTTTTTGCATGCAGACACTACTCATGATTTTACTTAGTGTTAAACACATTCAACACATTGCGCTATAATTTAACACTGGTTCCTAAATAGGAAACCTACATTTTCTCTTTAATATTGCGCATAAACATTTTCTCAATATCAACACTGGTCGAGTTATTGTATAATTCACAGCTCACAACATAATTATTGTCACATAAGTGTTAAACATACACACTTATTCACAACCAAATATCATGCCCACAATTTAACATCTCATAATGTCACAATCAATCATCTCATATTTACATATATCTCACAAATTGACACATTCCACTTTGTACTACTCAATCTTCATAATAATATTATAATGTCATTATAATAATTTATTACACCTTATAACTCATATACACATCACACAGTAATCATATTTGCATGACACAAAACATATATATATATATATATATATATATATATATATATATATATATAGTAAATCAAGCTACATTATTTTTAATCAAAAGAGTTTTTATAACAATTAATTTAATATTACATCAAAAGAAATTACCACTAGACATTAACCTTATAACTTTCTTTAATTTATTATTTTAGTATTACAATAAATATTTACACATAACATGTTGATCATCGTCGTGGAAAAATTAGAACAAGATAATAATATGTATAAAATAAGTCATTGAATAATATTATTTAGAATATAATTCACGTTAATAAAAAGAGTTCAATTTTCGTAAGAGTTCACACTCAACACAAAAACACATTAATTTCACAGCCATTTCTCATTGGGACATCAACTGGTTCATCAAACATATATAATTCACAATTATAATTATAAGGATAATATAAAAAATTACGGAAATGCCCCAAAACTCATTCTAACTGATACTCTAAGGATCCTTACATATGTTCTCACTAATCCCCAATTGTGAATAACTCGTCCCTTACCTTGATGTAGTGCTCAAACGTTCTCCTTTATCAATTGTGGTGTTTCTGGTGCTCTCTAGAGCTCCTCCTCCGATGGTTGCTCTGTTAGGGTTCCCAAACATAGAGAAGGAGAAGAGATTGAAGCCTCTATTCCATGGTCCTACATGTGATGCATATTTCTCCCTCCATAGACATTGTTTTACAAATCCCAATGGTAAAGACGTGCGAAAATTAATCTCGAATCACATATCAAAATTTTACGATAATCCAACGGTTAACGAGTTCGGGATTGTAATTTTACCGAGATAGCTCTGGGTTTCTGCGGGAAAAGAAAAGTTACAATGCGAAGGGTATTTCTCTCAGCTCCAACATGTTTTCATAATTCCCAACGATGAAAATGTTAGGGACTCAGTTTCGAACTTGGTGCTCAAATTTCACGATGATCCAACATAAGTTCTGAGATCGTCATTTTTGTGGAATAGGTTTGGTGGTATGCGGAAAAAGATAGGGTTTTGAGAGGGAGAGAAGGAAAAACGAAATTGAGAAGAATAGGAGGCTGAGAACCTATCGTCAATCTGAAAAATGGTAGTCTAGATATATTTATAGTTACTTGCATCCAATGAAATGTGAAAGGCTTAATTTATATATATATATATATATATATATATATATATATATATATATATATATATATATATATATTGCTTTAACTTCCACGGCATCTGTGCATTATGCAATTGTTTATAATCTTCAAACCGTATTTATTCTTGTTTATAACCAACTTGCTGGTGAGTGATCCTCGATTATGAAAAATGCTTACTGTTGACCGCGAAGTTTTGAAGAAATGGTGCATTGGTATAGCTTTGAAATCCACCCTAGATATAATAATAAGTTTAAATTAGTTTTTTTTCTTCTAATTTATTATTTAGTATCAATTTGATTTTTAAATTTTTTTTAATTTGGTCTTTTAATTTTTAAAATCGATCCATTTTTCTAGAAAATATATATTTTGTGATAATTTAAAACCCTTAGTGACAGTTTTGAATCGCTACAAAATATGATTTCTTACCATTTATATTGAAAGATCAAATGAATTGATTTAAAGAATTAAGGACCAAATTTAATCCAAAAATAACTAGAGGACTAAATTAAATCTAAAAAATAAATTAGAGGAATAAAAATCTAATTTAACATAATAATAAAATAATTAATGTTCCAAATCTTTAAGTGACAACTTATTCAATGTTTATATTTTAAAGTTAAACGTTAATCCCTCTTTATTTTTAATTTAAGTTTGATAAGCTTCCTTGAAATTTCCAAATAGCATTTGATTTGTCCTAAAGTCACCTTTGTTTATTGTTAGTTCTTTAGAACAATCGGGTATTTGATCATGAATACTTGACTCGGTGTTGATGCGTAGGCCTTGATGCTTATCTATTTTGCTTGTCTATTTAGAGGTGATGTTTATCTTAATTAATGGGGTCCTTCAGGATGGATTTATGATGTCGCAGGAGTTTTGAGTTTCTTGAAAAGGTTAAACAATATAATTTTTTTATCAACAAAGGTTAATGTTATTAGTTTTTGTTAATAAGAATTTGAACAAAGGTTAGTGTTGATGCGTAGGCCTTGATGCTTATCTATTTTGCTGGAACTCCCCCACCTCCTTTCACAATTGTCTTTCACACACTCTCAACAAAAAATTGCCACTCTATGAAGGGGTTCCAATCCATTTCAGACACCAACTGCTTCCATGAAATTTTAAGAACAATGCCCAGGACCTGTGAATTTGATAAGAGTTTGAATTAATATCCAAGAACAATATACAGAACTCAACCCTTTGGCCTTTGATCAACCTTGTTTTACCTTGGATATGAAGTAGACACTATTATGTGGAACTATGTGTTCATCTCTCAAATAGGGTTTCTTTGATTGCCTTCACAGAACTAGTACTTAGGTTACAAAATGTGTTCGGAAGTACTGCTAGTACTAAGTTACAAGTGTCAGCACCTTCCAACTCCTTTGCTCTCTAGTTTCATGACAAGTTGCAGCATAGTAAGAATCTGTCAGTTTAATATGTAATAGAATTCATATATTGCTACTGACACCTTCAATCAGTAGAGATATTTTCCCCAAATCATCATCTTTTAGGGGATGAGATAGAGTAGATGACTTGGAAGCTTGGGTGGGACATGTAAGGATGAGAATTATGGCTGCAAGCCATTTCAACAGAGAAAATAAGAAGTGTCTTGAGCACTTGAAGCATGCTAAACAAATCTCTGATCCTCCAGATCACAAGGTAGCTCTTGGAGGGACATAAGGTGGAATTTTGGATCGCTTAAGAGGATTGGAAGGCCTTAATGCCAGTAATTGTTGATCCCCCTTTCAAAGTCTCCAATGCTACTTGGCTCTCTGAAGAAAGGGATGAAAGCATTGGTCCCAATGCGACCTTTCTTCTTCTCTCTTGTGCTACCTGCTATATTGTATTAAATGGTTAGATATGTAGATCTGCAGAGCAGTTATAAGTTCATATGGGTAACAAAACTTGCTGCAACTTTAAAGGCAGAGACAAGTGAACACTGACTTCCAAATAATATCATGCAGATGTTGTTTTATGTTAGATTTCAGCTTAAAATTAATTGACACCAAATTAAGTTGTCCAATAGATATTGACTGGAAAAAACATCCTATTGGAACTTACAAGCTCAATTGTTTTGGTGCTGTCTGATGAATTTTCTGACCTTGGTGTCAGTTTCTCAATTTTACAACTACTGTCTGTCTTTTTGTAGTCTCCATTTATTGGGAGACATTGCTGCTATTTTGAGCTGTTTAGCCCCTTAGTCTAAGGAGTGAGAAAAAAATGGTGCTGTCTAACACTCAGCAGTGAACTTTAAAGGTGCTTATATGGTGGTATCTTTAGATATCATCAGTTCATATCATCCAGACTCTTTGAAATCTGCTTGTGCTAGGAAAATTGAGCCTTGTTTTTCAGTGCAATCGAGAGGCTGCACTTGTGGAGGTGCATATTCATTGGATTTCGATTCAGAGTGTGTTAAAAACTCAACACCTTATGGAGGTTTAAAATCATCAAAATCTGTTTCATAGCATTTAAACGTTTTGAATTACATATTTTCTGGCGGCATTGAACTGCTAAAAAACGAGCCACCACTAAAAGTAATAAAATAATAAAAAAATTTATGACACATCATTATTTAACAATCAAAATAAAAGGAAGGACTAAAACTTAGAGAAATATTGTTGATATTTGTATAAAGTTTCTATTTGTAATAAAAAGTAAAGTAATCATAAAATTTTATTAGAATATATAATAAAAAAAAGTTGTAAGACTTTGAGCATTTAACGAAAAGTTTAGAAACTAAATCAGAAATCTAAAAAATTTAAAGACTAAAAACATAATTTATTTTTTAATAATTAATTATTTTTAATTAAATTATAATTAACTTAATAATTCTACATATTAAAATTATTAATTAATAATCTAAAAAAACTAAAATCATTCATTTATAAAAATTAAGGAATTGTTGAATTTATTGCTAAAATATCAATATGAAACCCAAAACTTCGGCCAGAAAACCAGGGGCCCAAACAGAGGAAAGAATAATTATACCTTTATGCAGAAGGCATAATTATAATATATGTATCTTTTCATTGACTTTTGAGATTAATTTTCCTTGGCAGCATTCACAAATAGAGTAAGCAAAGAAAGAAAAAAGGCAGAAAAAAAAAAAACACCATACCTTCTGAAATGCTTATGCTGCATACATGAAAACAGCATAATTGCAGAGTAGCAATAGGAGATAAGAGTGAAATGGCAGAAACAGCAGTATCTTTTGCCTTAGGAGAAGTTTACGAAATCCTAAAGGACGAAGCAAAGCTGCTAAGAGGCATCCACAAAGACTTTTCAGACATCAAAGATGAACTAGAAAGCATTCAAGCCTTCCTCAAAGATGCAGATAGAAGGGCTGCAGATGAAGCAAACACCAATGATGGAATAAGAACTTGGGTGAAGCAGGTCAGAGAAGCATCATTTCGTATAGAAGATGTAATTGATGAATACCTCAGGGTGATTCATGTGGTCCAACATCTTGGATGTGGGGCTTCAATTTGCAAGATTACACACCTGATCAGCACATTGATTTCTCGTCATCAGATAGCAACAGAGATTCAGGACATTAAATTGTCACTTTCTGTAATTAAGGAAAGAAGTGAAAGGTATAAGTTTCAAGTTTCACAAGAACAACCATCAAGCAGCAGCACTGGAGGGATAGAAGGTAGTAGATGGCATGATCCTAGAATGAGTTCCCTTTTCATCGAGGAAACTGAAATTGTAGGATTTGAATTGCCAAGAGATGAATTGGTTGCTTGGTTGTTGAAGGGCACAGAAGAGCGCACAGTAATTTCTGTGGTAGGGATGGGAGGACTTGGAAAAACCACTCTTTGCAAGCACGTCTTTGATAGTGAAAATGTAAAAAGTCACTTTGATTGTCGTGCTTGCATCACAGTTTCTCAATCATACACTGTCAGAGGGTTATTCATAGACATGATAAAGCAATTCTGTAGGGAGACAAAAGACCCTCTTCCACAAATGTTACATGAAATGGATGAGAAGTCATTAATTTCTGAATTGAGGCAATACTTGGAGCATAAAAGGTATTTGATATTCTTTGATGATGTATGGCATGAAGATTTTTGTGACCAAGTTGAATTTTCCATGCCTAATAACAATAAAAGAAGCAGGATCATAATCACCACTAGACTGATGCACGTTGCTGAGTTTTTCAAGAAATCCTTTCCTGTTCATGTTCACAGCCTACAACTGTTGCCTCCAGACAAAGCATGGGAACTCTTTTGCAAGAAGGCATTTAGATTTGAGCTAGGTGGGAAATGTCCAGCAGAGCTTCAAGGTATGTCAAACAAAATTGTTAGAAAATGTAAGGGGCTACCTTTGGCGATTGTGGCCATTGGTGGTCTATTGTCAACAAAATCTAAAACTGTGTTTGAATGGCAAAAGGTGATCCAAAATCTAAACCTGGAGTTGCAGCGTAACCCCCATCTAACTAGTTTAACTAAGATTTTGTCTCTTAGTTATGATAACCTGCCTTACCATTTGAAACCATGCCTTTTGTATTTGGGTATATATCCAGAGGACTACTCCATTAATCACACAAGTTTAACTCGACAATGGATAGCTGAAGGATTTGTTAAATCTGATGGGAGAAGAACTATAGAGCAGGTTGCAGATGAGTACTTATCTGAGTTAATCTATAGAAGTCTGATTCAAGTCTCGAGCATAGGCTTTGAAGGGAAAGTTAAAAATTGTCAAGTCCATGATTTATTACATGAAGTGATCGTAAGAAAAATGGAGGACTTGAGTTTTTGCCATTTTTTGTATGAAGGTGATGATGAATCAGCCACACTTGGAACAATTAGACGCCTATCTATAGACACTAGTTCCAACAAAGTGTTGAAGAGCACTAACAACGCACACATTCGTGCTATTCATGCTTTTAAAAAAGGAGGACTGCTTGACATTTTTATGGGTCTCTTATCTTCGAAGTCTAGGCCTTTGAAAGTACTCGACCTTGAAGGTACATTGTTAAGTTATGTTCCTAGTAATTTAGGGAATCTTTTTCACTTAAGGTACCTAAATCTAAGGAATACTAAAGTACAGGTTCTTCCTAAATCTGTTGGGAAGTTAAAGAACCTAGAGACCCTGGATATAAGAGATACGTTGGTTCATGAGTTTCCAAGTGAAATAAACAAGCTCAAACAGTTACGACATCTTCTTGCTTTCCATCGAAACTATGAAGCTGAGTATTCTCTGTTGGGATTTACAACTGGAGTTGTAATGAAAAAGGGTATTAAAAACTTGACTTCCCTACAAAATCTTTGCTATGTGGAGGTTGAACATGCAGGAATTGATCTCATCCAAGAGATGAGATTCTTAAGGCAGTTAAGGAAGTTAGGCTTAAGGTGTGTTCGAAGGGAATATGGGAATGCAATATGTGCTTCAGTGGAAGAGATGAAACAACTTGAATCACTTAATATCACTGCAATAGCTCAAGATGAAATCATTGACTTGAACTCTATATCATCCCTACCCCAACTTCGACGACTTCATTTGAAAGCAAGACTGGAGAAGATGCCTAATTGGATTTCAACACTTGAGTTTCTTGTTAAAATAAGGCTGGCTTTATCCAATTTGAAAGATGATCCGTTGAGATCGCTAGAAAAGTTGCCAAGTTTGTTGAAGGTTAGTATTTGGGACAATGCCTATGATGGTCAAATTTTGCATTTTCGAAGTGGAGGTTTTCCAAAATTGAAGGAATTGTATCTTGCTCGGTTGAATAGAGTAAATTCTATCCTCATAGACAAAGGAGCTTTGCTTTCTCTTGAAAATTTTAAACTTAACAAAATGCCCCATCTCAAGGAGGTACCCTCTGGCATCAAAGCCTTGGATAACCTCAAAGCTCTTGATTTCCTTGACATGCCAACTGAATTTGTTGAGAGCATTGATCCACAAAATGGACAAAATTATTGGATCATCAATCATGTTCCCCTTGTATTCATTCGCCACTGGATTGGCCCAAAACTCAATGATTTTGAAGTCCGCACCATTCGCTTGTTCTACAGGGAGTGATAAACAAACTGATAATGCTTTGATGTCTGAAATGAAAGTACGCACCCTTTCCTCGATCATATGTTTGTCTTTTTACTGTTTTTTTTTTTTCATTTTCCTGTTTTAATTTTGTTTAGGGTAAATTACTCTCTCCATTTTAAGATGTGTCGGAGCTTCCTAGGTCCTTACACATACTATATTTAATTCCTTTTATTCCTTGCCATAGGGACCAAGGGGATTAAAATAATGTGTATGGGAATAAAAGTAATTAAAAATTGTATGTGTAGACTAGAGACTAAAAAGAAAATTTTTCAAGTATAAAGATTAAAAGGGAATGTTTTTGTAACTATAAAAATTAAATAAACAATTAAATTTTATTAAAAAAATAAGTGAATAAAAATAGAAATGAGAAATCAAATAGGATTTACTATCATTTTAGACCCTAGGCTTTTTAGAATTTCTGTTTTTAGTTATTGAACTTTTTCTTACCTGTGTTTATTGCAGGTTGTGGGAGCTGCTCTTTAAAGCTTGTAAACATGACTTCTTCATTTGAATGGACATTTTCATTTTCAAAATAAAGACAAAATTAATTTCTTTATCATTAGTGGATTTGTTGTGATGAAGGAACCTTCTGTTGCTTCCGATTATTTTGCCTGTATTCTAAACTTTAGTCGGCCTTCTCTTGGCCTTGGAAGGCAAATATGAGTTTTTTTAAGCAAAGGTTGTCGAATTACTCTTTAAAGTTTGTGATATAGATTTGACAACTGCAGTATCTTTGTTATTTGACTGGATTAATCTGTTGTGTTGCTGGAATCAACTGGTTCTTACCAATTATTCTGACTGTCCACTTTTTTTTTTTTATCAGAGTAAAATTAGAAAAATAAACCGAGCATGAGATTTCCCAAGCCTGTAAAGAATCTATAATGTAAAACACTACAATAAAATCTATAAAACAAAAATTTTAAAGTTAGTATAGTAAACAAAATGTGATTGTAAGAAAAATCTACAGAAATTATAATCACCTTAAGAACAAATTTCTTTTTCAGTAGAATGTTTTTCTCATATCACATAATTAGATAAAAAAAAAAAAGCCAGCATGCCCAAAAAAATAATGTTATAATCACAAAAGCATAATTTTAAATATACCATATCAGTTAAGAGAACAGTAGAATCAGGTTCAAACAAGAACTAGCTACCAGTTAAGAGGACATTCCTCATCAAGACATTTTATTTTTCTTCTTTCATGGTGTTCATTGTAGGTTGCTGGAGCTGCTCTTTAAAGCTTGTAATCAAGACTTTTTCATTTGAATGGGCATTTTCATTTTCATAGTAAAGAAAAATGTAATTTCTTTGTTATTATTGGATTTGTTGTGACGATGGAACCTACTCTTACTTGCCAATTATTTTGCCTGTATTCTAAACTTTTGTCTGCCTTCTATCGGTTTTGGAAGGCATATGTGTATTTTTTTTTTTTTTGTGTGTGTGTGATGAAGATTTGATAATTGCAGTATCTTTGTCATTTGCTGGATTAATCTGTTGCGTTGCTGAAATCAACTGCTGTTTAACAGTTATTTTCACTGTCCACTTCTTGTTTTTCATTTTTTTATCATAATAAAATTAGAAAATTAGAAAAGTAAACAGAGCATGAGATATCCCAAGCCCTGTAAAGAACCTATAAGAATATCTGTAAACCAAAAACATTTAGTATAGTAGACAAAATGTAATTGTAAAAAAATCTATAGAAATTATAATCAGCTTAAGAATAAATTTCTTTTTCAGTAGAATGTTTTTTTCACATCAAAGAAACTAAAAAGAAATAATTTACAGAAAGCCGCGTTTAATAATAAGATAAATAGCCAGCATGCATAAACAAATAATGTTAAAATCTCATAACATACTTTTAGATATACCACATCAGTTAAGAGAACAGAAAAATCAAGTTCAAAGTAAAAGAACAAAAATGGTATCTATGATCAGAAAAACTCACACCATGGAAGAGAAACATTCCATTAAGAAACATCTGATAGCAGATCCTTTTCTGGGTGTGGGTTTGGCTCATCTACCTTAGGAGCTGGAGCTCCCCCACCTCCTCCCATAACTATCTTCCACACACTCTCAACAAATCGCCACTCAATGAACCAGGGGCACCAATCCATTTCAAACACCAATTTCATCCAACAAATTTTAACTATGTCCCGGACCTATGAAATTGAAAAGAGATTGAATTAATATCCAAGAGCAATAAAATAGAACACACCCTTTTGCCTTTGATCAATTTTTTGTTACCATGTATATTAAGTATACCCCTTTTGTATAATGGAACTATGAGTTCATCTCTCAAGTAAGGGTTCTGTGAATGCCTTCGCAGAAGCCCCCAGTTCTTGAAAATGTCCCTATATATGTTCTGAAGTACTGCTAGCGCTGAAGTTACAAGTACCAATACCATTTCATTTTAACTCCTTCCCTATCTAGTTGCATATGACAAGTTGCAGCATAGTAAGAATATGTTAGTTTAATATGTGACAGTATTCCTACAACAAATACAACTGACACCTCCAATCAGCAGAAGTCTTTTCCCCAAATCATCAAGTTTTGGGACAGCAATCCAAGTCATTAGTAACTACAGGCTCATTAATCACAAACTAAAATATTTATCATCAGTGTCACAAAGTGATCTTCTATAATAGTTGGAGGCATGAACTGAGCAGGGATGGGATAGAGAAGATGACTTGGAAGCTTGGGTGGGACATGTAAGGACAATAAGACAGCAGAATATATTGATTGCTTCAAACCATTTCAACAGAGGTGATAAGAAGGGTGTTGAGTACTTGAAGCATGCTAAATTAATCTCTGATCCTCCATATAAAGGCATCTCTTGGAGGGACATAAGATGCCGTTTTGGGTCATAAGGTACAGTAATTACCCAATGCTGGCCACCGACAAAGGTGGAGATAATGTTGGAGCAATTAGGTGGTGGTTGTGGTGACTATTTTAATATAATTTTTTTTAATAAAAAAATATAAACGAAAATTTCAAGATATTTGATTTTATTGATAATTTTTTTAGAGATTTTACTGTTAAATAAAATTTTAATTTAATTTTAAAATATTTTAATCTTAATCTTTTAATTTAATTTAACTAAAAATATATAAGCAATTACTTTTAAAATGATGAATACCTCAGGATGTTCCAACCTATTGCAAGGCCCTGTATTTTTTTAAAAATATCATTTTTTTAACAAATATATATTATTAATTTTTATCTAATGAATAATATTTTGTATAATATGGTGTTATGATTATAATGATATTATTTATTTTAAAATATATATTATAAAATAAGAAATAATAGTGGCACACTTTTTCTAACACATACTCTATAATTGGTTAAAATTTATTTAAAATTATAAAATTATAAGAGGTATTCGTTAAGGGAGGAACGAGACTCACCAAAATTTATGATTTCTACGCTAGTAAGTGCATTGCTAACATTTGTCTTGCAAAATATATCTTAATTTAAGTTTTATTCTTCTTTCATTCTATAATTTAATTATACACAATGATATATAACAATAATAAATCAAGTCGACTCGATCTTGTTCCAAAGGATCAGATTCGGGTTCGAGAAATTATTAAATTTATGCTAATTTATCATTATATTTCATTCATTTAAAAAATTGCCAAATTAGAGAATATTTATAAGAAATGAAAATTTTACCCTTCCCTTCGCTCCAAAACTTACACTCACAAAAATCCTTGAGGAAAATATTCTCCATCAATTAGATGATGCTTTTCAAATTCGTTGTTTTTTTATGTAGTCGACATCCATTGAGATATTTTTTTCTTTCCGATTGAGGTGCAGAAAAATAGAAAACTATTTTATCAGGCAACAAATATCTTGAATAACCCAACATGATTAATTCAGCTAATAACCAAGCTTTACGAAGAGTTTGATCCTGAACTAGCAAGGTGGTTGTCAACTAACAACATCCATTTAAATCTAAAAGTGCATGAGGCTAACATTTCTATTAAGAGAAAAGCTACATCTGCTAGCTACATGAGAACAGATACAAACCAGAATAGACAAAGAAGAGAGAGGGTTATCAGATACTTTGCATGGGAGACATACAGTACTAGAGGCTAGTCATCATAGCACTAGTACGTACTTACTCTGCTACTGTTACCATGAGCTTCCAGCAGAGTTAATCCCCCAAAGTGTATGTTATTTACCCTTCCTCGTCATAATCTTCTTCGTCCTCTTCTAGTCGACTACCTAGGTTTGCAAGCTGCATAGTGTCAATGCCCATCTTGTCCACATCAGATAGGGACCAGCCTGGAATTTCTTCATGTTTAATCTCCATGGCAGTGTCCATGGAAGTGGGCTCAGGCAATGAAGCCGGAACAGCTGTGCCAGCATTTTTGTCTTCGTTTTCATTTAAGTTAGCATTCAGATCAATGTTGCGGAAAGATTGAGTACTTTCCTCAGAAATCACAAAGTTCTCCTTTGGTAACTCCTTGGATTGTGGACCATTATCTATTGGCACACTAGTGTTAGGAATATCATTGCTACTTTGCAGAATAGAGGTGCAAGGCTCGGATTCAACCTGCTGATGACAGATATCTCTTTCAATAGTTCGAGCCCCTCGGCCACGGCCTCTTCCTCTACCTCGGCCTCTTCCCCTACCAGGAGTGCCAGTGTGGCCCAGCTCACGCTATAATAAAACAAAAAACGATGTTCACCAAAACAACAGAAGTCCATGACTAAGCCATTTTACACACAAAACACCAGTTCAGAATAAATTTAATGAAAAATATTACTTTAAAAGAGAAACAAAATATCCACTTAAGATCACATACTTGTAGTAATTTAATCATTACAAAATTGGAGATTAGTGAAACTTCAACATTATAACTAGATATAATTCAATGGTAGAATTAGCAGAAATCATTTTCTGTGAGGGGTTATGAGATGGTGTAAGAATGGTATTATTAAAGAAATATAACTAATTATGAATTATCCAGGTTTTTCATGAAAGTGCAATTACCATCTTACTCCTCTTAGCCTCTTCATCACTGTCATTGCCGTCGTCACCAACAGCTTTCCTGGTAGAATGTAGCATTCGTAACTGCACTAATTGCTTATATGGATAGTTAAATCAGAAGTATAGAAAAAGATAAAGGCTATTGAAATTCAAACCTTCTCTTTGGAAGTGCACGATCATCAGCTCCAGCCTCTGAATGGCCATGGCCATGGCCATGCCCATAGTCAGGAACTCTGCTGACAATGTCTCTTAGAAAGTCAAAAACACTATAACTTTGTACACAATGTTTCCTGCAATTTTCATTTACCACTGGTTAAACTAGGCTTGCTGTATATTCAACCTATAAATGAGATGGAGAAACAGGAAAGAGAAGTGGTATTATGTCATACATTAAACAGGTCGCGAATGTTATATAGTTTGATTTAACAATGTCAGAGAAAGTGAATTTTTAACTCCTAGATTGGTTACAGGTCCCCATTTTTTTTTGGAAGGCTACAGGTCCCCATTCTTCAGCTCTATCAACTACTCAGGGTTTTTAGTTAACATGGTGTCATGCAGGCTAGTGATAGTTATCTTCAGTTCAAATATAGCACAAGATACGAAAGGAATTACAAATTGCACATACATTAGAAATGTAAATTATGAAGTCACCTATTTTTCAAGGCAAAGATGCCATTTTTGTAGTGGTGGACAAATTAACAAACTCTGCACATTTTTTCCCTTTAACTCAACCATTTTCAGCTAAAGAGGTGATTCATTGCATGAATTTCAATCCTCAATTATCTCTGATAGAGACCAACTTTTCATGAGTCATTTTTGTAAAGAATTGTTAGGAGGGCAGGCACTCAATTTCATATGAGCACCACTTATAATCCTCAAATGGATGGGAAATGGAAGTAGTTAACTGATAACCAGAGGCATAGTTATGGTGCTTGACTGGAACAAAGCCAAAACAGTGGGCCCTTCACTTAGCTTGGGCTGAATTTTGGTTCCACACAAATTACAATGTTTCTACAAAAATGTCCCCTTTTTGTGCTATGTGTGATCAAGAACCTCCCTAGTCGCTAAAGGAACAATTATTCCATCTAAAATTAATCATGTTAATCGGTTGACCCAACATAGGGATGACTTGCTGCATGAGTTATGAGCCAATTTAGTTAAGGCCCAAGACCAAATGAGAAAATATGCTAATCAATTAGAGGAACAAGTTTTCTTTTTATTCAACTATAGGAGCATGTTAAATGACTTTTTCCGATCAAAAGCACATTTCAATAAATTCTCATAAGAAATCAATTAAGAGATATAAAACTTAAAAGGCTTAATATGTAGGAAGATTTTATCATACATAACATGGAACTTGACCATCTTTAACCAAGTGATGAGGACTAGGAATTTTGCTACCTCAATGTTTAATAATTAAACAAATTTCAGCAGCGTCAAATAGGCCAAAAAAATTCTTTTCAAAAAAATAAATAAATAAATAGGACAACAAATGGACACACTTCAATCCTAAAGGTTTATTGAAGTAAAAAAAACTACAGTAAAAATATTCATTGACTTACAAATGCAATGAATTCATGGTCTTTGCTCCTCTCTGAAGGGTTACTTCATAAGTGCGGTCACAAAGATCTTGCAAAAATAACTCCAGAGCTTTAGCTGTAAAAAATTCATGAATGATATCAGCAAAATACGAGGGAGCCGAGAAAAAAAAAATTATTTATGAGGGAAAAGACTGAGCTGTGGCCATGTGCTGGCTAGGTAGTATGTAAAAGCAACTTACAAACTAAAACAGGAACTGCCAACGCTATCTTTCCGACATCCTCATCTGCTTGCATTATCTTCTTTATCCGAGCCTGCAAATTATTGTTTTCATCAGATACATCATTCTTTTCAGATATCTTTTTCCTTAAACAATGGAACAGAAAAGAGGAAGTATTGGAATCTGAGTTATATTTTAACATTCCTATCTTATTGGTTAAGAATAATATGATTCAACTGAAAACTTAGTTTCCATTTCATAGAATCTAATTCACCACCCCACCCCCTTCCCTTTCTACATTTTCAAATATGATGATTAGTATCTGTTAGCTACCTAATAAAATAAAGGGTACAAGAAGCAAGGGAAACAAAGTAATCAGAAGTATTATTAATTAGACATTTCTTCTATGCTGGGAAAGCATAATGCTGTTGTATGTTCTCCCTAACTAAAAGTTAAAAGCTTCAGAAATTAGTTCAATCTAATCTTTAGGATAGCAACGTTACATAAGAACAGTGAATCAGGATTCAGGACTCAAAATATCATGTTACTATAGATTTGAAAAAATAATATACTTGCTACCTATTCTTGGCATTGACACATAAAACAGCAAACACATGGTGACAGGCACGACGAAAGGCATAACCATTTAGATAAATCGTATAGACCATTTAAAAATCATGATGATAGTAAGGAATATATCCAAGGACTATCATTAACCAATAAAGTATTGTACATGCGTACAAACACACTTTACATAATAAAGATCTTTGCTTCAGCAAAATCAACAAAGGAGCTATCATATTTCTAAACCCCAACCACCGCAGATGGATCACAGGATTCAAGAAAAAGCAATTTGCTTGCTGCAAATTTTCACTTCATAAGAACAATTCAAATAACTAAAACTAGCATCATAAATCACCAAAAACACCCACATGAGTATAATCACATTTTGTTTTGTAAATGGCCAATTGTATCATCCACAGGAAACAATTCTGTTCGGGTCAGTTAGGACTTAATGCGAACGGAAAAACTCTGATTTTAAATATTTAACGCATTTTTTTTATTGGTACGGAGTATCTACCGATTTTATCATGACTAATCTCCGTCAAGTAACCTGACTAACCACAATAATTAACGCATTTGAATACTCAAACTCGAGGTATCAACTAAACCCATCTACTTCAATTGTTAACCCCCAAACAGATAAATTCCCAGAAATCATACTAAATTACAGCTTTACCCAATTAATTAAAACCCCAACCCAGAAACTCCCAATTACAACAAACTCAATTGTAACTGAAAAGTGAAAAAAAAAAATACTTACAGCGGGGAAACGGGTATCGAGCTTCTTCCGCATGGTATCGAATTAGGGATCAATCAGGCACAGAGGAACGAAAACCCTCGAAAAGAAGTAGAATTAGAAGAAGGAGGAGGAGAATTGGAAGCTGAGAATAGGAAATGACGAAGCGGAAGACAAAATCAAAGGAAGCGTGCGTGCGTGCGTGGCGATCTCTCAGATCCGAAGGTGGCTCTGGCTGTCTCAGAAACCAACGAGGTTCTATTACTATTGATTCAGCGGAGTATTCGTCCGTACGAGTTTGACGAAGAAAATATTAAAAGAAAAAAAAAAACAAAGAAACTGTTGCGAAGATGACGATAGAGAGTAAACGGCTGTGAGGCTGAAGGATTCTGACAGGCCAATACATGGACAACACCTGGCAAGTGACAACAGAAAAAATGATGACAGCAAATATGGGTTGTTGAAGGATGTTGGTATGTTACGATACCATACAACAATAATTGAAATCCGATAAAACCATTCGTTAGGTTTGTACTCTAGTACCAACAACAACCGGGGTTGTTCATAAATCAATCCAAACCCATGTGAATCAAAAAATCAATAAGCAAGTAAATTAGAAATCAAATGGATCAAAAAAATTTTAAAAAATCAAAATTTTGTATTCAATTGGATCGAATTTTAAATTTGAATTTAAAAATTAATTGAATCTAATCCAAATTCAACTTATACATGTATATATATTTCTATTCATAAATTTATAATATCATTTATATTTTTATTTTTATTTCTTATATATTTTTAAAATTATCATATAACTTATATATATTTATAAAAATACATTTAATTAAAAAATAATATCTATTTGAGTTAAGATGGATAAATTGTTAGTTATATAGTGATACGTAAATGAAATATTTAATATTTTAAATTATTTTTTATTATATTTATTATATATATATATATATATATTATTTCTTATTTAATATTTTTTTTAAAATAAAATAAGAATAAAATTAATTTAATTCAAACTGTTTTAAATTAGATTAGATTAGATCGAATTAAAATTTTAAACTAAATTGGTTGGATGATAAATGAGCAAAATTGAAATGATTGGATTAGATAATTTTTTCTTCAAACTCATTCCAATTCAATTTGCAAACACTCCTCCCAACAAGTGATTTGTAGGAATGACATTAGGCTCAAATCTCATAGGAATGACACGAGGCTCAAATCTTAAGTATGTTATGGATGTAAATGTTAATTGATGTTTACAGTGAAATCTTTGTTGTAGAACGAGTATATTTCTTTATAATTATGTGTCACACACAAAAAAATTAGTATGTTTTATTTATTTTTTTAAAGGATTTTAGTATGTTTTATTGTATGGGATAAATATATATATTTTTGTATAAATAAAATTTATATTAATAAACATTTTTATTATTAATAATCATCGTAATTACTCGATTTTGGGTTTAATCACACTTAAGGCTCATCACTCCTTCCTATGAGTGTATTCTACGGGAATCGAAATAGGTCATTTCTATAAATCAATGTTCATTGTCTCGAACAAAACCAAATCATTCACAAATGGATTGGGTTGAGTTGGGTTACAAAAAATTGTGAAAATCGAACTAAACGAACTGATCAAATTTGATTGGATTAGGTCCTAAATTTAATCAAAATAGATCCAAACCTGCAAACACCCTTACACACACATGTAGGAGAATGCTAATATCCATCTTAGCTAGAGTGCATTTTGAACTATTGGTTGTTTTATTTTTCAAAATTTAAGGATATTATGATATTTTATCATTTAATTTAAAAATAAAAATAAAATCTTTTTCTCTTTCCTATTTATTTATTTTCCATGATTTTCTCTTATATATATGAAATTTTTTTATTTTTTAAGTTAAATGATAAAGTATGGTCATGCTCTTGAATTAACTTTTGAAAAACAAAAAATTCAATGATTTTGTACTCTTTTTTATGTTGAATACTAATGCACACCAACTAGGATGGATATTAGGCATTCCCCAAAAAAATATTTATATTTTTCTAATTTTATGACTAATCATGATAGTCTAACATAGAGTAATAAATCCTAATTCAACATATCTTATATTAAATTTGTTTCAAATTTTATTTAAGAATATTGAACTATTATTTAATTTTATGCATAAATTTATGAATTTATTGACAAGTTCTTTTTAATATTTACTTTCAATTGTGAACCAATATTTCATGTTGTTTGGTACTTTAATTTAGTAGTATAGATTTGGTGATGGTGGTTAGAATATATTTTTTAAAATTAAAAACCAAATTCATAAAATATTTTTTCTTGATTTTGATAATGAATGTAAAACTAATTGAAATTGTGTTAAAAACCAATTCATCTCCTTTTTTTTTAAACACATTTTGTTTTAAAAATTACATTTAATAACGAAAAAATTGAAAACTTGCAACCACCTTGAGTGGGACCTTATGTTTGTAATGTTATTCATTTATGATTAAGTTTAGATAAATCGATGTTATGTTTGTTTGTTTTAATATTATATGTGAATATTTTTAATGTTATGTTTGACTTATTTAAGAGTAAATTTTCAATTTACTTGTAATAATTTTTAACAAGAATAAGGATTGGATAGAATGGTTATCCAGGTGAGAATGAGAGGAGATGTGAGTATTTTAAATGTAGGTATCGAGATGGATATTATAGGATATATCCTACTCATTGTCATTCCTAATTAGATATCAATAGATGATGAGGAAGAAGAAGAATAAAAAGATGAAGAAGTTGAGAAAGCTACTCAAAAGTAAGAGCATAAGCCTTTTTGGGAGAAAAGAAGAACTTTGAAAGGTTCAGAAACTTGCTGGAGAGAAACCATCCTGAATATTAGAAAGAAGAGGATAAAAGGAAAAGAAGAAAAAGTATCTCAAAAATCAATAGTTATAATTAACATCAATAACTTCAATTACATAAAAAAGAAATTATAAATTTAAAAATGTTAATTAAAAATAATAAATAATAAATGCACATAATAAAATGCATTAATTATATTTTTAGTTTCTAAACTTCTAAAAAATAATTTTTGATTTTTGAATTGTTATTTGCTTAGTATTCTTCTAGTTTTACACATAAAATTAATAATAAATATTTTTGTTAAACTTATTATTTATTAAGTAATTAATTATTAAAAGTTAGACATTTAAATAATTGTGTAAATAAAAATTTCAGTCCCCTCTAATACATTCTTGGATTTGTCCCTGCTTGTCATCTATTGTTTTTTTTACTGTGTACTTGTGTTGTTAAATGATGATCTGTCATTAAATTTTATTATGTATTAAATAACTTATGATGGTTAAAAAACAACAAAAATGTTTTCTCTAGTTGATTCTCACAATCCCAGATCACAAAGATCCATCAACTTACTTAGATCAAGGCATGCTCCTCTTCTCTAACCTTATATTCTTCCTCTAGTTACTTTATCTAAACTCATTTTTCTCTTTCCCTTCTACACTCTTCCTCTCTAGGCACACTCCCTCTCCTCTCTCCATAATCGATTTTCCTCAAATCCAAATCATCTTCCTCCTCAAAACCCTAACCCCCTAACTCAACTAAATCTCTGCCAAAATACCTTCCCCCTCCCCACACACCACTGCCACGCGCTCTAGTCCTCCAACAATGCCTTCTTCATTTCGTAGTGGATCCTAATCATTGACCTCATAACCAACATGTTACCTATCTCCAAATCATCTTCATCGCCAAACTTCAAATCTTCCCCAACCTAGCTCATAGTCACAAACAATTTCTTCTTTGATCCACAAGGAAACCTAAACATGCGCACAATCGTTCACACAACCTTAACAGGAACACTACCAAACCAAAGATGAGGATAACTGCGCAAGGTACGTGCTAGATTGGAACTTGACACGCGTGAGAGCCACCATAACAATGCACCGGCTGATTATTCGCCAACAAATGTAGAAAATGCGATCTTAAATACTTGCAAAACACAAAGGGCTCAAAATAAGTGAACACGTCCAGATCTGAATTCAGCGAATGTGGCAAAAAAAATTGTTATTCATCGTGACACATGTGATTGATTGAAGAATCTGCGAAGTGCATTTTTGTTTCTTGCTGAAATTGAGAAGAGAGTGAGAAAACAATGAAAAGAAAAGCTGAAATTGAGAAGAGAGTGAGAAAACAATGAAAAGAAAAGTAAGGTTCTGCTTGGGTTTAAGTGCTTGCACATTTGATGAATAATATTAGGAAATATCGATACCTTATGTTTATTATTTGTTGTTGATTTGAGGTTTGCGTAGGATGTCTTTTAATTTGATGGATCTTTGTGATTTGGGATTGTAAGAACCAAGAGGAAGCAATTTCTAACGATTTTTAATCACTAAAATTGTTTAATATATACCTTTTTAAAAGCTTTACCATGAAGTGGATCAGTAAATCACCAGAAGGGGATGAATAGTGAAACTTGAGTGATAATGACTTTTTCTGCAAAGGAGCATGCAACTTTTCAAAGTTACTTATGGAATACTGCTATAGAAGCTCCTTGAAAATATCAAACTCTGGCTAATGTAGATTATTGTTTTGTCTCCTCTAGAGAAAAGTATATATTGCTTCTGATATTTGAAAACTATTTTGATCAAATTTTTTATGAATTGTATCAATGATATATCACCTTTATAAAATGTGTTAGAGAGTGTGATGCTACACTTCTCATCTAGGTAATTCCTTCCCGAATCAGATTTTTTCCACTGTGCACCCCTTGAATAAGTATTTCACCCGTGAGAACCACTATTTTTCAGTAGTCAAGAGACAATTTTGCCCTCATCTTCACCGTTAGATATAAAAAAAAATAACAATACAGATTTAAAGGTAGTAACTGAATATTTATTTGGTTAAAAGATATATTAAAATAAAATTATATATGAATAGACTATTTTAACCCTACATTAAAAGCAACAACTTGTTTCCATGTCCTTCTCGGAAAAAAGATCGATGGCATGGTCGGTGAAGCTGCCACACATCAAGCAACGATCGTGCTTGTGATTTCAGCTGTGATTATACTTTTGTGGGATGTGACCACAAATTGCGGTGGAGGCAAATGATTTTTAGGGTTCATGGCTATGGACATGGTTATCAAAATCGCATTTTAAATAGTAGAATTGTTCAATTCCACGAAGTCTCAGCGAGTTAAAACGAGAGCAGAATCAAAAATCAGAATGAACTCAGTCGAGTTTGCACAGACTCGGGCGAGTTAAGTTAGACTCGCCAGTCTGTGTCGAGTTTGTAGGTTTGTGAAAAACTCAAAACGACGTCGTTTCATTTGCATTTCATTTTCTGTCTTCCTCATTTGTGGGTTTGTGTTGCAGCTGCTTAATGGTTATTTCATTTTCTTTGTAGTTTCTTCCTCCTTGTGATGTGTTCAATGCCGGAGTTCGATGGTGAGGTGCGACGGTGAAGGGATCCTCCGCGAGATGGTGAGGTGCGACTATGCGAGTTCAATACTAGGTTTTTTTGGATCCCTTCACTACCTGACTAATGTTTGTTTCTGTTTCTGGGATTTTGTTTTGTTGTTCATCTTCAAGAGTAATGTTCCTTGGCATTTGGTGTGAGTTTTGCTGGTCATTTGGTGTGTTTCTTGTTGTTGCATTTTGGTATTGTGTTGGACTATTGTCTACTGTTTTTGCAACTACGAGACTAATTGATTGTCATGTACTGGATTTTATCATCGCTGGGGAAATGAAAAGTTACAGATTTTCCCATATTTGTCAAAATTCTAATATTTTAATATTAATTGAGTAGAATGACATATGAGGTATGAATAAATTATCTTTTGTTAGTTACTTCTTAGTATTAATGTCTCTTGCGTTTTTATAAATTAAAATTTGAAATTACTTGAGGTTAAGGGTCAAATGGTACTTTAATTCCAAGCTACGTCAGTTGTTAACTTCTTACCACATAGAAAAATAGAAACATGAAATTCTTCACTCCTATCATTAGTATTTTGTGTTTCATGGCTGGCCAGATTTGCTGGGGGATCATTTTTGCTATTGGAGCTTCTATTTAGTTTATGTATGTCATATTGGCCATAGACAGGTATTGACCTCAAAGGAAATTAGTCTTGGTAAATGACCAAAAATACTCCTTTGTGTATGAAGAAACATTGTGGATCATAAGATAGACATTGACTTTGGATGTTAGTATGGTATGATTAAAGAATAATTGACCATTGTTTTGTTTTTGGGTATCAATTCATTGTTGTTTTAGAACTGGAAAAAAAAGGGTGGTTTTTTTTCCTCATAAACAAATGGTATGAAAATAGTTATTCTTTGTATGTTAGTTTATCTAAGACTAAAAGTCAACAATGCATCCTGATTTAGTTTTCTTCCTTGTGGTGGTTGATTAGCATATTTTTTGTAGGACAATATCATTGTTACATAATGTCCTAGTTTGAATATATTAGAATTGGCCATATCACTGCTATATATCACTGTTACATATAGAAATATTAGTATATTTTTTAAATTAAATAAATTCTTATGAGTTTAAGATTTAATTTTATGAGTCAAGTTTATGGAGTTTTCACACGTGTACGTAGAGTCGTGAGTCTAATAATCTTAACTATGGATAACAAGAAGGGGAAAGATAGCGTTCACACGAAAAAAGAAGGATGTTCATATTATAGTGATGAGTTCACAGGAGACATTTTCATTGCCGGTGTATTGTAAATTCAAAATCAAATTCACAATTTAAAATCCTGAACAATCAATCACAATTACAAATAATAAACACCACAACATCGTTGCAACACAACAACACGACTTCAAACCCCAAATCAACAATTAATGCAATATTATTAACTTAAAATCAACACAAAACACAACAACGCAATAGTAACTTAAAATCAACAAATCTCTCAAAAATTAATCAATTCATTCCAAATTTAAAACCCCAAATCTAATTTATCTTTACAATTCAGAGCAACAAGGATTCAAAAAAATAAGCTAACAAAAACAACAATGTTCTGTGTGCATGAATACCACATGGAGACAATTTTTTCACAATTGGAATACTGGGTGACGTCCTCTTCTACGTTGATGAGGGAGTTGTGTTCACAGAGCACCTTCTAATGGCTTTGAAGGCTTTTTTTCCTGTTTCTCTCTCTTTCAACGGTGGTTCCAAAAGATTTTGGAGAAGAAGCAGAGTTCACTTTGTGGGTATAATAGACATATATACATTACAAATATTATCATAAAATAATATTTAATTTATTTTTTTGTACTTTCTGGCACTATTCACTCTGAAATTTATATATGATCCACTGGTGGACCATTTCATACACTAGTTCATCGTAGAATAATGCTCCCTTGAATCCAATGCCAAGTAGATGCAATAGCTCGCCGAGTTTGAGATTCACGATCTACATCAAGTGTATAAAATCTAGTTATAAGTGAAATTCATCGATCACTTGCTGGTGACTGGTGAGTTCCCCCCAAGTATTTTACCATAAATCCTCATATTATTTCATAGGCAAATGCTTAGCACACTGAGGAAAGAATTAAAAAAATTATTAGAATATGTAAAACGGTATTGTTTAATGTTTTTTTCCTATAATTTTCATAATAATTCTTGTATAATTTTCACAATAAATATGTTTTTCTTTTAATTCCTTAATCAGTACCTAACAGCATACTGATTAGCAATATCATATTCCTTAATCCCTTACTATATAGAACACCCCCAATACTTCTAGCATTACTCACTAATAATGCGATCAACTTCATTAATTATTCAAGATTTATACAAACTTCTAGAGTCTCACATTCTTTTTCAGTGTTACAAAATTTGTTGTATCGTAGGTCCTTAATATGAAAAATGAACTTCCACAAGTATGGCAAGAATGTTACTGTAATTAGAAAAGGAATGTGGGTGAGTCCTTGGAACTAAATTTTGCGAATTTGGGCTGCTGAAATTTTGTGTATCGTAAGTCCTTAATGAAAAATGAACTTTCACAAGTACGGCAAGAGTGTTATTGGAATTAGAAAAGGAATGTGGATGTGAGTCCTTGGAACTAAATTTACAAATTAGGGCCACTGTAATTTTGTGTATCGTATGTCCTTCATTGAAAATGAACTTCCACAAGTATGGCAAAAATGTTACTGAAATTAAAAAAGGAATGTGGGTGAGTCCTCGGAACTAAATTTTACAAATTGGGGTACTTAAGTTCTGTGTATCTTAAAGTCCTTCATGAAAAATTGAACATCCACAAGTATGGCAAGAATGTTATTGAAATTAAAAAAGAAATGTGGGCGAGTCCTTGGAACTAAATTTTGCAAATTAGGGCCACTGAAATTCCAAAACCTAAGCCATTAGAACAGTGATACAGATTTGTTGTTGAATAAAACGAAATTGAAAACAAGCTTTTAATTTCTCTGAGGAAAATTATTGTTAGAATAAATTATTTTAGTTTGATATGGGTTAGAGGTACTCATTCAACTGGGTTTCTCTCACAAAAACTACTAGTGAAAAGATATTTGAAATTTTTAACCTATTAGGAAACAAGGGATTTGTTAAGACAATATCGAGCATTAATGAAGCCCAAATTATATCATAAAATTACTTCCATTGGTTTTTCCACATCAGAAGCTCTTGACGCCTAGGTAATAACTTCAACAAGTAATTTCTAAGTTACCGTTTTTACTTTGACATGAAATTTGAACTACATAGAAGTTGTGATGGTATTATTTGAGTAATTAGCCACATGCCCGGTCGGGAAAGATTTGAATTATTTGTGTAATTATTCTCCACACATTAGACCGTGTAGTTAAAATCATTTTTTAAAAAAATATAGAGCATTAATGAAGCCAAAATTATATCCCAAAATTACTTCCACATATTGATTTTTCGGCCACAGAAACGCCCAAGTAATTTTAATTCAACAAGTAATTTCGAAGTTACCTATTTCGCTACTCGGATAGACATAAAATTTGAACCACATAGAAGCTATTTGAGTAATTAGCCTCGAGCTGGTTATGGAATGACTTGAACTACTTAGTAATTAGACGCGTCAGGTAGTGTAACTAAAATCATTTTAGGAATCTTTATTTATGCTAAGATCATGCCCAAATCGATGAAAGCTTGCTCATACCTCTTCAAACTTTCGGTAGCAAAATGCAAAATAATAACTCCAAAATGCATGATATCCCGTTTCTCATTCAATAAAGATATTTGCATTAATTAAAATCTTAAAATAAATAAACATGGTAATGCCCTCTTTTCAATCCCTCTCCGGCAGATCCAAAATAGTGAAACATTTCTCCTTTGTACAATGGCATCATCACACTTTTTGGAAGGTTGTCCCTCCGAAGGCTCTAGCATCTCTGCCACCTCCGAAGGCATTTCCCATAAACCAAGTGCTGAAGAAGAGAAGAATCATGATGAGGTGACAACTATGAAGGAGAAGGATGTCAAATCTGAACAAGATCAGGCTTCCAATTCCAATTCCCACATGGTGTTGGATTTTGTTAAGCTATCCAAGGATTATTCAATTCGAGGGTCGAAAGTGGAATTGGATTTTTTCAATCCAATGAGCTTGGGGGGTTCATCTTCTTCTAGGACTAACAACAATGAAGGAAGAGATGAGAACAACAATGAAGAGAAATCATCTGAGGCTAAGACTTTTTCTTGCAATTTTTGCAAGAAAGAGTTTTCTTCATCACAAGCTTTGGGAGGACACCAAAATGCTCACAAGCAAGAGCGTGCTCTTGCCAAGCGTCGCCAAGGGATTGATGCTGGTGCTTTTGGCAACCCTCATTTTCTTTATTACCCTTATCATCCCACACACTCCTTTTATGGATCATATAATAGGGCACTTGGGGTTAGAATGGAGTCTATGATCCACAAGCCTTCGTATCCTTCACCCTCACTAGGTTTTAGGTTTGGTCAAGGGTGGTCAAGATCACAAGAGATGCTAAACCCTTCTCTTGATAGATTGAGGATGGAGACTTTGCATGCAAATAGTGGAACTAGGATCCTAGGGAGTGATAATACTAATTTGAGGACACAAGATGATCGTGGTACTATTGGGCACAACATTCCATTCCTTGGAGAATCTTCTACAAATGTTGTTACGAAATCAAACTCAGCCCCATTGAGTAACTTGGGTGGTGATCATCCCAAGCAAGAAGCACCCTCTAGTCCTGATTCTTCTGATGAGATTGATTTGTCACTTAAGCTTTAAGTATTGATCTTGTTTTTAATTTGGATAATTATCAATGTTCTTGTTTAATTCAATATTGGTACTCTCTCGTTTGAGTTATCTGGGGCTCTACGAAATTTTAGTTGTCAAATTATATATTTTATAGGAAATTATTAGTGCAAATTGTGTTTTGTTTTATTTTTCTTTTTCCTTTTCAATTGTAGATGGGTGATGTGATATTTGAGTTTATTAGCTCATTGTTATGAGTTTTTTTTTCGTACAGACTTTTGATACCTATGACAATTAAGATGGTGAAGCACTCTTGTTTTATTAATATTTAATTTATCAATCACTAGCTGTGATCACGGTTAAGAAAGGTTTAAGCTGAGCTAAGGTCAAGTCATCCAAGCCAATGTTTCTTCATAATTATCCAAGCCATTTTTATGATATAGTAGTATTTTTCAAGCAGACTCAATGAGCTCTTAAGCAAATTATTAATGGTTGTTTTGTTCGGATCTGATTGAAAACAGTTATTTTTCTTTCATGTTCATTGATTAAAATATGATGCATGATTAAAATGTCACGCACTCTCGGGTTAAATTTTTTTTTTCTGAAATGTTGTCAGATCGATTTTTGTTGTTGATGACTGTAATTGTTTTTTAATTAGGGAACAAAAATAAAGACACATGTCTTAGTTCACTAAACAATTTGGATCGGAATGGCCTGATGGGATGAGATAAAATATTCCTTTTTATTTGTTCAGAATGACTTTTTAAACCCTTCAGTTTAGATACATAAAATGAATTCGAAATAAAGTTAGACTAATTTGATTAAAATGATATGAATCATATGCAGATATATATATATATATATATATATATATATATATATATATATATATATATATATATACTTTCTTTCTTTTTTATGATTTATCACCTATATATAATAATTTTATTTCAGTAAAATATGATGATAGATATATCTTCTAGGAACAATAATTTTTATGTTTAATATTTTAAACTTGATTAAAACCACGATTTTTTAACCAAAATAATTAAAAATGTTATTTTTCTGTTCTTAACCGTTTAATCATTAGTTTGTTTGGAAGGAGTCTTTAGGGATTTTTTCACGTAAATAATACAAAAAAAAATAAAATATTTGCACAAATAATACAGAGAGAAAAATAGTGACCTGAATGATATAAATTATTATTCATGTTAACAAATTGGTTCCTGAAAAATCAATTTTTTTATGTGAACAATATTTATTTTTTGAGTAAGATTTTTTTTTATAATACCACGATATGATATCGGTCTTCAAGGAATCAATTTCATAGTGTGTTTATTTTTTTTTCTAACCAATGTCATGAAATTGGTTTCTCAAGAACCGATCTCATAGCTTGGTTTTTTTTTTGTTATTTGTTTTTAATTTAATTTTCTTAAAATTTTTTAATTTTTTTTCCTTTTTAATTAATTATATTTTTATTTAAATTATTTAAACTGAAAATAATTTTTAGTTTGAGAACACATAATATTATTTTTTTAATTTTATTTGTTGTTTAAAATTAAATAAAGTTGATTTAAGAGAAAGTGTTGTTAATTTTTTAAGATGATACTTCTACTACATTATTATTTTTGTTTATTCCTATGTATTTTCATCTTTGTCATGTTTTGAGTAATGATAATTTTAATTTTTATAGATTATAGTTTATTTAAAATAGATTTTTTCTCAATTATTTATGAGTCTATTGTTCAATATAAAAGAAAAAGTAGGCTTATATAAAAACTTTAATATAAAATAGATCTATAAATAAATTAATAGATCAAATTAAATTTTTAAATAGATTAAATGAAACCTAAAAATTAAATCTATAACAGTTAATAAAAAATTTTAAAGTAATTTTTTGCATACTCATAATTTTAATGCATGTCTATCTCTTTTAAATCACTTATTTATTTTTATTTTCATCTTTAAATTAATATTAATTTTACTTATTGATTATAAAATGAAAATATAATCTATTCATTTAAATATAAGTTGAAGTGAATTTTTTCAAAAGTTTTTTGGCTCAATTTGCCCAGGAATCCCTCGATTTGCAAAGGTTGGGAGGTGTGTCCAATCAATGCAACTCACACCAACAGGTTCATTGATACAAGTATGCACACATATGTGTGATGAATTTTGTTATTCGAAGTCCATAAGCATTAGCTAGTTTCATTGAAATTGAAGGTTGGTATGTAATAGTAGGTTGGTCTTTTTTTCCCCCATAAAGCATGTAGCAATAGCCCCTACAACTACAATTACAAGTCAAACAGGGATCACGGGCGAATTTCTCCCTCAACACAACACACTGACCATGGGAGTGTTTTTATTCCCTTGTATTTTCATTTTATGTGATTATTAAAAAACATATTTGAAATATAAAAAAAAACTTTTGTAACCAATGGCATACAAAATATTTTAAAATTACCAACAACAGAACAAAATATATAAATTTGAATTAATATAACAAAATTTTACAAATACAAACAATATGACATACATTCAATGTTGTTGGCTTGAGCCTACACGATGAAGGCAATTTTTCTTTGGATGACTTGCAATGTGACACACAAAACATCGTTTTAGTTGACCTTATTATCGGATATCCATTTCGGTGTGGATACTAGTGGAGACAAGACGACCCTTAGTACTTTTTCCTTTTCTGGGTTGGGAGAGATCATTGGCTTGTGACATGATGGTTAATAGGCTTCGTTGCGCAATTCTCCAAACAATTCTCTATATATGTTGGAGACACTTTCCAACATATACATGAGATGTATGTTGTTTTTGCACTAATGATGATCATGCTTACAAACAACAACAAGACAAGAATAAGGCATGTGTAAATTTTAGAATTTACCACAGTCACATCACCTTTTATTCAGCTTGACTGTGAAATCTCCAGTGGGCCAAACCTTTCTTGGGTTTATTGTCTCTTGGACCAAAAATCGTGTGTCGTGTCGATCAAACTCAAGGACATTGTGAGTGTTTGCCTTTCTGAGTCTGTCTTCGATGGTCTTACTTAGTACTTCCGTATAAATTTGTCCAGATGCAAGCATTGTTGTAGCTTATTTCCCTCTTTTATTGAACAATGCATTACACCTTACATATGTAGATTTTACTAGCACACCCATTGACAGATTTCTTGAGTACGAAATTAATTTACTCAGCAAGATTGGTGGTCATGTGCCCCTATCATCGACCACCATCCTATGCAAGAGTTCATTTTTCTTGCAGAATCTCACTAAGCCAATTAATTACTCAATCAACATATGCTTCCTCCCTCAGCATGTTGTAGTAATAATTGAACGTAGGCTCCATCTTTGCATATGCTGAGTAGTTATAAACAGAAATTCATTATAGTGAATAATACAAAATGGAGTGACATTTAATATGAAGAGAAAGAAGTTTGGAACTCACCCATATTAATAATTAATTTTTTGATAGAGTTGTTCTTGTACCTCCTCTAGTAATTATGTGCAATGTGTCGAATACAGAACACGCACAGAATTCTGTGTCATTCACCCACTATTACATCTTGAGTAGACACTTTTGATTGACTTGTGCCTGTTTGAAATTAAACACAAACCATGTTGTGCGGTGACATGCCTTTTTATATTTCGAAGGAAGAATAGCCAGGCTCCCGCTGATTCATTCTCGACAACAGCAAAGGCTATCAGAAGGATTTTATTGTTGTCATTTTGTGCAATTGCCACAAGAAGGGCCCTCTCGTACTTACTGTACAATTATGTTCCATCGACCAAAACTATAGACTTGCAATGATGAAACACATCAATAAATTGTCTGAAACTCCAAAAAAGATTATGGAACATGATGAAACCCTCAACCGGTTGACCTCCTTGTGGTGACATTGGTTGTGCTTCCTTCTCCACCACTATACCAAGAAGAAATTGATGCATAGCTTGCAACAATCTCAGTAGATTGTGGCACGATCTTTCTCAGTTGTTGTAGATGTCTTCAATAGCCTTTTTGCTTTGTCAACCATGCTTTATGATACGTGGCGGTGTATCCTTTAATGCTTTTGATGTGTGCTATCAAGGTTGAGACTGAAGTTGTTGGACAATTTTTGATCAAGTTATGAATGCTTTTACTGATGATTTTCTTTAAATATATATAATTCAAATCAAGTATATCATAATACTTAGGTCTAAGTTTCAATAATATACAACAATATTTATTAACAATAATAAGTTTAGATCTAAAGTCAAAAAGAAAATGATGAATATTTTAGGTTAATTTTTTATTTTAATTTTTAAGAAGAACATCCAAATAACATTGCATTCAACTTTTTTTCACTAACCTATTGTAAATCAATTTTTTGCTGGTATCCAATGATTTTCCTGATTTTTTTACTAGCTTTTTAGTTCTTTAACCGGCTTAGTTTGTTTGAACAACATACTTGACCAATGCACCAAATTTTCAATCTGATTGGTCTATTTTCAAAACATTGGTTTAATTACCTAGCTAGTGAACCATTTTATCATAATAATAAAATGGATATTACCTTTTATTTTTATCCGTAGGAATTGAAGACAGGTATCAAAGGATTTACAACAACATAGACACCCAACTGAGTTATTAAATTCCCTTGATGCTTAAATTAGCTTTTATGTAATGATATAAATTTGCTTTTATATATTAGTACTTGAATTGTCAAGCATTTATGTTCGAACTTCCTCACTAAGTCTACCAAGTAACGTCACTATTTAAATAACAACTACAGGACACAGTTAAATGGATGTGTCCACTTTAAACATTATATAAAAGCTGTTCCATTTTACTAGGTTATCTATCTTACGCACACCTTTCTTGCTTGGTACAACAGTAGGTAGCGATTTTTTTTGTCTTTCTAAGCATTTTATTTCCCATTTTTATTTTTGTTGGCATTTTTGTGGCTTTATGTTTATACTGGATTTGTTCATCTACACAAATTTATATTTTTTGTTCTTTGGTGCTTAATTTGGGGAAAACATAATAAAATTAAAGTGATTGTAAATCAATATATATTGATTATGTCTTGTGGTTAGGTCATGGTGAGGGCTCAAGTAATTTGCATTTTTAGGGTTTGTTTAGGGCTCAAATTCGCATTTATAGAGGAAGAATGTGTCGACGCAAGTTAACACTAGTGGTTAAGGATCCAGATCAAGATATGGGTTCGGCCTCCCTTGACGCCACTGAATCTCATTTGGTGGGCAACTCTCCTTGGCGAGATCCTTTGATGTGTAGGGATTAGTTGTTAATACTTCGAACTAGGTAAAATTGCTAATGGTTTAAGTCTAGTAGCCAAGCATATTATTGGCACCTTTTTTTTTGTAGTATTAGGGTGGTTTCTTGTTCTACTACATTGAATAAAAAAATGAGAAGAGTGAAGAGTGAAGAGTTTGATAAATTTTACAATAAAGAGTGCAGGTTTATAGGTCCCTCATTATTTTTCATATATAAATGTATATACATATCTCACACATTTTGTTGACACATATTTATATATATCTTACACATTTTGTGAAATTTCTAGGAAAATATCGACTATTTGCACTTACAAAATGGACACCAACAACATGAGGCCTATTTCAGATGCAACCAACATTGAGGCCAATGGATGGAAATCTAAAGACAATCGTAACATGATGGCAAAAAGAATGTAAGAAGCATTTATCTATCAAAATATTATTATTATTATGTTTGATATGGTAATAGCATTTGTTGAACATAATTAGTTTGAAAACTTTTTGCTTATCTTCGTGTGTAACCAAGGGTTTATGCATAATGTGAATTGATTTTATTCCAAATCCTGGTTTTTCTTTGCTTTTTTCTATATTTTTTTTGTTTATCCAAATAAATATATTATATAGGTAATATAAGAGATACCCTAGCCCTTATACAAAAATATGATTGTCCAAGACCTTCATCCTCGTCAACAAAATCTATCATACATTTTCCTACAAACTTTAGTCATATCTTACTGTCTACAACTTTGGTATTATAGTCCTACAATTCATTCAAACATTCCATGAGATTCATTAAAGAAAAATGAGAAAGTATTTCATCCTAAAAGACAATTATACCCATGATCTATACTTAATCAAATCAAGAACACATTCAATTTTAGGATTTCAATTCTTGAAAATGCTATTGTTTTCCAGGGTTAAGCATCTTTTTGGTTTCTGTAAATATGGAAAAGTTTGCCTGTAGGACCTCGTTCTTAAATTGAATGTGTTCTTGATTTGATTAAGTATAGATCATGTGTTTTTCCATTTTTGAAAATTTTCACAATAAACCATGCTACTAACTCTGTTAAACAAAGTCAACAAAGATACACTTTGTGGCAATTTTTTACCACCACAAAATGCAAATTATGAATGCGCATTTTGTGGCATCTTTTAACCACATAGATCACCTTGTTTATTTTCATTGGGCATTAACATTTTTTCTCAAAGGCATATATTTGCCACTACACAATGGAAGGTTTCAACTTTCTCTTGGAAAAAGTCAACCTCAAACCCCATTCCTGCCACCATAAAGCACCATCAAGTTAATTTTCTAACAATTACATTCTCCCTCACTCACTCTCTTACTCTTCCAATCCCACTACCATGCATTGTTAAAAACACATATAAGATTGTATAGATATGACAACCAAGGTAACCTCATCAATCTCTACACCTGCCAAAAAAACCTTTTCAACACCCTTTTTAGCCTACATATGATCATAAAGCTTTATAGGAAACTCATCAAACAAGTTGTGTGAAACCTTCATGATACCTTTCCTTATGTAAGAAACAATCAGCCTTTTCCAACAAACAACATATCATTCAAGCTTTTCATCAAACACCTTGTGCACACAAATGCACATTTCACATACATGGTGTTATTGATGTACAAATCAGATTCAAACCCACAAACCAAAAGTGTTTAGGCATGGAGTTGTGCCCCCAAAGATATCAGAAAAATTAAATAACATAGGACCCATGCATCATTTTCTCATGGAGAAATACAAACAAACCACTTGGAAAAGGAGTCCTTGAACAGAGCAATCCAAAGAAATAATGAGATTTGAGACTTACCATGATGTAGTGTCGCATTCACCTATTTTTTTTTATTTTCCTTTTCACATCACATCCTCTCATATCAATTTTTCCATTGTGTGAAAATTATTCAATCTCCTTAGAGGCAGATAAGAGTCGCCCTAGTCATGACCTTAATGAGAGTCGTTTGACCATAACGAGGGTTTAACATCCCACATTGACACTTCAAGTGTTTCCAACACTTTGAGTTCTTTTTGGAGGCTTTAACATTTTTAATGCCAGAGAGTCATGTTAAATGTTGGAGCAATGTTGACCATGCTGCTATGGTGCAACACCCTAACGAATATTACTTATTGCTTGCTTATATTACTAAATTTTGAAAACTTAGAATATAAGAATATCAATGTTAACTATGCGGAAACTTTAAGTTAAACATACATTACATAAACAAATCTAAAAAACTCTTGGCACTTAGGTTCCTTACAAAACATAACTAAGGTACATGAAACCTAAACTAACTCCCATACATTGGGAGGTAAAAATCGTACATGTCTTCCTCCAAGCCAAAAGCTCATGCTCCAAGCTCCTTGCAAGAAGCATCCACCATGTTATCCTGTAAAAACATGAAACTAAAAGGTATGAGACATAATGCCCTAGTGATTGTTCTAAGAACTTTGGACTAACTCTTTATTCTTAAGATTTTTCCTTAATTCTCAAGGTCTCTCTATTTTCTTATGACTCATACTTACAACTAATATTCCATCCTATTATCATTTATATCTCCTTGGATCATACCTTAACCTTAGGCATCTCTATAATTGACCACATTGACCAACTTTGAGGCCATTGGTGCCATAAGGCACCTAAACATCATTCTTTTTCTCTTGCCCACTCACTAGTGTCCCATATTCCTATTACATTGGATGACAATGCGCATAACCTTTCTATTTTTTAACTTGCCTAACTAGGGCTTACATCCCCTCTCCATAGGCCTGACATCTTGCATACCCATCTAGACAACTTACATAAACTTTCTATAGGTATAATGCCTCTTCTACCTCTTACTATGGCATTTAGTTACACATGTTTCCATCCAATGTATAGGTTTACCTCATAATTCTTTCTTACTAGCTATGCTCAAATCTCATTTTCTACCTTATCATAGGGAACAACCAATCATACATTTCCCAAATATACAAATAACACATTTCATAGTTACACTCTATTTTTCATTAATTATCCCCCCCTCTTTTTCTATTAGCTTTCACTTAGCTTTGCCATCAAAAGCGACCATCTCACTTGACCTCGTATTTATATCCCCTCTTTGGTCTGAGGGGCTGAGGCCAGGCCTCGAAAAATCACAAGCTAAGCCTCAAGCTAAAACTATGTTTTGCATCACTAAGACTAAGCCTAAAAAATCCCAGGCCAAGCCTTAAGATCCTCGAAGCTAGAACCATGTTTTGCATTGCTAAGGCTAAGCCTACAAAATCTGAGTCTAAGTTTCGTGTTGCAGATTGCAATTTCACAAATTATTGCGAATTTACTTTTTATGGTCATCCACAACTTCCCAAAAGCAACCCAAGCATGCCATTCACTCACATAACACTTCTACTACAAAATCCAACCTTTAAACAACCTAAACAACCTTTCAATCTATCATATCTCTCAAAACCCATCAAAACTAAACTTAGAGATCAAAGGGGAAAATCATGAAATCAACAACCATGGAGGGATGAGGAGGATCAAGGGTGAAAACACTCACATTGAGAGTCTCGAATCTGAGCTCTGGGGCACTAGGTCTTTAAATCCCTACTCCTTCTTCCTCTTCTTCCTTTCTTTTCTATTTCTCCCATAACTCACCTTTCTCCTTTATATTTAAACTTTGTGCGTGTGTGTGTGTGTGTAGGCTTAGTGGGCCTTGGCCTTCCTCAGGCCTTGGATCCCTTTTTGGATCCTATTATCTTATTCTCATCAATTCCTATTATAAGGTAACTTTTATTAATAAGAGTATTCTTTAACCATTAAATATAAATATTATTTCATAAGAGAGGTCTCTTTATTATTTATTTTTGAAAATCATAAATTTTGGGGATGTTACATTTGTCTCCACCTTAAAAGATTTTCGTCCTCGAAAATCAAATGTCCATTATATCCCCATATCCCCATGTGTCTCTATTTTCAAGGTCCTAAAGGATTTCTATCCTTAGGGCTCTTTAACTGAGATCATTCTCAAACTAATCATCTGAGTTTGATTTTAATCTCTCTAAGAATCATATTCCTAGGATTACTATAGGTTCCTTGTGATCTAAGATTGCACTAGTTTTGGTGTTATCTTAAGAAACACCTACTACCCACTCTTAGTCATCATAAGACTTCCTTAGATCTAATCCCTTTCATAATTCTTACAAGCAACTATTCATGTCTTAACTTTGCTTGGGAAAATTCTTTTCCTAAAATCCACCTAAGGTGCTATTCAAACTTAAAGTTGTACTCTCCTATGATTTCAACCACTATATATATTGCTCTAAACCATTGAGTAGGCTTCTTCCAAACTATTTATTGTTCATTGACAATTCTTCCTCTTTCATGTTCTTATCTTATGTTTTCCTTTCCTTATCTCTACTCTTGGGTGGTCTATCTCATGATAACTCAAGAAAATTCTATTCTTGAAGTATCCAATATTAGAAAAGTTATTAACTCTGAAATTTTATTTTCTTACATGATTAAATTTCAAAAAATGATTAGTTATGTCAATTTCATCAAAATATTTGATTCCAAAATGAAGACGTCTTATTGCTAATTTTATGCAAAAACTAACAAATAATAAAAATTCACTATTTACAAATAATTTTGTGAAAAACAAATAGTACTTGTATCTATCTATTCTCATAAGGTTTTAATGGTTATTTTTCCTTTTCTTCTACTTATCTTATCCAAACCATGCACATAAATTCATCAAATATGAATTTAATATTCCACAATGTTTAAATTTTATATAGAATCAATTTTCACCAAAATGTTGCAACATATTTGGGACATGTATGCTCTAAATGAATCAATTTTATATAGAATCAATTTTCAAGTTGATCATATGATTGTTGCAATACCACATATTGTAACACCCTTAATTACTATTAAGGAATTTCTATTTATTTTCATTATTTGGAAAATGATTTGAATATTGATTATAAAATAATCTTCAAAATGTGTGAGAACATTTATTTCCTTTTTAGACAAATGCCTAGGTCACACAAACTCTAATACAATCTTTTGAACACACTCTTTCTCATTGATTAAAATTTATTGAAAATCACATAATTCGATGGACCTCGCATCATATTCAATGACCTAGTCTCCTAATTTTATAGTTTTCAATGCATTATAACCAATAAGAAAGAGTTTTTTTCGAGGAGTGTGTTGAAGAGTATGTTGTTAGTACTTTTTTTCCTTTTTACTTTAAAATATTATTACTCTTCACTTCCAAGGAGAACTATCCTTGTTAACTTATCATTTGTTTAAAAGTGTCCTTTAATGAAATATCATCTTAATAAAAACAATATAATTCAAAAAACATTAGGTCTATAATGAATTATTAAGACACGATAATACTTTATTTAAACATCCTCAATTTTATCACTAAACAATTTGATTACACCAACTGAATATACTCATACATCGTTGAGATTAAATACATAAGATATTTTAGTCGCATTCATCTTAATTATGAAACCCTAGCTAGTCTACCCTTTTTGCACAAAAAAAGGTTAGAACTTAGAGCAGTGTCTTGATTAGTAACAATAATATAAAGCCCATTGCAACTGGAAACATGAGACATCCTAATGAGGATCATTACCCCCACAACACTTGTCATATATCTTCCTCACCATCTCTTTCACTTGTATAGGATCATCCTTTGTTCTCTGAAAAATGATAAAATATGAAAGTGAGTCTTCCACCCTTTCAATAGCCCCAAACAAGATGGACTTATTAGTGCCATAAAACCTACATTAGTGGACACCACTCAAGGTAACCCTAATTCGAGTATCTACATCATGACATTTTATACACTTTTGGCCTTATTTCCATTACACCTTTCAGGCCTTAATGGTCATATGCAACATCGTGGATGACGATTGGGAGTACAAGTGACATGATGCTTTCACCAAACACGGATAAAGCTTCATTTCGATTAGGAATGTCAAGTTAATTGTGGGAGTCCCTTGATCTAACAGGGCTTAAAATCTTAGCTTAATTTGTCACAACTTGACAACATTTCCCAAAGGCGATTCCTTTGAGCCAACGAACAACCCCTAAACGTACCAATTGTAGTCATTCACTCCTCTTACAACAACACCTCACATTATGCTCCACACCGAGAGTCACTTTTTTTATCAAACATATGATTTCCTTGGTAGATACGGAAGGACGTTAGAGGACACTCCCACCGAGCATGAATTTGAACCCTATCTCTGAGAAACATTGTTGTCTCTCAAACCTCATCTTGTCCTTGCCATTTTATGTTCTTCCATTTGTTACCACTTCCTCAAAGTGTGTGCCAAACTCCAAATGGATCCATTTCTCGTAGTGTGGACCACCATTTTTGAAACGAATGAGAAAATGAAGGAACTCATTTCTTCTCACGTCTTAGCATCATAGTCATTAATTTTGTCTAACAATGTTTATATAGGTAGAACATAAAAAGAAATTAAGGCCAACTCCATGCCATGCCCTTAATTGTGTCTAACAATCCATTACACATGCTTTCATAAACTTCCTAGCATCATCAATAATCTCATTTGCCACTAACACTTCATTCAAAATTTGTCTAACTGCTATAAAAGTTGTCTAGAATCTATTCACCATTTTACTTATCACTTCCCTCAACATATTGGCAAATAGTTTAAAAAACATCTTTTACATACTTCCATTGAGTGATATGGCCTACATTCCCCAATTCACCGAATTAACGTTCTTTGGTACTACCACAAAAATAGAGGAATTATTTCCTTTCACCATATTTTCCTTTCCCGTGAGGTTTGATAGAAATCTGTTGATATCTTTTATAAGAATTTGCATGCCAATATTATTTTATGAATTTGAAGTAATTTGGTGCTTATTCTTCAAGTTTGTGTGTTGTTACTTTTGAGCCGAGAACCATGCCTCAAGGAAGGCTCCATATGTGTATAAGTATATATTCCTAGTGGGCAGCACATTAACACCTCCACACACCCAAAGTGTATTGCTTGTCATTGATTTTTCTTGGAAAAATCACTTGCATAGATTTTGATGATTAATTTAGTATGTGTGTTCTCACAATATCAGGAAGTTTAGGGCATACTACGTAATTGGGATAAGGAACATCTCTGTATTTACAGAAATTAGGGTGAGTGACTAGTCCATTTGGGTGGATTCTTATTCATAGGCTAGGGATGAAAATGGGAGTAGTTGAGTCATTAGGTGATTGTTAGATTTCTCATTGTTCTACAATGTAGGTATGTACGTAGATTATAGTTCTTACCCTTAGGGTTATATTAGGATTATATGATGTATAAAAGACGGGAGATTCTTCCCGAGGCAGGGAGATAATATGCTTCTTCAAGGAACAAATCTTGGTGGGTTTCATTAGTAAATTTTTTGAGGTAGTGCCCTACTCATCCTCAAGGTGATTATGCTGAAAGTGACTCTTTGGTTTGAGGTTATCTAAGACATATTGATCTTTAAGTAGACCATCCGCGGAACAATAACAAAACAACTTTGGTCTAAATTAAGACATCAATTAAGTAAAAGAGGTTAGATCTCAAAAGTTAGTTATATGAGGAATTAACTATGTTAAAAATCTCAAACATCTTAGGATATGATAACATTTCAGGTTCTTCAAGAACTTTTTCTTATTGCCTTTGCTTAAAACTTTGATAATAGTATCATATAGGATTTTTAAATTAAAGTGGAAAAGGGAACTTCCATAAATGTTGGTGTATATAAATTTACATATATTGTTGTTTTGCTTCCCTTCCATTTTTGTTAATTTGTAATGCAAAAACTTTTAAATTTTTGGAGATTACATATATATATATATATATTCTTTATTCATATTGTGATGACCACCTATACTAATTTTAATTTTTTTGGACTTTTATATACTTTATAATCTTTGCTCATATTTTAACATTTTACATGAAAGCATATCAAAATGTACATGAAAATCTATTAATATTTAAATTAAAAAGTAAAATATATTATAAGGAGATTAAATATTTTAAATTAACTAGCATTAATATCTAAATTATTATTAATAAATATTTTAAATAAATTATACATTGATATAAAACACTTAATATATATAATTAACTTTTTGTCATGCTCAATTTTATTAGTGATAATTTGTCGTCTGAGTAGTTGTGTTTTTTTCTTCAAAAATTGTGTTTAAATATATAAGCTTATAAATTATAATTATAATCAATACGAATATATAAGATTTTCTTAAAAAATTTCTAACACAATATGTCGTGTGCATCACAAGTAACAACTATTTGAACCTAAACATTTACAATTCACCTTGACAACATGTTTCTAACAATGAGGATAAGAAGGATGTACTCGTTGAGCATTTTGATGGGTATGAAAGTTGAATCTTGTTTACCATTATTTGATTGATTCTTAACTATTAACTTCATTTTAGCTTTTGTTTTGCTAGCTCAAATTTGGTAAATTTCCTTTTAAGTTTCTCAAGCTTGTATGGTCTATAAATTTTTTACATAAAATATTGATTTTTTCACAGTGCTGACTTTTTTATCAACCGAGGTCATCCCTCTTGGACACAAAATATACCTATGCTTTTGAAGTTTGTAGAAAGACTTGAGGAGGAGGTGTTTAATTCAGCTAGAGATGAGGTACCTCAATTTTGTTTGCATCTCTCGTATTACTGTTTTTTTAAAATTTATTTTGTGGCCATTTTCAAAGAATATTCATGTCTTAACAAGTACGTAATAAAAGAATCTACATAGGTGACCATATTTTCTAAGGAAGTAGGTTATTTATTGTTCTTTGAACAAGCCATGTCTTCCTTTGCCAGTATAGAATATAATCATGGTTTAATATTCCTTTGGATTTTAAATGGCATTGCTTGATAATGGTCTCGACTTTAAATTTTTCAAATGGACTTTACTTTGAATTAAGTTTGTAATTTCTATCAAATCTTATATGTTAGAAATTTATTGTTATAAACACTAAAATTTATTAACCAATGAACTTGCTTTTCTCACTTACAAACAAAAAAACATCACAAATAATGTGTTATACAGGTTTGTTTTGTAAAAAAAAAAAAAGTATTGTATTGCAAATATTTGTTGTTTTTTTTAAAAAAAAACTTAATGCATATATTTGCAGGCCGACTACATTTCAAGGATATCAGCAAAGATGAATAATCCAGTAAGGGAACCGCTTCAAAGTGATGAATCTAATCTTTTGCCCTCTAATGCTTTTGGCTCAGGTGAATTTTTCTCTGCTCAATGTAATGAGATGAAATAAATTTTTATTTAGTTTATATTTTAGTGGAATTGATTTTGAACCTTTAAAAGTGACAAGATCTATACAAGGAATGATCAACTCTATTTAGCTTTAGCTAATAAGCTCAAATAAATAAATACCAAGTCCTTTACCCCTAAACCACTACAAAAATTTTGCTTGCCAATTTTTGTCCTAGCTAATCCATGCAATTTTATGAGTCATTCCAAAATCGTAGAAAAGTTCTGGACAACCTTTTTAGAATATTCAAGACTTTCGTTGGAATTTTAAGGAAAGATAGATAATAGATAACATAAGGCAACCACCAGAGACAATTTCTATCCTTTTCATGTTGCTAGTCAACGCTTCATTGACTCTATAACAAGTGCCCAAGTGACAACCTTTTTCGAGCTTGCACCTATCCATAATCAAAGAAACTTAAAAAGAAGGCTTCTGGTACTAGAATGTAAGAAATTAACACCTACCGTTGGGAAAGAATCCTCCACGTTAATACAAATTAAAATAAGGTGTTTTTACCAAAATTTATCTTATATAAGTTCAAACCCCTCAAAGAGTAGCCTTAATTATCGATCCATAGATTTTCCATGATTACCTCCTCAACCAACAAAATTTCACATGTATACTGTGGGAGAAATATTGATCCCTTCATTTACTAAGAAACTTGAAAATTTCCCAAGAGAGAGGGTATGGCCCATCAAACGACACATACCCTCGACAACAATCATAAAAAGAAAGAGAGATAAGGGATCCCTTTACCTTAAACCCTTAAACTTAGGCATTTGCTCTGTTGGCCAACCATTAACAAGCGTAGAATTATTGGATGGTTCCTCTGTGTTTTCTATTAAATTTTCTTACCTTTTTTATATGTGAAAAAATTGTTACTTGGTGGTTTTCTTGATGCTTTGCAATTTTTTTAAAAAGGTTTTAGCAAGCTCCAATTCCTTCTTAGGTTTTGCCTTTTTTTTTTGTTTGCAGTTGACTCTAAGTAGATATGTCTAATAAGGTTGCTCTTGTTAATATCCTACACAATGAGCAAATGCATGATTAATGTAATCCTTATAAGATTTAGGCAATCCTCATTATAAGAATTTTTTGTGATTAATAGAAGCTTTATTCCAACTTTTAAGATGATATAAAAGAATATTCTAAATTTATAATTAGGTGACTCATTTTAATTTGTCTACACATGTTTATTCTTAAGCATGATTGATCGAGGAGGTGTTATTATTGACTTACCAACATTTGTTCACACTCCATATGTTTAGTCCTGAGTGTGAGAGGTAAGATCTCACACCAACTAGTTTGAGATATGACCAATGTAGTTCTTATAAGATTTGTGTAACCCTTAATTTACAAACCAATATTGTGAGATTGAGTTAAACTGTAAGTCTAAATTTTAAGAGCTCTCTTTCAATGAAATGCATTACAAACTCTCAAGGAGTCATTTAATTTTATAATTTGTAATGTGCATCCAAAAGACATAGATATATGTTTTTTTTAGTCTTTTCTAGTCTCTACTCTAGTTTGGTCTTCTCTCTACATGCTTGGTTGGTATCGCCTAAGGTGCGATTCATTATTTGTACCATAGGTGATTATTTTCTTCGTTAAGTTATGTATATTGTTTTTCATTATATATTCTATTATATTTTTCATTTATAACCTTTTTTCTAAACATTATTTCTTTAATTTGACTAATTCTAATTTAAATTTAATTAACCTTTAAATTTTGAATTTAAACATATCATAACAATTTAAAGATATCTTTTTATTTTATTAAACAATCAACATTTATATCACCAACAAGTGATTGATTTGAGTAACAATAAACTTAAGTCCATTAAGCAAGTGGTCAAGAATTCAAAGCAGAGGTTGTGTGCAAAGAAAATAACTTGTTGGGGTTGGGGCACATCTCACAGTACTTTCAAATCTCTTGAAGAAGATTAATCTCGATGAAAGGATGAAAGATTAAAAAAATACTGTTTGCAATGATATCCAACCAAAAAAAAAATGAGGAAAGAGGAGAGGAAAAGAAAATAATAGTAATATATTATTATATTCTAATAAAGATTAATCATGGGAATGGTAGATAACTAAAATTTTAAGACTAATTTTTCAATCTATTCTAAAAAAAAATCTCTCTAAATCTTCTTGTTGAGATGCAAGTGTGAATATAAAATTTTAAACATTGAATAAAAATAGACAAGTTGAACGATATATAAATGAGAATGATTCCACAAACTTAATGTCCCAAGATTTTAGGATAAATCTGACGCGTCATCTATGTGATTTGCATGTAACTTGTTGATGAAGATTTCTTGATGTTTTTCCTTAAATTCCCAACATTTCTCTACATTAAAGGATAAACAAACATCATGGGAGAAATTTTAAAACCCTTTATTTTCCCCTCCCCTTCTCTAAAATTCTTAAATCAATACGATAAAATTATATAAAAAAATTAATTATCATTCTGTCTCCCTTGGTTTCTCCCTTATCTCTCATTTCTCTTAAACTAAGGTATTATTTTAATTTGAAATTGAAATTTTAGCACACTACATCAAATGAAATTAAAAATATATATATATAACAATAAAGTGCCTAGAATTAAATATTTATTCCTTACATTTGTCACTAATTTCGAAAATATTTTCTTTAAGTTGTTTTTATAGGGAAAAATAAAATATTCATTATTAAGGATGAATATTTTACTTTACTTTTTTTCTAAAACAATATTGATTTCATTATATTTAATGATGAAGATGTAATTCTTATACATTTTTTTAGCCTTAAATATATTTTTAGTCCCTATAAAGTGAGAGAATTTTTATTTTAATTACTGTTAAAAAATTATTTATTTTTCACACTATTAAAATTTGAAATCACTGTTTTTAATCCTATAAAATGAGTAAATTTTGTTTTTGCTCCTTGTAAAGAAAATTCTTTGATTTTCATCCTCCAAAACATAATATAACTAGTTTTCCCTAACATTCATTTTAAGGTAGATAAATAACATTCAATCATTTTAGGAAACTAGAAAAAAAAAATTAGAGGTATCATTTATTGACATGGTACTACATATACTAGTATGGTAATACTTAAGATAGTCACTTGACACATGACAATGGGACCAAATTAATATAATTTGTTTTTGTCTTTTTCATTACATATAGTTTTCCTAGATTAATACAGTTAACTAGGTTTTCTCTAACTAAATTAGTTATTAGAACCTAAGTGAAATTTTAGGAATTGTCATAAAAGATATCATTTTTAAAGTTTGTAACCAATCAAATTTTTATACTTTTCTATTTGAACCATTAATATACAAACTACTTTAATTTGAAAATATTACATTAACACTCCTTATATATATGTTTGAAAATATTATTCTAACACTCTCTTAATACCCCTCAAATTTTACACTAATACCCTCTATAAAGGAGATGCATGCATGTAATCGTTAAAAAAAATAGAGGAATGTTTGTGTAATTATCCAAAATCTCATAAGATGTTGTAATTTGCTATAATATTTATTTTTTAAACATGCAATTTCTAATAACTATTGTCTTTTTACTGAATTTTTTAATGTTTTTTCCTCTATTTTCTAACCTATATAGTCCAATGGAGCTAGCTTTTGCCTTGAGATAATTTCAATCTTGTAACATTCTTATATAAAAATTATCATACTCATTTTTTTTTATAGAATCATACTCACACATATAGAAAAGAATCTATATGAGAATTTAATTAATTATTATACTTCTTATATATTGTAGTTACACATATAAACGAAATCATATAAATTCTTTGCTAGATATAATATTTGGTCGATCGTGGAAGTTTTTTAAATTTGTCATTTGATCTCTAATAAATTATTTCTTGAATTTTGTTTCCTGATTTTATTTTTTGTTATTTTGTTGTGCCATTACATTGATTATATTAAATAGTCTCTGAATATTTTTGGATTTTTCTTTTGGTCCATAATTGTTTTTTATGAAAACTGCTGATATGTTTGCTATCAGATGGTGATATTTGAAGTTAATAGAGAAAATGTAAAGGTAGGAACAAAATAAATTTTTTAGAAACCAGGAGTTAAGAAAAAAAAAATAGGAACCAAATACAAAAGTTAAAAAAAAATTAGCTACTAAAAATATATTTATATTTGAGTCTAAATTCATTTACTATATTTTTTTCATTTATTCTTAGGAGGATATTGCAACTACTTTCATCCCAACCCGTTCATTTACTAAATTCATTCACTGAGTGTATATGTTAATCTTATGTTTCTAGGAGCAGGAACAGAAGCAACTACAGAATGGAGGGAACAACTTTATCAAAAGGTAACATTAAACATAGTGTTTTTGTACCGGATAATACTTATATCATTTCTTTCAAAACCAATTGTTCAATACATGGGATTACATGATAACTAGTATAGACACTAGATCAAGATGATGTAACCCTTGCAAGCTCATGGGCAACACCATTGACTTGTCTCTTTACAAAGCCAATATTAAAAGTTGGATTAAGTGCGGTAGGGCTCTACAGTACTGAATTAAATCTCCTAATTCTGTCTTGTCCACCACTGATGAACTTTTCACCTTGTCCACCACTCTTTTGCAATCTACTTCGAAAATAAAGTTTTCCAGTCCAAATTAAAGTGGAGACAAAGGAAATAGCTGAAGCAAGGTCTCATGCTTCACCTTCCACCATTATGTTCATACACGGCTTCGTGGAATTAGTCCTTAATTAGCATGACAAGTCTTCCATGCAAGTTCACATTCGAATGCTGGCAGAAACTAGAGTAGTCCACATTGCATTTCAAGAACCATGAGGGGGAGGAACCCACTGTTCATCATTCATAGCTGGACCCGCAATCTTGGAAAAATTCATCACCCCTTTGGATTACCACTTAGTCTATCACGTCTTTGTTATTCCATAGCTTATCATTGCCACCCGCTGTCTATGATTCACGCTCACACTATTCAAAAGTTTGAACACGAGCTCTGATCTTGAGTCCACTTCAAAATTAAATAAGATCATCAATGGTTTGCCTAAGATGGACCCTCTCCACCAACACCCAAGGATATCTTGGCAAGCATGGAAAACAGTTTCATTGAGCTATCAACCCCACGATCCCTCAAGTTGGTTCTCTCGTTGGAAGACAATTTCTGCACAATCTCCACAATTTTTTTTACCCGAGGTGACGCACGAAGCTTCCATATCTCTTAACTTTTAAGAAACTTCTATAGTCAATGAAGTTGTGCATAATGAAGTTATATGCACTTCTAACAGCATACTCCCCACTCCTTGCGTGCCTCCAAATTACAGAATCCTCTCGGGTAACTTCCAAAGCCTGAATTCTCAAAATTGCATGAACCTCACGTGGAATAATAAATGCCGAATAAGTCCATCATTCAAGCACCCATTCACGGAATCAAAAATATCCCCCACTTTCAAGTTTTGAAGCCCCTCAACCATAGGAGCCTCAATACTTAATTGGCTCTCCATGTTCAACCACGGTTAATTCCACATACCAATACATGCTCCATTTCCCAACTTCCATATATAACCTTCCTTGATGACTATTTTAGAAGAGTAAATGTTTCGCCCAGTAAAAGATGGGTTATGCCCTAATGAGGCTCTCGTAAAATATCCTCTTGGAAAATATTTAGGTTTAAAAATTTTAGCCGACAAAACGTTTGGCACAGAACAATCCTCGATGCTTGCTTTCCTAACATGGCCAAGTTGAAAGCAAATAGATTTTTGAAACCCAATCCCCATCCTCCTTTAACACACATCTTCTATCACGCCAACCAATTTATTCCTTCTCTCTCCTGTTAGAATCCGACAAGTAAGAATTTATCATCTTATGAAGTTCATCCTCTAGAGGTTTAGGTATTTGAAAGAGGCTCATCCATTATGTAGGGATAGCCTAAACCACATATTTCAAAAGGATTTCTCTACCAGTCATAGAGAGCATTTTCCCACTCCAAAAATTTATCTTATTCCACACCTTATCCCTAATGAAATTAAAGATAGCATTTTTATTCTTCCTAATAACAAATGGGAAACCCAAATACTTTCCACCACCCCCACTCTCCCTAACACCCAAGGTAGAAGTAACTACATTCTTCAAAATAGGATCAACATTCTTTATATAAGTTACTTCAGACTTTTTGCAGATTTATCAACTGACCTGAGGCAGAAGCATACTCATCTAGAATTCTTCTAATCACCAAAGCTTCATTCTCATTAGCTCTAAAGAAAAGGAAGTTGTCATCTGCAAAAAGCAAATGGCTTACAATAGGGGATCCTTTGCAAATCTTCACACCGTGTAGCTCACTTTCCTCTCAGCATCCTTAATTAAGGCAAAAATACCTTCAGCACACAAAATGAATAAGGAGAAAGTGGATCTCCTTAACAAAGACCTCTCTCCAAAATAACAGGGTCAACCATCTCATTATTAACATTCACAAAGAAATTTACTAATATGCCTTGCTAATATCAATTTTCAAAGCCACATCTCCTACCTACCCTTTTGTTTTACATTTCAAATAATGCAAAATTTCAGAGGCCACCAAAACATTATCAGTTATGGAGTTATAGATCTACCAGGCACAAAAGTAGATTGCCCCTCAAATGCACATTTATCAATTACCTCCCTCAACCTATTTGCAAGCACCTTGGACAAAATCTTATAAATCACATGCATTGCATAGCGATATAGGTCTAAGGTCTCTCATGCCTAGGATTCTCAACTTTAGAAATGAGAACAATACTTGTATCATTAACAGACTAAGGAAAAGCCCCTTGCTGAATCCAAAAATGCTGATAAAAAGTTGGACTGAATCCATCAGGCCTCAGAGCTTTATCTGGCTGCATCTGAAAAATTGTTTCCCTAAATTCATCTATTGTAAAAGGACGAATCAATCTGGCATTATCTTCATGAGTTATTTTGGGTGCCATCTTCTGAACAATAGGATCCAAAACACTCTCACTGCCCAAAAAAAGATCTACAAAATAATCAAATATTAGAGCACAAATGCCCTCCTAACTTTCTACTCTCTTGCCCTCCTCATCCTCCTAAAATTTTATGTGCTTTTTTTTTCTTGCGTGCTGAGGCAGACGCATGAAAATATTTGGTATTCATATCCCTCCCTTTGTGCAACGGACTTTAGATCTTTGCCTCCAGAAAGTCTCCTCTTGCAACAAGATTTTAGTAAGAAACTCTTTTTCCTTTTGAAATTCTTCTATAAGAGCTTTCATGTACTTCAATAATTTTAACAATTTTTCATGAACTTCCCTTTTCGAATTTTTGAATTTTTATTCTATAAAATTATTTTTTTCATTTCTATTCATACTTATGCATGTTGTGATCATTTTCTAACAATTAATAATTAGTATAAATTTAGTTATTGTTGCCGATAGTCATAAATCAGAGTTGAAGTAAAAATGATCGTGACACATCCTCATTGCAGATCGAAACGATGAAAAGTAAATATTTCAAAAAACTCGATAACCTTTACAAAGGTTTGAATAGAAGATATGAACAGGTAAATGATCTTTCCAAGTCTATAATGAATTTTGGCAACTTTCATTTTGCACATTTTTTCTTCTATGTGTAATTAATTTTTTCTTTTGCACTAAAGCTTGGGTATGTTTCTCAACCACCAAAGATACGTGAGATGGCGAAATGTGAACATCATAAGCGGGCATTGGAAAACACTTTTGCACTCTTCCAAGTGAACAAAAGTGAAATAACCCCTGATTTTGAGCAAAGAGTCGATAATATTGAAAAGTATATATACTCTATTACGAAACCTAAATATGTTTCTTCACAATTGCAAATTTCTCAAGTGGAAGCAACATCTACAAACATACCAACATCACAAGTAATGGGTCCACATGATTCTCATATGACACAGCCAAATTCTCATCAAGTGGCAAACCAATCTAGTGCTGCAGATCCACAAGAAGAGTCTGTTAAACAACAAGGTATAATTCTTCTTATGCAATTAATAATGAGTTAGTTTGTTTAAGCTTATTTTTTCAAATAAGTGTTTTTTTAAATAAAATAAGTAATTTTATGATTTTCTGATGTGTTCATTTGTCTAAATTATTTTTATTTAAAATAAGTAATTTTCTGTTTTTTTTTAAGAAGCAAATCTTATTTATTAAAAAAAATGCTTATTTTAAAGTTGTTTTTGTTAAGTTTAAACAAACTCACTAATACAAGGGTTATTATTGACAAACGTTCTTTTTGTTAATTTCTAATTACTAGGTTATGGAAATGTTGTACAACAACAAACAAGTGGTGAAATAACACCACCTGTCATCAGCACCTCTGGGATTTTAGCTTCACCCTTGCTTGAAAACTGCAATGAAGAGAACGAAAATTGTCAAGGCCATATTGTCATTTCGGATGATGCAAGCCCTGCAATGCAACACTCGATTAATGTGGTTGGCTTAGAACTTACTGTGATATATTTCATAATAAATGTTTCTATACACATACTAATTAAAAGGCTATAATTGTGATATTTTTTCTAGATGAACTTTGTATCGGCTGAAGCATTGGTGGATTCTTGTGAAGACATTGGAATGGTATTCCATTTGAATGATGGCAAGTCAACATTGGAACCACTAAATGGACCACCACTTAGTGCAATTGGCTCTGACTTGGAGGGAGTTAATGTGACAGATTCACAAGCAAGATATTTGACTCGTCGTAAATTTGCTCCTAGAGAAAGAAATATGAACCATTTCATTAATTCAATGCCTGCAAGTGAAATTTTTTTGCAGTTAACTAGTTCAGAGAAACTTTTCTCAAATTCAAGCACTAGTCAGGTAAACTTACCTAGGGGAATAGTAGTATATTTTTTCTTTCTAGCTAGTTTGTTTACCAAAAAATATTGTCTACTAAAGAATATCCCGTGACCTTTTATTTGAAACATATATACTAAATTATATATATATATATATATCATCCCATACATTCATTGATTTCGATGAATGATTACAACTCGTACCACCTCATTTTCTACACCTACACTCTGATTTTTCCACCTTGCTCCTATGAAATGATGTTCACCAAGATGTTGTGGACTAAAACATTGTTCAGTTTATCTAGTGAAATCTGTAATTCAATTGGTTGCTTCTTATGTTGAGAGTTCATGTCATCATATTTCATTTGAACCCAAATGTATTAAAAATTAAAGTTGATAATAGTTTTCATGAATACTAGATCTTCATTTTATAGCAGTAGTTATAAATTACCTTTGTGGTTATGGTAAACAAGTGATGTCTTATGAATAAGTCACTGTTTGTATTTTAATGATGACTTTAAAAAATTGTTATTATGAGTATCTGATATATTAAAAGTTTTGTTTTGGGTTCTTGTCATTAATTATGTGATAATGTGACACCATCTCAACGACTTGTGTATATATTAAAAGAGTTGTTAAGATGTTACTCATTACTTAACTAACAACAAGTATCCGAAATAAAACTTTTAATATAATAGGGTCTCAAAACAACAAAAAAGTTATCAAAGACACAACAAAAATCAGATATATTTTAGAGATCTCAAATATATTTTAATTTTTTTTTTTTTGCATTTAACTTGCAGAAGAATCTTGTTCTTAGTAATTTTTTATACTCCTATGCATATTGTTCTTACAATTTCCAGCAATTTTTTATACTCCTATGCATATTGTGAGCTCATGTAATATTGTTCCTTGAACTTTTTATCACTTTATCCTTTTCATGCGTAACAAGAATGACAACTTCATTCCTACATGTAATTCTTAGTATGCATGAATTATTATTGCAATGTTTATTTATGGAAAGCAGAACCCTTCGAATAACTTAAGTATGGGTAACTTTTGTAGGAAAATAATGCTCTTTCAGAAGAAATAAAGGAGATAAATATGCGACTGATAGACACTGAGGTAGTTGCTGATAAAGGGAAAATTGTCACCACTGCAGCTGAAGGATATATTGCCCATGGTGAAGGATTAACTGTAAAATTATTGTTCAATTCAGTGAGTGTTAATGTAAACCCAATGTCAAATCATGGTTCTTATAAAAAGGTGAATTATTTTATACTCTAGTTTCAATTATAACCTTATTTTTGCTGTTTTTCTGTTCCTTTTATATTGACTATAATCTTGATCATGTAGCCAATAATTCAACCGCTTTGGTTGCATATTCCTGCAAGTTATCCACATTGCTCGGTTGCCATTATAGATGAAATGCCATTGGAAGCCAGGTTAGGGAATTGGACTGTTTTTTCTTTTATTTGTATTTTTAAAGCAATTATTACTTTTCTACCACAATATGCATATTTAAATTATTATTCTTTCTTATCAAGTGATTAGATACAAGCGGTTAATATGTTAAAATTTAAATTAAACTATTTGGTTATTACCTGAATTCGATCTTTGATAAAAATAATTATTTGTCAGATTTTATTTATCTCTCGATCTAATTCTGAATTAGTCAGAATTTTTTTTCTTGATGAACTGGAAAATTAAGAAAAAAAACAATTATTATTTCTAGTATTTCCATTTAGAAAGACAAAATTCTTAGCTTCTCCTTGTTTTCCAATTTTGAACAAGCAGGAAGGACCTAGATGAAGATCTATCAATGAAAGCTAAGTTGAAGTTGACACTTTGTCTCCAAAGGCTAAGTCAACCTTTGTCACTAAAGGATATTGCAGTGTCATGGGATCGTTGTGTTAGAGAAGCAATATGTGAGTATGCGCAACTCTTTGGTGGAGGAACCTTCACCTCAAAATATGGAGGATGGGAGATATGTCCTAATGATATATAACTGAAGGAATGTGCATATTCTTGTTAGAAATTCATTTTGAAATTTCGAAAGTCTTGTCTTAAATTCAAGCACTACAATGATGTGGAGTTACTTCCATTAAATATAACATTATGCATTCAATTTACTGTACAGCCTAGATAATAGAGGTTGTGTGAGTACATTATTAGGCAACAAACCTAGTTAATTCTATATATTTTGAAGGGGTGAATATGTTAATGGCTACACTACAATGCAATTTTTTAAATGAATTTAATTTTCATGCGCTAAGAAGGTATATTTTTTAATATTATCAATTAATAAAAAATCGTATTATGATGACTTTTAAATTTACTTAAATTTAAATCAAATAAACAATTTAATTATTATCTTATTAAACTTAAAATATCTGCTAAAAAATGGGTGGTTAGTAATACCATTTTGAATTTATTTCTTATTTGGTTATCGTAAAAACCACCTCGTGTTTTTTTTAAATATTTGAGTCAAGACAATTTGATGATCATTAAATTTTCTAAATTATAAAAAAATAGGTTCTTAGTAATGATTATTTTAAATTCACTTTTTTCTTATCTTTAAACATGTGGATCAATTGGTATAAAATTATTCTAACCTACCAATGATCTTAAATTCAAGTTTTTAGTATTTAATTATGTTAAATATTTAGAAAAAAAAATTGTTCATAATAATATTATTTGATTTGAATAAGATTGTTTGTGAATAGAGACTATGTGTGGTTTATACCAAAACAAATTCTCTTATTCCATAGTTATTGTGAGAACTTTATGTTGAAATGTTTGAATCGTGACTATTTAGTAATCTTTACCATTTCAAAAACAAAATGAATGACTTTCTTTCATATTTTCATAAAGATATTTTAACTTAAATTAATCAAGCCCAAAAATTTTATAAAAAAAAATTATGCATCTTTGATTTATCGTTACACTCGAGCCTAGAGGACATGCAAGAGCAAGGAAACATCTTTGTCAAGTTTTAAAAAAGGTTTTCATAAATTCTTCTTATTTAAAAAATAACAAAATATTTTAAACAATAAAGTCTCCTAAGATATTTTAAACATTGAAGTTTTACTTAAGTGTATCTAATGAAATTATTTCTCTAAATCAATATTTTTGGAGAAAAATATATGTGATGAAAAAATTCTATTAAAACCAAACATGAAATCTTGTACTAAGCAAACATATTTTGATCATTTTTAAGAATCATGATCCCTAAGATTCACGATTCTTAAGTATGAAAAAAAAATCTTTTATCAAATGTTCTTTAATAAAAGGTGCAAACAAGGATATGCAAGGGAGCACATTAGTACTAGACCACACGGTAGTTCACTGTCATGAGAGCAAATAACTAAATTCATTTCTAAAAGTGTGAAACACTGACAAGTTAATCAATGACAAATAAAAAAATAATTGCAAAACAGTTGCTAAAACTACATTCTCTCAGCCAAATTAGTCCTTTGTTAGCAGTCGTTAATAATTCTCTTAATGGATGAATAGTACCAACGTTAAATGCCATGTTGAAAGTGTGTCTCTCGCCTAAGTAGCCTTCACCATGGTGTCCACGACATCAGAGATCAAATTAAAAACATTAAGAGACTAAAATGGCAGTTATTATAATTTTTTTCCTTCTTGTGTTCAGGTCAACAAGACTAAAATGAAACATCAAAGGACCAAAATAAAAATTTTAATTTTATTTCTTAAATTTTTTTTTTCATCTTCTTGTGTAGAAGTCAGGAGGGACCAAAATGAAAAATTAAAATATTTTTTCTAAAAATTTCTCTTAGAACATCTTGATTTTTACCAATTTCTATTTCTAATTATTCATAAATTTATATTTAAAAATCTAAAGAGAATTCGAAAATTCAATTGGAGAATTCTGATAAACATCATTGTCTACACATTATCGAGGACCCCTAATTTCATCAAATTAACTAGAATCTCATTTAGCCAAAGTGTGGCTGAAAAGAAATGTAAAAGTTTTATTTTACACCTATGAGGCATTTGATAGGAGAAAAATTTTAAATTTTTTCAATAATCTTATATTAAAATTCTTAAATTCTCGTATCCCTTTTAAAAAAATAAAATTCATGAAAAATAATATTTTTCTAAAATATTTTTAAATAAGTTTTCTACCAAAACTTTCTCATGTAAAAATCTTTTTCTCCCCAATTTAATTTTTCTTTTATTATACTAAAAATATCATATTACTCTTATTAATATATTAAATAATAAAAATAAAATACCAATAAACATATTTTACTCATTCCTTACAAACTTTTCACTACTAAACTCATGCTAAAATAAAAGACATAAACAAAGAATATTCCACATTTTAGACCTTTCCATGAACACGCATGCAAATATAAGTGATATAAGTCTGAATCTAATGAATCCTCCAAATAACTTGGGTACCTTTCGATTGCGTCAAAAGTGATAGAAATCGAAGGAGAATGAGCTCGCAGCTCTTAACTCTTCACCCTGCACCAATTCCCAACAACACTAACCCAAACCTCAAAAAACTCAAAACAACAACAACAACCCCTCTTTACCAAAGAATCTTCATCCCTTCCCATGTCTACAGACACCCTTCAGCCATACTCTTGGAACTCTGCACTTCCCTCAAAGAGCTTCACCAAATCCTCCCTCTCATAATCAAAAACGGTTTCTACAACGAGCACTTGTTCCAGACCAAGCTCATAAGCCTCTTCTGCAAATTCAACAGCATCACTGAGGCAGCACGTGTGTTTGAGCCCGTGGAGCACAAGCTTGATGTTCTTTACCATACCATGCTAAAAGGGTATGCGAAAAATTCGACTTTGCGCGATGCCGTGAGGTTTTATGAGAGGATGAGGTGTGATGAGGTTATGCCCGTGGTGTATGATTTTACCTACTTGTTGCAGCTGTCGGGGGAGAATTTGGACCTCAGGAGGGGGAGGGAGATTCATGGGATGGTGATAACTAATGGGTTTCAGTCCAATTTGTTTGCCATGACTGCTGTTGTGAATTTGTATGCCAAGTGTAGGCAGATCGAGGATGCATACAAGATGTTCGAGAGAATGCCGCAGAGGGACTTGGTTTCCTGGAACACTGTGGTTGCGGGTTATGCACAGAACGGGTTCGCCAGGAGGGCTGTGCAGGTGGTTTTGCAGATGCAGGAGGCTGGCCAGAAGCCGGATTCCATCACGCTGGTCAGTGTTTTGCCAGCTGTGGCAGATTTGAAGGCTTTGAGGATCGGAAGGTCTATTCATGGTTATGCTTTCAGAGCTGGGTTTGAATATATGGTTAATGTTGCGACAGCAATGCTGGATACGTACTTCAAATGTGGGTCTGTGAGGAGTGCGAGGTTGGTGTTTAAAGGGATGAGTAGCAGGAATGTTGTTTCTTGGAATACAATGATTGATGGTTATGCACAAAATGGTGAATCTGAGGAAGCGTTTGCGACGTTTTTGAAGATGTTGGATGAAGGGGTGGAACCCACGAATGTTAGTATGATGGGGGCTTTACATGCTTGTGCCAATTTAGGTGATCTCGAACGAGGGAGATATGTTCATAGATTGTTGGATGAGAAGAAAATTGGTTTTGATGTGTCTGTAATGAATTCTTTGATATCCATGTATTCAAAGTGTAAGAGGGTTGATATTGCGGCCTCAGTGTTTGGTAATTTGAAACATAAAACAGTCGTCACATGGAATGCCATGATATTAGGTTATGCACAGAATGGATGTGTAAATGAAGCTTTAAATCTATTCTGTGAGATGCAATCTCATGACATCAAACCTGATTCCTTTACATTAGTGAGTGTAATTACTGCTCTTGCAGATTTATCAGTTACCCGCCAGGCTAAGTGGATTCATGGACTTGCTATAAGAACTTTGATGGACAAGAATGTCTTTGTCTGCACAGCTCTCATCGACACGCATGCCAAATGCGGAGCCATCCAAACTGCAAGAAAGCTTTTTGACTTGATGCAAGAGCGACATGTGATAACATGGAATGCAATGATAGATGGATACGGGACAAATGGCCATGGAAGAGAAGCTCTGGATCTCTTCAATGAAATGCAGAATGGATCTGTTAAGCCAAATGAGATAACGTTTCTCTCTGTTATCGCAGCTTGTAGTCACTCGGGTTTAGTGGAAGAGGGCATGTACTACTTTGAAAGCATGAAGGAAAACTATGGCTTGGAACCTACAATGGATCACTATGGTGCCATGGTTGATCTCCTTGGTCGTGCTGGCAGACTAGATGATGCTTGGAAATTCATCCAGGATATGCCTGTCAAACCAGGAATTACTGTCTTAGGTGCAATGCTAGGTGCTTGCAGAATCCATAAAAATGTAGAATTGGGTGAGAAGGCTGCAGACGAACTATTTGACTTGGACCCAGATGATGGTGGCTATCATGTATTGCTTGCCAACATGTATGCATCTGCTTCAATGTGGGACAAAGTTGCTCGGGTGAGGACGGCCATGGAGAAGAAAGGGATCCAGAAAACTCCAGGCTGCAGTTTGGTTGAGTTGAGGAATGAAGTTCATACATTCTACTCAGGAAGTACTAATCATCCTCAATCCAAGAGAATCTATGCTTATCTTGAGACTCTTGGAGATGAGATGAAGGCTGCTGGGTATGTGCCTGACACCAATTCAATTCATGATGTGGAAGAGGATGTGAAGGAACAATTGCTCAGTAGCCATAGTGAGAGGCTTGCTATTGCATTTGGACTTCTGAATACAAGGCATGGCACGGCAATACACATCAGGAAGAATCTAAGAGTTTGTGGTGACTGCCATGAAGCCACTAAGTACATTTCGCTAGTGACTGGGAGGGAAATTATTGTGCGCGATTTACGTAGGTTCCATCATTTTAAAAATGGAATCTGTTCTTGTGGGGATTACTGGTGACTCAATTGATACCTTTGTTATCATTATTCAATCATGATTCCTTCTACAAGGTCCTAGACTACAGTAACTTGAGTACCTCAGTGGAAGAACTAGTTGAAATTTGTTACCCTAGAAGAATGGCATTATTTGGATCAACCTTTGACCATCAGTGGCCATTCTAATGCCACGTTTTAGCAGTGGCCACCTACTCTTTTCTTGAGTTGTATAATTTTTTAATGCCAGTATATCCTTGAGTTGTACACCTTTTTGGATTAATGTATAATTTGATCCTTTAAAAATGTTAATAGTGTTGTTTTTGTCTGCGGGTGTCTTTGTTTATACAAAATGGTTTGCGAAGTTATTAACATGTTTTCAAGTTCTCCATACTGAAGTTATAAACTAGCTAACAAGCTCGTCCCTCTTGGGTTATGTTTGGGAGTACGGATTAGTGGGTAATGGAAGAGAAGGGGAAGGTTTATAGGGAAGTTTTCATTGTTGGTAGTTTCTAAAAGGGGGGAAGAGAGCTTGGAGAGGTTTTCTTGCTCTGTCCAAAGTTTTTTTTTGTTTTTATTTTGTACTTGGTTAACGGGTATGCTAAAAGGGTATGCAAAAAACTCTAGTTTAGGTGAAGCCTTGTTTTTCTTCTATAGAATGATGTGTGATGGGGTTAGACCCGTTGTGGGTGATTATGCTTGCTTGTTGCAATTGTGTGGAGAGAATTTGGACCTCAAAAGGGGTAGAGAGATTCATGGGCAGATAATAACTAATGGGTTTAAGTCCAATTTGTTTGCCATAACTGCTGTTATGAATTTATATGCCAAGTGTAGGGAAATTGATGATGCGTATAAGATGTTCAAGAGAATGCCACAGAAGGATTTGGTTTAATGGACAACATTGGTTGCAGGATAAGCACAAAATGGATATGCCAAGAGAGCATTGCAATTAGTTTTCCAGATGCAGCAAGCTGGCCAAAAGCCTGATTCTGTCACGTTGGTCAGTATTTTACCGGCTGTTGCAGATATGAAGCCTTTGAGAATTGGAAGGTCTATCCATGGTTATGCTTTCAGATCAGGATTTGAATCTCCGGTTAATGTTACAAATGCCCTTCTTGATATGCACTTCAAATATGGGCACACAAGGACTGCAAGGTTGGTTTTTGAGGGGATGAGTAGTAAAAGTGTTGTTTCACGGAATACCATGATTGATGGTTGTGCACAAAATGGTGAATCCGAAGAAGTCTTTGCAACTTTTCTTAAGATGTTGATGAAGGGGAGGTACCTACACGTGTTACAATGATGGGAGCTTTACTTGCTTGTGCTAATTTGGGTGATCTTGAAAGAGGGAGGTTTGTTCATAAATTACCGGACAAGCTGAAACTTGATTCTAATGTGTCAGTAATGAACTCTTTAATATCCATGTATTCTAAATGCAAGAGAGTTGATATAGCAGCTTCAATATTTGATAATTTGAAGGAGAAAACAAATGCCACTCGGAATGCCATGATATTACGCTATGCACAAAATGGGTGCGTAAAGGAGGCTTTAAATCTATTCTGTATCATGCAATCTCAAGGCATTAAACTTGATTGTTTTACATTAGTCGGTGTAATTACTGCTCTTGCAGATTTCTCAGTCAACCGCCACGCTAAGTGGATTCATGGACTTGCAATAAGAACTTGTATGGACAAAAATGTCTTTGTTTCCACTGCTCTTGTTGACATGTATGCAAGATGTGGAGCCATTAAAACTGCGAGAAAGCTTTTCGACATGATGCAAGAGCGACATGTTATAACATGGAATGCAATGCTAGACGGATATGGAACACATGGTCTAGGAAAAGAAGCTCTGGATCTGTTCAATGAGATGCCGAAGGAAGCTGTTAAGCCAAACGATATAACATTTTTGTCTGAAATCTCAGCTTGAAGTCACTTGGGTTTTGTGGAACAAGGTCTCTTCCTCTTCAAAAGCATGAAGGAAGACTATGACTTGGAGCCTACTATGGATCACTAGAGTGCCATGGTTGATCTCCTTGGTGGCGCTGGCCAGCTAGATTGTACTTGGAATTTCATCCAAGACATGCCTATCAAACCAGGGATTTCTGTTCTAGGTGCGATGTTGGGTGCTTGCAAAATCCATAAAAATGTAGAATTGGGAGAGAAGGCTGCAGACAAACTATTTGAGTTAGACCCAAATGAGGGAGGGTATCATGTGTTGCTTGCCAACATATATGCCTCTAATTCAACGTGGGATAAAGTAGCCAAGGTGAGAACAGCCATGGAAGATTAGGGGCTCCACAAAACTCCAGGCTGCAGTTTGGTAGAGTTGAGAAAAGAAGTTCATACATTCTACTCAAGAAGTACTAATCATCCTCAATCCAAAAGAATTTATGCTTTTCTTGAGACTCTTGGAGATGAGACAAAGGCTGCAGGTTATGTGCCTCACACCAATTCAATTCATGACGTGGAAGAAGATGTGAAGGAACAATTGCTCGGTAGCCATAGTGAGAGGCTTGCTATTGCATTTGAACTTTTGAATACAAGCCCTGGCATGACATTACACATCAGAAAGAATCTAAGAGTTTGTGTTGATTGCCATGATGCCACTAAGTATATTTCACTTGTGACAGGGAGGGAAATTATAGTTCGCGATTTACGTAGGTTTCCTCATTTTAAGAATGGAAATTGTTCTTGTGGTTATTACTGGTGAATTAATCGATCATATCCTTTCATGTGATCATAGCCCAATAAAACACAAGGAAGGATAAACTTCAAATAAGACTCATTAGAATTTTCTTTTATTTTTTTCTTTTCTTTTCATTTTATTAATAGCCAAAGTAATATATTTTTGCTTTGTATATTACATGTGCATGTGCACAGCTTTCTATCTATTTTGCCTGTTTCAAATGGCCATGGTTACTTGGAAGAGACGATGTTTCTAATGTCTCCGGCATATGGCTATCTCCTATCAGTCTAGAGTCTATACATTCAATTATCCTAACAACACATCAACAAAAAATTGCTCAAAACACAGAAAACGTCTGTGAAACAGTCCCTAGATATCTGTACACCAAAAACATTCAAGGCACCATCACCCTCACCTCCACCACCAGAACTGTCTAAACAGATATGTCTTTCTCATCCTAGCATTGTAGGTGAGGAAGGCTCTGGCTTTGACAGGATCAGCATTTAAATATTCGAATGCATACATCTGTTTACCCTCTTCCAACCCATCTATCTCCATCACAGCATGTAATAGCTCACTTGCATCAAATGAGCATTTGCTTTGCTCCATGGCATCAGCCAGACGTCGGATGCTCGATGCCACTGTCATCAATGCTTCCTGCAGAGCATCTGAGTTACGAGGCCGCTTTGGAAGTTGTCTTACAGGCTGGGCCACAGGAGGCTCTTGAAAACCATCTGGTATCTGGTCAAATTCTGGAATTCCAGTGTATGATTCAGTTCCATCTGTCTCACTCATGTCTTCTGAACTGGGAGAAACAAAGGAGGCTGCTTCATCCTCAAAATTCTTCATGTCCATTAGATGAGTTCCACTCTTCCTCTTAGCCCAATGACTTGGGGCTTGATAATTTCCACAAACGATTTTAAGTTCATCATACATCTCTATCTGCTTTCCGCGCAATCCTCTCGCATTGGGATGTGCCTATTCATTAAATCAAAGAACACCATAATAGGTATTGTACACAAATTCATACACATTCAAGAGTGGAGAAAAATGAAACATTACTTACAGCAACATAATTCTTCCAAAGCTCATCACTGTCACACTCAATCATCTTTGTATTTGGGTTCCACCAGAAACCATCCTGACTTAGGATATCTTTTATTACTCTATACCTCTTCTTAATTGTTTTCAAACGGTTGATAACTTTCTGATTATTCAAATTCAAGCTGAAGCAAGTGTTTACTGCTACACAGGCAGCCGTGTATGCATTTTCATTGAAACATTTGTCAATTTTGTTTCCACGTTTTGCCTGAGCTGCCAGGGCTTCAATTAGACACTTATCCATCGCAATTGACCACACAACATTCCTTCCTTTATTTTTCATCTCCCTTCTTTGTCTTTGCAGATCATAGTGCTCCATTTCTACAGAAAATACAGAATTCAATACACTGTTAAATATATTTTGCTTTTAATTTTATTCATAACTCTATACATATTTAAATTAATAGTATTATCCTCATTTACTAGAAGATAATATGAACCATGAAATTAACAAAAAATTTACAGAAGAAAAAGGTAAGGAAGGATCTAGTAAAGAAAACAAACAGTAGATGTATAATGTAATATCAATAATCACAAAAAGTCAAAAACACAGTTTGGTTATTTGGTTCATAGATTTTAAGACGTGTTTATTAGTGAACAATTACTAATAAGTAGAAAGTAGTTAAATAAATAAATTTCCTCTAAAATAAATAAATAAATTTGAAAACAGAGTTTTGCCTGCAAGTGTAAGATAAAGTACAGAAAAGAACTTTAAAATAGTGAACACAAATTTGCAAAACATGCAAAAGCAAGTGTTGGATTAAATTTTGGCCAAACATCCTTTCAGCCAGAAGGAAGTCTTCTTCAATGTAAATCTCACTTTATGTGGAATGACGCAAGCTATACATAATGCACCCATTGGTGCATTTAACTCAAGCAGAAAACTTGTTGCTGGATAGTGTTATGTTTATGGTTCCTCTAGGTATTTTTATCTAGATTGATTCATTGGCTGTGGCGGTTATGCTATTTTTAATGTGCAGAAAACAGGATCCTTAACGATTGAGTTTCCCACCCTTTTCTAGCCATGTATATACTTACAAGGATTCTAGTTTAAAGATATCATCTAATCTGCCCCTTTTTATAGTTTTGCTCACATGGTTTTGAAAGAACCAGAAAATGGAGCTCGATAAATCAAACATGAACAGTCAAAGAAGCTTCACTAGTGATGGATTTCTCCAATGAGCAAGTCCTTAAAATGCTCTGACATCCAAACAAAAAAACCTTTTCAGCCACAAACTTCGGCATCGGTTCCCAAAATTACTAAGGTAGCAGGAAAAGCTGCCCAGTATAATCCTTGATTTGTTGGAGACCAGCTAGAATCCACAATGAGCAAAGAGAATTGAAGAACAGAGAGTATACATTTTTCCCTTTCAAAACAGAATTGAGTATATAAGATGGGAATTTAAGAACAACATGGACGCAAATTGAAGTAAATAGACCACATTTTGTAAGCAACCAAACCCCAAAGAAAAAAAAAGGTTTAACAGGAAACCAAGTTGAAAACTAACACCAAACACAATAAGCTGAATTTCCAAAAGGAAGTTACACCAAATGCCTTCTAAAAGCCACATACATATCCCTCACACTGTCCTCTGCTATCAAACATTATTAACATAAAAATCCAGTTTTATTTCCTACAAAAGCAAATTCAAACTCAAACCACAAGTTGTTCAAACTACTACTCCACCCAATTTCACCATATTAAAAAAACTCATTCTAGTCCTAACATACGCTTACACATCACAGTGACAATTAGCAAAACAAATTTCTTTACTCTGTAGCAAAAAAAAAAAAACATTAGGAAAAACAGAAAACACAAAAATGTGATTACTAAAGTAAAGAATGTGCATTTTCCTTTACCACTGTAAAATAAGAAGAAAATGTTTAGCTCAAATTAAAATACAACTTAATAAAAAAACAAAAGACGCCAAAATGTGATTACTGAACTAAAAGATTGTGCACTTTGCTTTACCCCAGTAAAATATAAAAGAAAATGTCATTGTTAAGTTCAAATTCTAGAAATCAAATTGTAAAGCTTCAACAGCTACAAGAAAACAACTGAACCAGAGTGAGAAGAAAATGCAGAGAAGAAAGCAATACCAACAAAATCGGATTGATGAAGATTGGATCCCAATCGCCAATCAGATCACGGAATCCGAATGCCGCAGCAACGCGTCATTGGAGTGCAGAGAGGTAATTGCGATAGCACATTGGAATGGTTAGGGTTTTCTCGGGAAAAATGATGAGAAAATTCTGAGTTTTCACTTTCTCGAAGACCAAATGCGGAAAAGAAAAGGTTCTGGCCGTTTCAGTCAAGGGATCAGGTGAAATGCAGTGCGAGAGAATTTACTGATTCACAGACACGTGTGATGAGAAAAATGAGTGACCGTCGTAATTACTGCGTAAAAATTACCGTCAATCAATTGGTCAACACTGAACATTACATTGTCCTTGTATTATCTTGAGAAATTAGTTTGAATTTTTTTACAAGATTTGTTTTAAAAAAATGTTTTTGTATTACTTATTCTGTATTAAAATACCATTAAGTATTTGATCATTTCTTTAGTCAATAAATAATAAATAGTATAAATTACTGATAACAACTTTTTTTCGTCCTGTGAAAATTGATTAACAAAAAAATGACTAGTCACAAATTAATAACATAAATTTATAATTTTTATTTTCTCTTTAGAAAAATAATTCACAAAAAGTACAAGATGAAGACTTATAATGAGAGAAAGCATGATATGCATAAATAATATTAAATTATTAAAATAAATTTATTGATTTTTATAATATCTAAAATCATATTGTATATAAGTTATTAATTTGTAAATTTCCTGGTCCTTATATATTTGATTTCTAAATATAAAAAATAATTAAATTATACTAATAATAATTTTTTATTGATCTGTTAGTGTAAAAGTTTTTACACTAACAATGAATAGTCATCCAACTCTTTTTTAAAACAATGATAAATTCTTTTTGAAATACTACCTTTTTCTCTATGTCCTTCTAACTAATTCATAAAACTAAAAAAGTTTCTTAATTTAGTTTTTTAAGACAAGTTTCTAATTAGTAACATTAAATTCTTTTGGTACTAGCAAAATTAAATTTGTTAAAATTTAATGAGTTTTGAAAAATTACTCTTAAAATTATAAGGAAAGTTTAATGTTTATCCATTGGCAATATAAGTGTAAAGACATTTACACTATTGAGTAATTAAAAATTATCATTGATATCATTTTTAAGATCATTATTATAAATATTAACAAACTTATTATATATTGTAATTTGTAATTAAATGATTATATTATCAATGCATAACCTTTTTCTTTTTAAAAACAAAATAAAAAGATATTAATTTTCTAAAGTAAAACATGTGCTAATATAAAATAATTTTAGCCATCATATGGTTATATGAAATTGATGTGAATACATATTATTTAAATCCAATGTAATGTATTTAACTTTTTATTACAAATTATCCCCATCGTCCTTAATATAAGAAGCAAAAGGTTTTTTTTTTTTCTAATTATAAGAAATACAGACTCACTTTAATAAAGCACTCATTCATTTCTGATGCATTTATTAGTCTATTAATAATACAAGTTACATTTTGTAAAATCATTAAATATAACTACTACTTAAATCAATAAATTTAAAGATACAAGTCACACTGAGATATAACACAATTTTAAAATAATAGGATATGACATAGTTATAATACAATATACAAAATTAATCTAGAATTAAATGTAATCAAACTACAAGCAATTAAAAAAATATAATCAAACTACTATCGTGAACTAATGTAACCAATGAGGCCATTAAATGAGTTAGTAATTTAGTATACATTAACTTATGAAACAATGCACACCTTAAAAAATAAAGCAAACTCTAAATTCAAACCATATCATGTTTCCACAAAATCAAATCCAAGAGTCTAACAAAGTGGCCACCACCACGACCCATTTAGCAAGTTTTGTTGCCCCAACAACCAAGCTTGTAGCTCAATATTGATAGCAACCATAGTCTTTTGAAACATGACTTTGACATAATCTTCAATCCTTAGCAACCTTTTCCTCAGTTAATCCTTTATCAAGAACAAAAGCATGTCCAGTTCTATTGATCACCTAGGTATTACTTCGGAGAGGGTTAATTACTTCATAGACAGAGTAATGACCATAGTGTTAGGTGATGATGACCTTCGTTCAATGGCAAACCTTCCAACAGAAAATGCAGGGCGTGTCGGGCTTGGGACAGTCACGTTGTCACTTGCAAGCATATGAACAACACTTGACATTGTTGGTCTATCTGCTGCATCTTCTTGTACACACAATAGTCCAATGTGCATACACTTCAGAACTTCACTACTTACACATGATTTTTCTATTAACGGATCCATCAATTCCAGACCTTTGTTTTCACACCAGATGTTCCATGCCTATAATTGTTAATACACCTTTAGTTAAAGTCATTTATATTTGTAGGTAAAATGTGTTGTAGGTCTCTTAATTTTCAGTTAAATTTTGTTTTAGTTTCTATGCTTTAAAAATAATGTTTTGTTCATGGAATGTTTTATAATTGATGAATTTCAATCTTCATTGTAGAACCTATATATAATACTAGGGCGAGTAACGAAATTCACTAATTATAAAACATTTCATGAAAAAATACAATAATGTTGTTAAAATAAAGGAATCATGACAAACTTTGACCTAGAATTGAGGGGCCTGCATCAATTTTACCATTTATCTTTTTTTTTTCCTTTCCTTTTTAATGGATACAAGTGTATAGTAGGATTTAGGAACATGCATATATGAGAAGGCTTTGGCCACGGTCTGAAAGATGGAATTTATTGATCCTTTTTCCACTAATGATCTCTGGCAAAAGAACACAAAGCTGAAAACATCGGACTTCACTGAAAACAAGCCTTCCATGGCATATTCTGGAGCCATATATATCCACTAAAAAACAATTTATCACTTAAACTTATCAATCTCACATTACATATAAATTTATTAAGTCTGACAACTTAAGAATTAAAATATTTTGCTATGTTTGTGCCAATACGTACTCATGTTATTCATGTAAAGACTTTGGTTTAGTGTGCATTCTTGCATAACTGAAAGAAACAAATATGAACTTTTTTTATACTTACTAAGTTCCCACAACAGTATTTGTATCTGCCCCCATCTGGTGACATCCAAATATTCTTTCTATAATTTTCAGAATAGTATATAAGTTGGATTGGGACTACGTACTTACTGACTGCGACATTAAAAGAAGACAAATAAGGGAGAAAGTATACTTGGTTTTGATCAAGGAAAAATAAACAAAGGTGTCTCAATCTCATAGCTTGAATACAATTATGGGTCAAACTTGCTGGTAAATTAACCATAATTAAATACGTGTTGAAAAAGTCTCCTTGAGGATAGTTGTTTAAAACAATAGAATAAAATATATGCTTAATTGCATTTCTAATTTCTCTATTTTGATAATGTGTGTCATATTATTTTTTTTTAATTTTTTTTTTCGCTAATCAAATTTATGCAGTGACGGAGGCAGGAATTGAGTTTAAGGGGGGCGAAGATTAAATCCCTTATTTTTTTTTCTTTCTCTATAGGGTGCCATAAAAATATTTCTATAACGTAAGAATTTTAAAGGAAGTTTAAAAAGGGAAAAAATTATATGCAGATGCCTAAGTATTAGTATACTACTTCGATTTTTTTTACCTATCTTTTAAGAGGTTTCTATGTAGAAAAAAATGTAAAAAAAAATATCCTAATAAAATAGTTAAGAGATTTCTTATTTTACCTTTTTTTTCATTTCTACTTCACAATAAATATATATGTGTAAATTAAGGGATACTATTCTGGTCTCAATTATAAGCAAAAAAATAAGGAAAAAAAAAAGAAAAATTGATTTCACAATTATTATAATTTTTTACTTATGTTGTTATTATTTTACATTATCAATTTGCTTAGCTTTAAAGCTAAGATGTATTATAATCATTTCTCAAAATTTAAATATTCAAAATTTTATGTATATTTTGCCATTAATTAATATAATTAGAATGGTAAATAAGTTCAGCTATTTAGTTTAAAGTTGACAATTATTTGTCAACTTAATGGTTAACTGTAATACATGTTCATTAATGATTAATTGCCAACTCCTGTTTAGTTATAATCATTAAATTTATTTAGTAAATCTCTAACTAATTGTCAACTTATTAGATTAATCAATAATTGTTTACCTAATTATCAATTAAACAAATGAACATGTATTATAATTGAAATACTTTGTTGAGCCCATTTGTGTAATTAGTTAAACATACATGTGAGTGTATGTATATCAGGATATGTATTTCAATAAAAAAAAATGTTTATTGTGTTAATAAAAATTATTAATTTAGGTTATTTTGAGAAAAGAAATATAAAATTAGATTATACACCTTAACATGGAATTCATCGTGATTTAGTCCACTAGTATTTGAGGCTGAACAAATCATTGATAATTTATAAATTTTAGAGCAAATTCACTTAAATAAGTTTTTTAATCTGAAAATTATAGTTTTCTTTTTCATTGGTCCATAACTCATCTATGACTCTCATAATAATAGTAATAAAAAAATAAAAATCATCTATGACAACTGATGTTACCAATTATAATCGTCATCCATTTAATTTAATTTAATTTACACAAATAATTTTAAATGCAAGTCGAAATTAGGTAATTGCCACACGCAATTGGGATTAGTTATTGGTATAATGTTATTATTTTATTAAAAAGGTAGGTTAGTAGTATGAACATATGGACAGCTTGTCTGATGAATCTTCAGCATATATACGACAGGATGTTGGAATATTTAAAGGATCCAATAACAGATTTTGATTTTATATTCATAGCTTTGTATAGTTTGAAGGTCAAATATTTGTTGGGGGAGTATTTGATTTTCCTAAAGTTTACTTTTTTTTTCACTGTAATTTTTACTTCCATCTTAATTAATATTTAAAATTTACTCCTTTTCTAAATAAATGTCTTAAATTTTATCTCATCTGAATCCTTAAATTTTTTGTTTAACCATTAAAGAATTGTTACTTATAGAAAACAATTAATGTTATATTAAAAAACTGACATAACATCTGTTCTGGCACAATATGTATCTTTTTTTTAAATGTGACATGTATTTTAGAAGAAGGGAGTATAATCCAACGGTGGAACAATAACTTAAATTTCTAATTAAATTTTTTAAATACTTTTATTAATCTTAAATTTATTAATGAAAACATAACATGGGTATAACTGTTATGTTTTCACTGAACAACAGCAAAGTACCTATGGAACCACACTTAATTTTGTCTGTAACTTACCGCCAAGGCAAATATTTCATAACTTTGCCATTCCATTTTCAATTATTTATGCTAATCTCATCTTATCAAGAGGCCTAAATAACATCAGAGGAATTTGGCTATCAGTGTTACCTTGCTCTGAATGCAAGATTTTGCAATCAATGATATGAATAGAATATACATATATGTATAGATAAAACTTTAGGATTGCAATCCCAAACACGAAAAAGCTTCTCAAATGTAGAGGAGGCTGGCTGACCAATTTGTTGTAAACTTAATTGTAATTTCTTGTACAATCTTGGTATTTTCAAAGCAAAACTTTTATCATGTTATATCCACTACCTGGGTAAAATATTTGATACTGTTACTTCATTTACAGAAGGATCCTTGGAAGTTTTTGATGTTGATTCTTCTTCTTTGGTCTGCCTTCCAACTGAAAAGGCAGGATGATTAGGTTTTGGAAGGGCTATTGTGTCACTTGCCAGCATGACAACAACCGTCGACATGGTTGGTCGATCTACTGCATCTTCCTGAACACATAACAAACCAATGTGTATGCACCTTATAACTTCACTGGTTTTATATGTCTTTTCCAGTATTTGATCCAACAATTCCAAGCTTTTTCCTTCACACCAAAGTCTCCAACTCTGCATGCAAATATGAAATTTTTTAGAAATTCATGTTTAAACACATGCATATTTCTTTGGCTAAAATAGAATTTTAGTCTCTTATCTATATTTTATATTTTAGGTTTCAGATTGATCTCTTAAGTTTAAAAAGTTTCATTTTAATATCTTATAGTATCTTTGTTAGACCAAATTGGTCCTTCCGCGATTTTTGACACTAAAAGTCAATTTTGACTGAGTGACATCTCTCATAGTTTGTTACATGTCACTAAGTTTGACAAAATTAGTATAATAAACTAATTAAAGGACCAATTTGGTCTAGCAGATCAACTTTAAAGAATTAAAGTGTAACTTCTTAAATTTAAAGGACCAAACTGAAATTTTTAATCTAGATAAATGATCAAAATCCTATTTTAGCCTAACTCTTTTATATTATTCATTTCTTAATGGTATGATAGCGGGAAAACTCACATATACAAGAAGACTTTGACCATGTTCTGAAAGATAGAATCCACTATTCCTTTTCCCACATATGATTTCTAGTAAAAGAACTCCAAAGCTGAAAACATCAGATTTCACTGAATACAACCCTTCCATTGCATATTCTGGAGCCATGTAACCACTGTTTAAAATTAAAAGAACACTTAGTATAGCAAATTTGTGTAATTCATTAAATATTAATGTGCCATGATGAAAATGAGTCGCCAATAACACATACTAGGTGCCCATAACTCTTTTTGTATTTTCCTGACTCTGGCCTTTTTCAAATGTTCTTGCCAATCCAAAATCTGATATTTTTGGATTCATGTCTTGATCCAGAAGAACATTGCTGGCTTTCAGATCTCTATGGATTACTCTAAGTCTAGAGTCTTCATGAAGGTATAGAAGTCCTTTTGCAATTCCATTGATAATGCTCAGTCTTAACTTCCAATCTAGTTGCTTTCTTTTTTCCTTATCTGACATGCAAGTGACAAAGGAAAGATTTGTTAACACTAATATATGGAGCAGAAAACAAATAACAAAGTTGTACATAGAATTTGTGTTCTTAAGGAACCTGTAATTTTCCCTTCTATTGAATAAATCTCATTGAATGTGATCAATAAATTTAATTTCCAAAATACACAATTTGTAAGTAGAAGCACGAATTCTGACACAGACACTAAACATAATGTCTAAATATAAGATGTTGTGACACAACTAATATATACAGTATTGTGAAAATAAAACAATCAAGATTTGTATATATATCCTTATAATATAGTCTGAATGCTTCACCAAAAATGTTAGGAGACATTATTTTTTAATATTTTACATTTTATTTTAAGATGATTGAGGTGTCTGTGTTGGAAATATACCTGACAGTCTGACACCTCAAGTGGAAGACTTGTATGTGCTTTATAGGCAATGATGCTTATATATATGGTTCTGTTTCATCATATATCTATATATATATGGTTTTTCATGGAAAGGTATAGAAAGAATTGTTGCTTATAGAAAATTCAATTTTGGCAATAAAGTTACACCTCTCTACTCCTACCACATAGCAATAAAAAGAAAAGAAAATGTGAAGGCAAAAAAAAACTAGCATTGAGTTTAACTAAAACATACTGAACAAGTGAGAGTCAAGGCTAGAATTTGGCATGTACTCGTACACAAGCAGCTTTTCATTTTCCTCAATACAGCAACCCAAGAGTCTCACAAGGTTCCTATGTTGCAGTTTGGCTATGAAGATCACTTCATTCTTGAACTCCTCCAAACCTTGACCAGATGTTTTAGAGAGTCTTTTGACAGCAATTTCTGTTCCATCTTCTAAATTACCCTAAAAGAAAAGGATAAATAATAACTATGGCAACTAAAAGTCAAAGCAAAATTGTACATAGCTAGCATGCAAATCCAAAAATTCAGTGACACCTTGTAAACAGGACCAAATCCACCTTCTCCTAATTTATCCAACTCTGAAAAGTTATTAGTGCTCTGTCGAATCCAAATTAAAGGGATTGTAGGAAGGTCTACAGTCAATGCATCTTCTCTTTGAACATGGCCATGAAAAGATGTAGGGGTGTTCACTGATAGCAATCCATCTACAAAGAAAACTTATTACTTTGTATTTTGCATTATTGCAACAGATGAGTTGTTTCACCGTGTTTGTAATGTCAATTACCTTTGTTTGACAGATACTGCCTCCACAAGTAGTAGATAGAGCAAACTACTAAAGCTAGTGCCACCAATACACTCACTATGATTATGATCAAGGTTGTTGACTTAATTTTACCTCCCTTCTTAGCTGCAAGTGCAAAAATATAGCAAAGATGAATATGTCACATTTCTTTTCTCTTATATACCAAATGTATTCCACAAAAACACATAATTTATGGAAGTTCTAATTAGTCAAAGGATTCAAAGTGACAGATGAAATAGTGTTTAATTTATAATTCTTGTTTTGATCTCTTTTTATCAAAATCCAAAAAAAATAAAAGAAAAAATAAGTTATGCACTAATATTATAAAACAGTTTTATATTGTTATTCAGTCACAAACAATAATGTATAATAAGTTGTTGACTTTTACAATAATTATCTTAAAAATTATGACAACATTGATTTCTAATTGATTGATAGTATAAAATTATGCTAAGTGTCATTGTATTGTCATTAAACTAAACAAAATAAAACTTACAATCAAACATATATGTGATGTCTCGAACCTCGGACTGTTCAATAGTATTGCAATTAGCAAACCATTAGAACAGGTTGTAGACAGACTACAATCAAACAATTCTTCAAAAAGTAATTAACACATTCGCAAAAATACATTTTTTTTTGCATAAAATAGAAAATTCTGACTTCTGATTGCTCATATATTAAGCCTCCATATGTGGCACCTGAATGACCATTTGAATAAATGATAGGAAATGTGAACTGAATCTCTTTAGTGTTCTCATGATAACATGTAATTAACACATTTGCAAATATACATTTTTTTGCTTGAAATAGAAAATTCTGACTTCTGATTGCTCATATTTTAAGCCTCCATGTGTGGCACCTGAATGACCATTTGAATAAATGATATGAAACATAAACTGAATCTCCTTAGTGCTCGCATAATAACAATTTTTTATTAGAATTTAATTTAAATGCGTTGATAATGTAAAATATCATTATCAGAATTGTCATATATAATTAGTTTATTAAATTTTATTATAATTAATTTTAAGAAAACATATTTAGGACCACTTTTTATTGGTGTAAAAAAATGCATTTATAGTTCATGAAAATTAACTCTTCATTATATTATTTCAGAGGCTTCAATAAATTATATTCCTACTCGGAAGACTATTATAAAAAAAAAAAAAGTGTTGGGCTTGATCACAAACTCTTTCTTAACAATGCTTTTGTTATATCCACTCCCCTTTTTTCTAACTCCCCTTACTGCCATAGATCTCACTAAACCCAATATGCCCTATATCATCATTCAAGAAAGTACAATTCATAATTGATGTTTAAATTTTTGTATTCCCAAAAAGTACTTTCTAGAAAACAAAAATTTAAACATCATTCCAAAATATATTTTTTAAAACACATTAGGTTATGAAAAGTACTTTCCAAAATATAATTTTAATTTTTTTTATTCCAAAAAGTACTTTCCAGAAGTTTAAAAACATCCAAGAAAGTACTTTCCAGGAAAAAAACATGTTTCATTTGTTATAAAATCCAAAAAGAAGATCATCTAAGTAAAGTGACATATAAAGAAAGCATTTTTATGTGTACTATACCCCTCCTCTTGAACTTCTCACCAAATTATACAACATGTACAAATCATGTATGAAAATTCAAAGCTTGTAAGCATTTTTTCTAGTTCGAAACAAGAGAATAACACTATCAAATCAGTAAAACCAAGAAAATGAGAAAGAAATGAATGTTTTATTGTCATGGAAGTAAAAAATAAAGTGAAAGAGATAAATGATTCTAATGAAAGGAGGGGGAATGTTTTGTTGCCATTGAAAGAGTGTATTATATTGTTCAGGAGTATGTCATCGTGTGAGGAAAAGAAGAAGATTTGAGATTAAAAAAGATTATTTAAGTCATTTGAGTTTAAAAAAGAAAAAGGAGAGTGTACTTAAGTATAAGAAAAAGAGAGTGGATATAACAAATGCCCTTAACAAATGTGCTGACCCAAATATGAGCCCGTTTACCTAATCACAAATGGTTACTAAACAAATTGTCCGCATTAACCTCCCGGGGGTTAACTTAGAAAAAACCAAGATTATTTCTGAAAATTTTAAGTGAAAGAAAAATCATGGTATAATGATCAATTTCGTTACTTCGATTCAAAACATATATATTATTTTAAAATATTTTTATGCCAAATGTTATGAACCTATATATATAACTTACAAATTAATTAATAAAAACTACAATTAAATGATAAAATTATATTCATAAAAACTACAAGTTATTATTATTAATAATTACAAATTAAACATAAAGATTTCTGATAATTTATGTAACATGTATGGAACACAAATTATTAAGGATGTTCTATGCTCATCCTTAACGTTCGGAAAAGGTACATTTTATAAATAAATAAATAAAAAAGATATTCAGTGCATACGTTGAATGATTTAATATTTAATTGAAGAATATAAGAAAATATTAATGTGATATGATTATTTTTTAAATAGAAATTGACGTGAAAGAATGACTTCTAATCTGAAAATGTAAGCTATCTTTTCCCCAAGAAATTAAAAGCAGTCTTTCTCTATCAAATACTAAAGTTTTCTATTTCTGTCGCACGCACAAATAACACAACTCCACCTAAACACCACAAAGCACAATCATATGTTCCAAAAAGTCCATTCACCAAAAAAGAAAAATGTTCCAAAGTCAAGTGTGTCGTGAACACTTGCATTATTCCAAAGCAACACGCACCAAATAATCTCACCAAATCATTCACCCATCACCAGCTACCGATCCTTCCTGAACCAGGTCAAAAGCACCCACTAGTTTGTTTTTTTAATAAAAAAATAATTAGAATACACTCATATATATATATATATATATATATATATATATATATATATATATATATATATATATATATATACTAAAGATTTTTTTCTATATATTTTCATGTGTAATACAATCATTAATTTTTATAATAACTGCTGTAAAAATCATATTTAATATACGTTAGTAGTATAAAAAAAGATTAATTACATTTGCCGCTGAGTATGATTTTTTATTTGTTTATCTCATTTATTTTGTTTGGGTTTAAGACTTGAAGGAAGCCTTGACATAATGGATGGAGTTTCTGCTAGTTCACATTTTGAATCGTGAAATCAATCTCTTGCAAACGAACCAAATTGCAATTCAACACACTTAAGTGGCAGTGCAACATGCGGGATGAAACCAAGAAAACCAAAATAGTAACCTAGCAATAAAGTTGAACAATTAATCAACTAATTATATATATGTACCTGGATTAGGCAAAAGAGAAGATGTTTGATTAGTAATCTGGTAGAACATATAATCATCATACTTTATAAGACAACTTGGAGCCAAAACTTGCCATCCTAGGTTTGCAGCACAACACTGAGGAACTTTGACTAACATAGCCTCCAAACACTGACTGCACTCAACATTAGTAAGGTCCCTACTGCACTGCACCAACCCATACCTTTCCTCACCATTACTCAAATTGAACCCTCCTATTGCATATAATTTGTTGGTCTCCACAGTGGCTTCTCTTCTCAAACTTTGCATGTAATCCTCAGATTTCTGAAGCTCTTCTGGATTAGTTGTGTTCTTGGACCCTACAATTTGCCATGATGGAGTTGTGGTAAGGTTCCCAAAGAAGTTATGGTTTGAGTACCTACAAAACCGTCCCAATAGCGAGTGAGGCCTAACACAAATCTTAAGAGAGACTATTTTAAATTGAAAAGTTATATGTTATGCCAAGGTTTTAAAAAACGGTCCACAACCATGATTTGGACGGCAACATCAAGATTTTTAATTTAACCATCCACGACTGCAACTAGGAATGCATTGGTCGCATTTGTCTATGGTTTTCTACGATATCAACAAACGTGATGAAAAGCAACGCAACTGCAACCAATATTTAAAACCTTGTGCTGTGCCTTTTGTTAAAATATGTGGCCTTTTGCGTTATAAAAGTTAATAACAAATAATTTTTTTGTTGATTGGGTTAAAAGCTTGAGCTTTAGAAGTCTTATCCTTGAATTGGTCCTGATTACCTGAGAATGCAGTAGTTATACCATATCACAGCAGAAGATTTGTTAGGACAGCGTTGAAGAATCTCTGAGGCTGCAGTGGAGACACAAAACTGACAGAAGGATCCTGTGACATCACCCCTGCAATCATAGAGGCCATACACAGCATCAACTGTGCCATTTCCTGTGGTGGTGTGATTGTATCCTTTGCTTGTGGCAGCATCCGAAGACAGCCACAAGAGGGTGTTGTGAAGGTTGGTTTGGTATGTTAGGGTTAGGGCTTGTTGTGTTGTTGAGTTGTGGCAGTCATCATTCATGTAGTTTGGGGATTGTGCACTTGCCATGGTGAAGGCGGTCATGAAGCCAAGAAAACTTTGGATGGTAATGAGTGCTTTTGTTGCCATTGTTATTGTGTAATGAAATGATAGGCATAGCAATATGTTATAGACTTGTAGTAATAGTAGAATTCAAGTCCCCAAGACTATGGAGGGTTGTGTGTGAGAGGATCTTATGATATTAATTCACATATGTTTGAAAATCAATGACCAAGAAATTGAGCAATCTACAGAAAAGCACCACTTTGAATTTAAAATGAAATAGTTGAATAAACCGGTTATAGGATGATTGCACCTGTTTCTCTAACATAATTAGGATATTAAAGTGGCGCTTTCTGATGTCAACTAAGAATATTGTAACACCACAATTCAATGGCCGGCCAAGAAATTTAGCAATCTGAAGAAAGGACCACTTTAAAAATGAATAGTTGAATAATCCAACTAGTGGCACGACTTCTCCTTTTCTCAAACATATTGAAATATTAATAAAATGAAGTGGATGAATCTTCTGTTGATTTATTACTAAATATTATTGAGTAGAAAACTCATAATTTTTTTCTTCATTTTTACTCATACATCACGTTTCATATTGAGCATGTTAGAGTCTTTTTATTTAAGTTTATTTTTTTTCTTAAAAGGAGAAGTTGGGCCAAACAATTTATAACAAAATCTTAAAAAAATTAAAATAAATAAGCAACCAATTTTCAATGATTAAAATTTCAAAAAAAAAAAAAGAGTAGCTTGATTGTAATTTACACTACAAAATATATGAACTTTATTGGTAGTTATATGTGGCGGTTATCATAAACCACCGTAAAACAGTGTAATTTCTGATAAATATTTTAACTGACAATTACATACATATCTTGGTAATTATAATCGCCATTACACTTGTCCTTTTATCTAACAATGCTTGTCTTAGGACGATGAGGCGACCCGAGTTTTATTACCTTACCATATCTCTAATAATGTATTAAAATTTAAAAAATAAAGAAAATTACTTAAATATAAAATTAAGAATCCCTAACAAATAGTTGAAACTTCCTTTGTTTTCCATCTTCTCTCAACCCCAAGACCGTTAAAATTAACACTTTTTGAACTATTGTTTTAAAACTGGGATAGGTCATTGACCCAACATGGATATCCTAGCTAGATCAGTGAACGTCATTGGTTAAACCCAGTGAATTGATATATGTTGGATCAATACTATTTTTCTTTCTATACACTCAAAATAGACATTTAGCAAAATTGAAAAAACAAAAATAGAGAATAGAAAAATGATACTAAGAATTTTTAATATGAAAAGTTTTTTCAATGTAAAAGGTAAAAATTGGAATCAAGCCCGTAAATATCTCTCTTATTAGAAGTAGGATTACGATGACTCTCTTAATACAAGAAAATATCTCTCAATCTCACCCAACAAGAATGGTTTACAATTTCTCTCAATTTTCACTAAGTGTGGTGGAAACTTGAACTTTCTTTCTCACTATCACTCTTACTTTGCTTCTCTTTAGATGAGATGAAGTGGGATGTTCCAACTTTTCACATGTCTCCCTATTTATAGGAGAGGGATGTGGCCTTCAAGAGTGAGTGGTGGATACTAATAAATGGGTTACATTCAAAACTCTAACTCTAATATTCAATTTTTTAAGTGGAGTGTAGAAGTCTCAAGGTCAAAGAGACCAATTTCAAGTCCTTGGAAAGTGCTCCTTAACTTCCTATGCATGCTTTGAAATGTGCTATTCAATTTTTCATGTATTTGAATTTGCATGTTTGCTTGAATGTGAATCATATCAATCTTAATTATGGAGAAATTTCCAACAATATAAATAAATATTATATAAAATAACAAACATATATGTGATTGGTTAAGAACATATAAAAGTAGGATATGAGGTTACATAGAAACATCTTTTTACATGGATCCTACCATGTATGGTTACATGTTCTTACTTTTCATGCTCACTTATGTAAGAATTAGTCTATACTAAATGGAAATATTGTGACTTTATTAACTTAATTTTGTTTGATGAATTTAATGTTTAAATTTTTCTTTTGAAGAAATTTGTATATATTCTAATTGCTCTATTGGTGCACTTGGATGAGAATATATCATGTTTTGGTTGTGGTTTTGATTTTGTATTATAGGAATGGTGAAAAAAATAGAACTACAATTTTAAAAGGAAAAAAATGAAAATTCTACTTGAAAATTAAGTTTAAATATATATTTAGTCTCTATAATTTAGTATTTTTTTAAAGTGTCTTAAAGACTTAAAACAAAACAAACATAATTTTTAAGAACTAAAAGAAAAAAAAATTACAACAATGAAAAACAAAAAACATTAAATTGTAGTGACTAAAAATTATTATCTTTGGTATTCTTTAAAAATATGTTTGTATTAATGGTGTGCATATATGGAACCACTAAGGTATTAGATTCCTTTATTAGCGACCACTCTTAGAATACCACTAAAAAAAATGATTAACTAATATAAAAATTTAATCTCCACACCAGCAATTACCCGTGTATGTGCCCTTTTTCTTAGCGATCCCATAATAATGGTTATAAACATTAACATAGGTGCTATTTAAGCACTAAAACAAACTTTTCAAATAGGGTATACAAAAAGAAAATGTATGGGGAATAATTAAGGTTGCTTCAAAAAAGTTACACGTGAATCTATCTTCCGGGTTTTGGGAACTTCTTTTTTTGTAGATTCCATGTATTTTTCTTATATTGGGGATTATCTTTTCTGTTTTCTCCCGTCTTCCGAGATGTGGATTTACAACTCACTTCTCTTTTTATTCTGACTCAAATCCAAAAGTTTGTATTATTCCTTTCCAACACCTTCGGTTTAGGTATATTATTCTCTTGTTACTCTCAAACACACTTCAATTATGTTGTTTTGAGATGCTAGGATTTTTTGTTTGTGCTTTTCTCAAGCAAGTGTAGTTTCTTTCCTGAGCAAAAATATAAAAAGGATCTCAAGGATAGGAAATTAAAATAATCATATAATTGAAAGTTGAGAAATAACGTGTACTGTGTATTTTCTCTCATATTCATTTTCTTCTATGCATCGTGATTTTACATCTCACACGCATACATAAGTTTATTTAACTCTATAGTGTTACTTAATTCAAGGAAATTGTTGATTGAGACATACTTTATACTTCAAAACTTATTTGTTTTTTAAATGTTTATTAGTTGTAATTACATTATATGTTCATATATATATATATATGTGTGTGTGTGTTTTTAATTTATTCTATTGCTAAATTTTTATTTATGATATATTTTCCTTGCAGTTGTAACCTAAATTTGTTACTATCAATGGCAAAAACATCCTCGTCTAATGAAGTTAGGACACTAGTTTTAGTCGGACGTACTGGCAATGGCAAGAGTGCAGTAGGAAATAGTGTTCTTGGAAGGAGAGCCTTCAAATCGAAGTCAAGCTCCTCTGGTGTAACACGTGTTTGTGAATTGCAAAGAACTATTATAAAGGATGGACCAATTGTTAATGTTATTGACACCCCAGGTAAAGCAACATAACTTATTATTCATTACATGATTTTGTATTTGATTTGAGTTAAAAAGGATTGTGATTGCTTAACTATTGTTGTCTACGCTTCTTGGAAATTTTATCATGTATAAATATAAGCTTTAAGTCCCTATAAATTAAATAAATAATTTATGTATGTACAATTTAGTTCCGATATAACTCTTCATTTTAATTAGTATTTAATCCTATAACCTTTGTAATTTGATCACCTTGAACCTACTACTAGCAAAAACGTACAAGTTTTAGATCCCTACAAATATAATTTACTTGCAAAATATGGCAATACAAATATATTTGTTCTTTGTTTTTAGGCCATCCAATTGTCCTTGTAAGATGATAATTTTTCTTTGCATTACGAGGTCCAAAACAAGTGACGATGATGAGCATTACTTTTATATATATATATATATATATATATATATATATAGGGAATACAAGTAAAAGTTATATTTGCATGAACATAAAACATATTTAATTCTAAATCTAAAACCAAATAAATTTTGCAGGACTATTTGATGGAACTCATTCTGCAGGAAAGGAAATAGTCAAATGTATTGATATGGCCAAGGATGGAATTCATGCTATTCTTATGGTATTCTCTGTTAAAACTCGTTTTTCTGAAGAAGAACAAGCTACATTTCTTGCCTTGCAAGCATTGTTTGGCCACAAAATTGTTGACTATATGATCGTGGTTTTCACCGGAGGAGATGAGCTAGAAGAAAATGAGGAGACACTTGATGATTATTTAGGTCATGAGTGTCCACAACCTCTTAAGGTTTTTTACCATTATCATTTAAATTAATATATGCTATTTTCATTTTCATAATTATCAAGTGAGAACTCTTTTTATCGTGAGAAATGATAATTATAAATAAAAGTCTCTAAATCATACTTGAATGGTCAAATAAATACACATGATTTTTTTTAAGTAGTCATGTAATTACTAAGTAGTCAAATAAACACACATGATTTATATGATTTTATATATATATATATATATATATATATATATATATATATATATATCTTAATTTCCAGAATAAGAAAAAATTATCATTTGATAACTCCACACACACATCAAAGGTAGTAGATAATTTAATTTATACAATTAAATGCTATACTCATAAAATATAGTATATTTGTTAATTTTTTTATTCGGTGTAATATATTTATTATATAGTTGTTTCTTTATAAAAGAGTTTGATAACTATAAACATTTGTCAGTGTAAGAAATCTTATATTGTCACTAAGCCTAAAAATTATTGTTGATAAGAGAGTTTTCGATTGGATGACAACATATATTTTACAGTATCATATCAATGCACAAATTATTTACTCTTCATAAATTCATTTAAAACAACTATAACTAAACAAAAGAAAGTAACTAATGCAAAATTTATTCTCTAAAATCATATATTAAAAATTTCATGATTTTTTTGTTATTTTTTAGAAAATAAATTCCAAAATATATTTCAAAATAATAAAATCTAAATTCACGATAGTATAATAAATAGAAATTTAAAAATATATGTAACAGTTTAAATAAATTTTTAATATTGTTACTTCAGATAAAATAATAGAAGTTATTCAAAATTTAAATAGATATAAAAATATTCAAATATTTAATTATTTTATTCATAAAATCTGTAACAGTAAAAAAACCATATTTAAATAATTTTAAAATTATTTAAAATTTTAAATATTAACATTAGTTTAATATAATTTTTTTAATCATTGAAATTTATTTTATGTTTTTAATCATAGTAATTTAAATTTTAGTTGTTACAACAACTTATACGATCTTTTAAATGTTAGAAGAATTTACCATATTTTGTATACAGTAAATACAAGATATAAAAAGATATAAAGCTTGCATGTATTAATACAATTATAATAAATAAAAATTTCAAATATTATGATATTAAAAATTCATTTCCCATTTTGTATGGTAAAAATATTAAGCCAAATTTAAAGATTAATATATTATTTTACATCTTTTATTATTTAATTAAATAGCATACATGTTTTTTTTTTATTGTCCCATACCTACTTTTCTTTACAACTTAACATTTTGCATTACTATATTACACATAAAAGGTACAACTCAAGAGGTTTCAAATATTGTTCGATATTTAATTAAATAGGACTTGTTTAAATAAATAATTATGTGTTTATTGTAGTTTATTTCGTAAAAGTAATAAATCTTTGGCTAACTTTTTCAAACGTTAATTTTTAAAAACATTTATTTTCAAAATTTCATATTTATTTTTACTTATTCTCGTAAAATTTTCATTCACTTTGAGTAAAACGACTTTAATTTTTTTAATGCATATTTGTTTAGTTTTAAAAATTAAAAATTTAAAAGTAATCAAGTTTATTATTATTTTTGAAAATTTAATTTGAATAATTTTTTTAAATAAAGTTACAATTATTAATGTCTTTAAAATAAAAACTACTTTCATAGTTGTATTCAAAATGGAAAATAAAATTTAATTTAAGTAAAATATTTAAAAATGGATTATTATTATTATTATATATATATATATATATATATATATTCTTTAAATCATTTAAAAAAAAACAAGTCCTTATGCACAATGAAATGTATGTTTTATTAACAAGAGTGACATAGTAAAAATGCCAACAGTTCTTATTGTTGTGTAAGATAAAAAAAAAAGTGTATAGATAACATTTTTTTAGTGTTGTATATAATAAAGTGTTTTAATGTAATTAATTTGTGGTATTTCACTATAAAAATTAACATATTATATTGTCAATCATACTGGAAAATATACACATTATACTCAAAATAATTATACATTAATAAAAATTATTTTTAATATATGAACTATGTGTTCATATTTAAATAAACCCATGTTAATGAGTCACATTCTTGTCAATTACTTCTGCTTTTAATACTACTTACATAAATATCTTGAAATATATAAGAACATATTCTATGTGAATTTTCAATGCTAACTTTAGATTTTGTTGATTCAATTTTGATACAGTTTTATATTGGTGTAGGATATTATGATCCTATGTGGCAATCGTAAACTACTTTTTGATAATAAGACTAAGGATAAAGAAAAGCAATTAGGACAAGTTCAACAACTTCTTACTCTCGTCGACATGGTTATATCACAAAATGGTGGACTACCATTTACAAACGAGTTATTTATAGAATTAAAGGTGAAAATTTTATAAAGTTTTATAGTGTTTCTTTAATATTGACACTTGGATAGATAATATATATTACTCCATTGAACTTATCACTCGATTGCATAGGAGAAAGCAACAATGCGGGATAACCAACAAAAAGCACTTGACTCCTTAAAAGGATATTCAAAAGAAGAAATGTTTGAGATTAAAATGCAAATGCAACAAAAATATGACGACGAGCTAAAACGAATGATTAATATGGTATATTTTATCTTTTTATGTCTTTTAATATTTATTTCATAACATTTGATTTTCATATATATTACATTGAAGCTAAATATGTTAACTTTCTTAGAGATAAAATATGTAAAATATTAATTGGTGCATATATGTATTTGCAAAAGTGAGATTATATAAATTGGAAATAAACATACACTTAAAATGTTATTTTACATTGAATCGTTGAGATTATTTTTTTTCTTCTATTTTTGTAGTATAGTATTTCTCATATTATGAAATACTATTATATGTTTTTTTCTTGCACTAATTAACTGCCAATGTTATTTTGAAATGAAGGTGTAATCCCAAGGAATTATTATTATTATTATTATTATTATTATTATAAATCAAATGAATATATTGATAACATTGAATTTCTTTTAGGAGAGGATTTCACATTTAGTAATGATAATGTCTTAAGATTTTCTCCAAATTAAAAGAGATATTTGGGGGGAGAATGGATTGTAAGCAAAACTTAGCACAATATTTTGTTATTTCTATCTTGGTTGGCGGCTGGTATCATAAATTAAGAAATAAAGATATTCAAATCAATTTTAAGTATTGGAAATCTTTTTTACTTAAATGTATTGGGCTGATTCAATTAGTTTGTTCTTTCAAATAATAATTTTATTTTAATATACAGGTTGAATCAAAGTTGAAGGAAGAAACTGCAAATCTTTTGAAAAAATTGGAAGAAGAAAGAGTTGCTAGACTTAAGGCTGAGGAAAACTATAGGTCATTTCAAAATGCATCAAATGATGAAATTCGAAGACTTAAAGAAGATCTAGAAAAGGCAAATAGAAGAAGAGATCCTGGGCTTCCTTTTCCATTTAACCTATTGATTCCTTTCCGGGGTAGGAGACCAATTCCACCTCCTTGTCCCATTCTTTGATTTATAGCACCTTCTTAAACATTTCTATTATACTTGCATGGTTGTAATTAAGTGTATGGATTATACTCGTCTAAATGTTGTAAATATTTACTAAGGATTGCAATGTGTAACTAAACTGTGGTGTTTGTGTTTGCATTGAACTTGTTAATTTATCATCATTTTTTATCGTCACATACTTTTTTATTTTAAGTTTATATTTATTATGATTTATTGTGTGTTTAGATCTTGTATAACCAAATTATATATCTATTTTCTCGCTTGGCTTTTGTATTTCTACGGAAATTTTAATTTTATATTTCATGCTTTGTTTCAAATTTTTATGTATGTAAAAAGATCAAATAATTATGAAGTTGACAAAATGTGTTTTTTGGATTTTCTTTTTCTCTTTTTAAATTAATTGATTAAACTAAATATTATGATTTTCATCTTCTTGAAACGATCGAGATTCTAGAATTAAGTTTTTTTTTTTTGTCGTGTTTGGTTTAATTGCAAAATTTTAAAATGAAATTAAACTATCAACAGAAGAATCCTTTCGGTTTACATATTTGATGTTAATTAGCTTTTACAATGCATCCCTGCTGGGGTTGAAGAATAGTTTGAATATATTTTTATTTCTTATAAGTTTATTTAGCTTCATCTAGTTTTTTTTCCTGATTTTGATTCTCTTAAATTTTAAAACTTGTGAAAACAGTCTATATCACTACATGATAATCATGTGATATAACTAAATGCATGTTATGTGATCATTAAGTGGTGACACAAATTATTTAAAATTTACATCGATCAAAAATATATATATATAAAATACAAGGATAAAATTACATTATGACCTATTCACAGAAATTATAAAATGGTTTATCCTTTTTTTTTATTATTATGATTGAAACATTTTTTTTCATGAGCTGGTCTTCTAATTATTCATTTGATAACTACCCATTTCTTACATAGCTACTTGATGGAGAGCATCTTTATGTAACTTAAAAAGTTGCATTGAAAGTTTGAAAAAGGAAATATCCCACTATAGCAATAACTTAGCCAATCAAATGAAAGATCAATAAGAAAAATTGTTAAATTAACAAATATAATGTAATTTGAAATTAGTGGGCCATATATAAAAAATTACCATGATACTTTAACCTAGCCCTCTCTTCTTCTCCCTCAAATCCTCTTTCAATATCTCCCAAACACTGATGCATGTGGTATGCATGATTTTAAATATCGGTCTACAACCGTATTGGCGGCTTCAATGAAGTCTTAACATCATTCTATTATTCTTTTTTGTCACTATATATTAAATTAAATTTACATTTTAATCTTCTATTTTGAACTTTCCAAGTGTCAAAGGTTGCATGGGTTCAACTATAGGGATGTTAGGGAATACCAAATTTTTAAATGAATGAAAAGTTATGTTGTATTATAAATAAAAGTTATGCCAATAATTAGAATAATTGTAAAATTCTTTTTTATATTCAGTGCAAACATATAATAATTTTATGTTGCAATTAATGGCTACAATCCATATTGCAACCGCCACAACACAATAAAAAACGATGGTCATATGTAATATATCCTACTCTTGTGTTTATCTCCTCACTAGCTTCCAATTGACCCGTCTCAATAGTAAAACTTCTTACCTTAAACCTATTATTTTTTTTCCTAATATGTTGGAATGAAAGATAATACTAAAGAGTTTACAACACTCATCAATTAAATTTGTCCAATAGATAAAAAATATAAATTTAATCCTTGAATTTACAAATTAATCTTATTGTTAAATTTGTAAAACTATTTTATCATTAAGTTATTAAGTTATAATGTTTAAGAACCAATTTAAGTATTTGACAATAAATTATGTATTTTGAGGATAAGCTTGTCATTAAGTTTCAAAATTTTTAGAACTAATTTATCATTAAATTATGTACAAAATTAATTTGTTGTAGTTTTTGAATATTCATGGACTAAATTTAATTTTTTATCTTAAATCAATTTATTAACTCCTCACACTTTTATAAACAAATTTGATTATTTACTTATTAAAATATAAAAAACAAACACGTGACAAAACCCTATTCACTACATTATTCTAATGACTGAGAACCAAGCAACTGCACACTGCAATTCCCACCACAAAGTGAGATTTTGTTAGAAATTCTCTTATAGACATTGGATTCACAGACTCCTTTGTTAATATGGTGTGGCACTGGATCCTTTAAGGCCATCCCGTGGTTTACGTCAAGGTGATCCAATCTATCTTCCTATCTTTTTGTTCTATGCATGAAAAGATTATCTCAATTATAATTTTTGTGGTTATGATTAGGGATGAGAATAGGCCAGATCAGCCTATATGAGCTTACGACCTGACCTATATAAAGTCTGGTCTAAATTGACCTATTTAATTAAAATGTTAGGCTTAGACTTTTTTTAAAAGCCTATTAAATTAAATAGACCAAGCTTAAACTTATTAAAAAGTCTTATAAGTCTAGCCTATATATATATATATATATATATATATATATATATACTTATATTATTTTTTGGGTACAATTAATTAGACTTTGATTAGACATTACTGCTCCATAACTTTTATTCATATAATCAAGTAAGACTTTAATTATAATTTAGGTGTGAGTCATGTGTCCCTTTATATTCCTCTTTATTTTTATTGACTTTCCTTTTCCTTTACCTTTTCTATTACGTTTCTATTCTATAACAAAGGGATATTAAATATTTAATGTGAAGAAGACTTTTAAAAATGTTATCAGGCCAGGCTAAGCTTTTAAAAAAGTCAGACCGAGTCAAAATAAAAGCCTTTAATAGGCCATAAACCAGACTCATGCCTCAAAAATCAATCGTAAGCGAGGCTCAGACCTTTCAAAGCCTAACCAAACCAAACCTATTCCCACCCCTTACTATGAAGAATCTACGTCATCATAGAAACCACCTAATATAGGATGATATAAAATCAATGTTGATGCATGGTGTTGTTCGTAGGTCAGATAATGAAGCCAGTTGTGGTGAAATTATTCGTGACTATGAGAGACATTATGTGGTGGGGTTCAAATTGGGACTGGAGAACGTTTTGGTGCTTCTATTTAACTGTTTATTCTCTCAAGTCACCACATTACCTTAAGTCAAACACACTGCATATTCTCTCAAGTCAAACACACATAAAACTTGCACATTCATTCACACTGCATAATTACTTTTATGTGTTTTCAAAATCAATTGTCTAATTATTCTATCAATATTAGGTATACAAGTTCTGCCTCTATAAGTTAAGTATTTTATTAATACCTTTAAAGAATTCAGTTTCAAAAAAAAAAAATAGATGTAAAATGAATCAATGGTGGTTTGAGATGGATGCACAATAAATGTATAGTCCCGGTGGATTTTCGATTAGATAAAGTTAATTAAATTAACAAATTTGACTCAATCTGTTTTAAAGTTTTCTTCTCCTTAAGTCAAATAGATTTTTTCGAAAGTTAATTACATTTTAAAAAAAATCATTTTAAAGATAATTTTTTATGCTTTTAATTTTTATCTATCCTTTTTTATTATTATTACAATTTAATGATAAAAATATACTACTATAAAAAACTTTAAAATTATTTTTAAATCTAAAAAATTATAAAATTATCAAACAATTATAATTTTCTTATTTTTATTTTTATTTCAACTTTAAAATAAAATTTTAAAATCTAAAAAACAAATTTAAACATTAATCGAGTTATGAATCTAAGCCGTGAATAGTTTTCTAGAACAAAAATGTTAGTATTTGCACAATTCTTCTCCTTGATATATAGAAGTGTTAATAATACACTCTCTTTTTTTAAAAGAAATAATACACTCCTTTTAGTTCCGAGTTATAAGTTTTTGAAAAATCATGTAAATACAAGTGAGATTTATTAAATAAAAAACATAAAATTTTAAATAAATTTCAATTAATAGTAAAAAGTGTATTAAAAGGAGTAGGTATCAGACTACCAGGTAGTATATAGTTTATATTTTTCTTTAATTAAATGTCTCTCTGTCTATGCTTTTTCAAATAAGAAATGTAAAACAAAATCAAATGTATACACAACTTACCAAATTTATTTCTTCCAACAAAAAATTCCTTCTTTCTTCAAAAAGACAAAAAGAAATTTTTTTTCCTGTATTAGTGAAAAAAAAAAGTTGCATGCTCACCCTCTTCAGTCTTCACATTCCATGCATGTTCCTCTGCGAAATGACACTAAGCCCCAAACTCTTTCAACCAAATGACCCATCTGTCCCTTGCAACCTTCCGCATTCCCAACCCCTCCAGATAGCGCCACCTAGCCCCTTTTCCGACGTGGCAAAATCACAACGGAAGATTCAAAGCACAGTGCCCGGGTGGCACTCTCGTAAATAAACCGAAACACCAAGGGCACGCTCGTCAAATAGAAAATTCTGAGCCGCGTTGGTACTTAACCGAAAATAGAATCGCGAGAGTCTCAGTGAGGCACCACTTTTAGCTCACGCCAAGGGCATTACATTTTCATTTCTGTTTGCAGCTTCTGAAACCTTTGACACTTTCATCATTGTTTAGGGTTTTCTCTCGATCGTAATTTCTGCAACAATGGGAAGAAGAAGAAGAAGAGAAACGTTTCCACACGAAGAAGATGAGCGAGGTGAACAACAACAAGTCAACAACATTGCAGAACTCTCGTCAAAATCATTTTATAGCAATTGTTAATATTGTGATTTTTTTTTTTTGGTTCTGAATCTCGTTTCTGGTTTTGCGTTTTCCAGAGAAAATCAGAAAGAAAGGAAAAATCAAAGAATCTGTTACCTTCGAAGTTGACGACGACGACGGTAGTAACGCTGTGAACTTAAACTCAATCATCGTTCTCTCTCTCTCTCTCTCTCTCTCTCTCTCTTTCACTCGCAGAGAGTAGTAACAATGTTCGTATTCAGCAAAACCAAAAAATATAACAGTTTTTTTTTTGGAAGTAAAGATGCTGGAAGAAGGAACACGTTGTTAGTGAGTTCTTTCAGTAGAAGATGTCACACTTTTTTTTTTCTTCCTTTAATATTATTGTTGGTTATATTTAATTGTTATTGTTGAAGATCGTTTTTGTGATTTTTGAATAAGATTTAAAAAAAAAGATGTGATTTATATTAAAAATACGAAAGGAATAGTTGTAGGAAGTTGTTAAATTAAATTCTTAAAATGATTTTCTGGTTAACGAAAAGTTCAAGCTGCTATCGTCTTGTGGTTATCTCGTGACAGAGTTTGGATGAAAGTGTTAAGAGTATCATATAATTTTGTTTTATACATTTTTAATATATAATATGGATTTTTTTGAACAGGAATATGGATTTAATTGAAATATATATTATATTAAAAAAATTAATCTATAGTATTGTTAGTCTAAATTTCAGGTAGAATTATGCATTGATTGTCCCGTGTGTTCGTGATATATTTTTCGTAGAAATTCATTTTCATATATAGAGAACAAGCACGCACCCTTTTGTTTTACTGCTCTATTTTGGGCGATTTTTTTTTTTTTTTTTTTTGCAATTTCTCATTTTTAGAAAATTCTGTCTATTATCAATTTCATTCAGTTTTGAGTTTTATTACATTGCTAAACATCACATGTTGAATCGATCAGGGTTACTTGTACACTTGTACAGTGGTGCCTGTAGCCTGTAGCATTGATGATGGTGCTCTGTTAATGAACAATTTGTGATTTATTTATTTATTGTCCTCAATTGGAAAAGCAGAGGAAGACTTGGATGTTTTTGAGAATGATGGGTTTATTGTTGATGATGCCGAAGATGATGAGGAGGAAGAAGGAGAAAATAAAAAACAAGCACAAAAGAAGAAAAAAGAGAGGTTATTATTAATTCCTACCCTGTTATGCATTTTCATACATCTGCATTGTGTATTCATCACTGTGTGCTTTTGCTACTCATTTTCAGGAAATCATTGAAAAACATTGTTCTTGACGATGAGGATCTTGAGTTGATTCGCGAGAACAAGAGCTTCAATCAAGAAACATTGGTTAGCTTCTGCCTCTATTCTATAAATAGTCCTTCTGTGTATGTGTTTCTAAGCATTAGAGAGGCTTTCGTCATTTATCATGCTTCTTTCTTTCATCTTCATTTGTTTTTTCTAGAGAGATGGAAAATTCAAGAGGCTTAGAAAGGCTGGTGTAGACTCTGAGCTGATGGAATACTCTTCTGATGATGGAGGTGATCTGTATCTGCTTATGGTTTTATTATCTTTATTTTCTCTTTCTATTGCTTTTTAAAATGTCCTATGATAGCTTGCAGTGTGTTCTGATAATCATCTTGTAGTTTGGAACAATAATGCCTGATCCACATTGTGTTTGGAACAATAATGCCTGATACACGTGTTTTCATTCTGGTTTCTTGGCATGCTATTGTTTGTAAATTGATTAAAAAATTCTCGCTTTCCAGTATCACTCTTTGATGATATTGCTGAAGATGAGACTAACGATGATGTAGAGGATGACATGGCAGATTTTATAGTGGATGATGAAGATGTCATCTATGGTAAGGGAGATTCTCTCAGGTATTTTCCATATACTCAGTTCTTTTAGTGGTTCACTATTCTGATGTCATAACCTATGACAGATAAGTTATTACCTCTTTAATATGTGATTTTGTTGTCAACTTTGCCTATAGACAAAAAAAGCTTAAAGGCATAAAAAATTCGCCCGCATTTTCAAAAGACAAACATAGTTTTGGCAAGGAAGGTCAGCTGGAAAACCACATTGGGAAAGTTCAAATTCATGCTACTAAGTCTGATGATCCTAACAAGTATAAATCATTCATCCCTACTGACATGCACACAGCTGGAGAGGATAACTGTGTAAATGATATGGACATACCTGAGAGAATGCAGGTGATGATTACAAAATGTTTGTTGATTACTAATATATCAATTGTCAATGAAAATATTTTGATGTAACTTATAATCTGTCACAAAATTTTACAGATAATTCAGGACATTGTAGGATCTGCAATTGACAGAATGAGTATAGAAGAAGAAAGTTCATGGATACTATGTCAACTAGCATCCAACATAAATCCATTGTTCAATGAGGCTAAATCCTGCAGATTAGTCAATACAGCAAAAAGGGAAGATATTATTAGTTTCTTGGAATTGCATCATACAATGAAATATGATGTAAGCATTTATATATTTAAATTGCTTTATTGGGTTATACAACGATTAATATTCCTTTTTAGTTTTTTTTAAATGTCTTAGCTGGCTTTACTTTTTAGATTCCATTTATTGCAATGTACCGGAAGGAACAATGCCTTAGTCTTCTAGAAGATCCAAAAGCGGAAGAATTAGAAAACATATTCAATGATATTGAAAGAAAGCCTATGTTGAAATGGCACCAGGTAATTTCAAATTTACTGTTTTTCTGTTGAATAGGAAGAACGGTAGATAGTTAAAATAGCAAATTTAGTGAATGAAAGAATTTAATACTTTAGAACTTGTTGGAATTCCTTCATTCTTGGTGTAGATGCTCTGGATAATACAGGAATTGGATAAAAAGTGGTTGTTTCTTCAAAAGCGGAAGAGCTTGCTCATGGAATACTATAACAAACATTTTGAGGAAGAACGCGAAATGTCTTTCCTTGTTGATGAATCCAGTTTTCATAAGCAGATATTTGATTCAATCACCAATATGCTCAAGAAGGCTGAAACTGAGAGTGAGATTGATGATATTGATAGGAAGTTTAATTTGCATTTTCCACCAGCTGAGGTGTTTCTTGATAGTGGTTTTAAAAGGCCTCTGACAAAATCATACTACACCAATTGCAATAAGGCAGGGCTGTGGTCACTTGCAAACAAATTTGGCGATCCTGAGAAATTTGGTTCTTTAGTTACTCTTGAGAAAGTGGTAATTTTTTTATTTGTTTACCTCTGCCCAAATATTTTCTTAATTTCATTTGTTTTTGGGTGACAATTGACTGGAGAGGTTCTTGGACTCCAGGGAACAAATAGTGAAGAAGATCCGCAGGAATCTCCAGAGGAAATAGCATCAATGTACAAGTGTCAAACCTTTCAAACTACAGAAGCTGTACTTAAAGGGGCTAGACACATGGTATCCTGTTGAATTCATCAATTGGTCTTTCATAACTTTAAACTCTAGTGATAATCTTAGCTTACAAATCTACAATTTTATTTTTCAGGCTGCAGTGATGTTAAGCAGTGAGATTCCTTTCAGGAAATATGTGCGCACCATATTTATGGATAAGGCATTAGTTTCAACTAGCCCTACAATAAAAGGAAATACAACAATAGATTCCTTTCATGAATTTGCTGGTGTTAAGTGGCTGCGGGACAAACCTCTCTCAAAGTTTGAGGATTCCCAGTGGCTATTCATTCAGAAGGCTGAAGAAGAGAAACTTCTTCAAGTTAAAATAGAGTTGCCTGATCATACCATAAATGAATTGACAATGACTTGTAAAGATTCCTATCTCAAAGATGGTGAAGGAATATCTACTAGGATTTGGAATGAACAGCGTAAATTAATCATGCAGGATGCCATTTCAAATTTCCTTTTGCCTGCTATGGAAAAGGATGCTCGGGCATTGTTAAATGCTAAGGCTAAAAACTGGTTATTAATGAAGTATGCAAAGGAAGTGTGGAACAGAGTCTCTGTGGCACCGTATTTGAAAAATGAAAGTGACACTGCACAGAAGAATGGAGTCATGGCTTGTTGTGGGGGAAATGGAAAGCCAGGTACCTCATTTGTCATGTTGGATTCTGGAGGAAAATTGGTTGATGTGATGCATGCTCGTTCACTTACACTACGATCTCTGAATATCATTGACCAGCAGAGCAAGAAAAATGATCAACAGTGTGTCCTAAAGTTCCTAACAACTTATCAACCACGTGTTATTGTACTGGGAGCAGATAATGCATTCTGTTTAAGGTTGAGGGAGGAGATTAATGAGGTAATCTAAATCCTATAGCTTAATTTGTTTTCTTGATGGCGTAGTTATTCAATTATGTGATTCTTTAAGAGTCATCAAATGCATTTTTTGGGAAGAAAGAAACTGATTTTGCATCCTTAAGGGATGTGGATGCATCTCAATTAGAGAAAACCATACTTATGTTAGGCACAAAATGAGACATCAAAGCACATCAATTCTTGACTGTTTTGTTGCTTTACATTTTCTAAGAAGGGTTAGGTTGCATGCAGATGCAGATGCAAATGCTGCAGGATGCTATTTTTGTATTTTCTTTTGCCTTTGGAGGGAAACAAAGCATGGGCTAAAACCAGGTTATTTTCACAGTATGAGATGAAATATTTAAAAAAGATCCCTGTGGCACCATGTCAGAAACACTTCTTTTTACTGTACAATTTGCTTTGTAATATGAAAAGTATGTACGTATTATTTACTTTCCATCAAGGTAGCATTTCTTAATTTTAAAAGGATGTTTTGCAATAAGGATTGCATTAGTATGAGAGTGTAGATTGGTGTCTTGAATTTTTTTCTTAGGATTTAACTAGCATCATGAACTGCAGTTCCTGTATTTCAAGTTGTCAACATTGCCTCTGCATTCTTGCAATCACAGCTTAGAGCTTATTAATTTTCCTTTGTATTGGAGTTTCATTAATGTCATTCCAGCAGTCAGTTATTTTGTTAATGCTGTTTGTTTTTTATTCTACTGTTATGGTGTTATCAGTACATGGCAACTGCTTTCTTAGCTTCTTTATTACATGGTTTTGTTCTTTTCTTTTGTCAATAGACACCATGAATTCAATAAATTATTTCAACTGTCAGATTATTTCAATGATGTCGGAGCACAATGTTCAAAACTTTAGTCAACAAATGGAAGGAGTGCCACCAGTTGTGTTAGGGGATGAAGGCTTGCCTCGTCTTTATGAAGATTCAAAAATTTCTGAGAACCAGCTTCCCAGACAACATGGTAATCCACGGGATTATTGCAATCATTTCTGTCCTCTCTCCTTCCTTTTCTTTCCCAACATTTTGATGTACTTTTTTCCTGTTTTTAAAAATTTGTAGGCATTGTCAAGAGAGCTGTGGCTCTTGGACGTTACCTTCTAAACCCGCTGGCTATGGTGGCAACATTATGTGGAGTGAAAAATGAGATTGTGTCATGGAAGTTGAACACCCTGGAGAAATTCCTAACAAGTGATGAGAAGTTAGAGATAATTGAATGGGTCATGACAGATGTTACAAACCAAGTAGGCATAGACATAAATTTGGCCATCCGACATGACTGGCTGCTAGCTCCTTTGCAGTTTGTTTCTGGTCTTGGACCCAAGAAAGCTGGCGTGTTGCATAGAGAATTACTTGGGGGTACTGATGTGAGAAATAGAAGGGATTTGGCTAAATTTGGGCTGGATAAAGAGAAGGTTTTCTGCAATGCTGTTGGCTTTTTAAAGGTTTCTTGCGATGAAGAAAACTTTGTTGACAATGGTAGCAATACTCTTGATCATACAAGAATTCATCCAGAGTCGTATAATCTTTCTGAGGAATTAGCATTAGCTGTTTACAAGAAACATGTTCCTGATCCAGAAGCTAATTTTTCTGGAGTGAATGCAATTGAATACATTCAAAATGATCCAAACCTGCTTGAGAATTTTGATTTAAATGAATATGCTGATAGATTGGAAATAGAAAAAGGTGAATACAAAAGGATTACTCTTATTGACATAAAGATGGAATTACTTCATGGATTTAAGGATCCTAGGATTCCCTATACGGAACTGACTCAAGAGGAGGAATTCTATATGATAACTGGAGAAACTGGGGATGCACTAGTTGAAGGAAAAAGAGTTCAGGCAACAGTTCGTAACGTGATGTCTAAACAGGCATTTTGTGTGCTTGACTCCGGAATGACTGGAGTACTTTTTAAGGAGGACTTTTCAGATGAAACTGAGAATATCTCTTTAACAGACAAATTGCATCAAGGTGCCGTGCTTACATGCAAGATCAAACTAATTGATAAGAACAAATGTTGGGTCAATCTGACTTGTAAATTGAGCGAGCTGAAGAATGATGGTGAGCAAGGTTTCCATGACATGGATCCTTATTATCATGAAGGAAACATCATTTCAATTAGTCAGGTGGAGAGAGCAGACAAAATGGAGCTTGGAACTAAAAATTTCAAGCCCAGGATGATTTCTCACCCCAATTTTCAAAATATAACTGCAGATCAAGCAAAACAGGTTAATTTATTTGTTGTTTGATATTTGAGTTAATTTTAATTTTCCAGTCACCTTATGATTTTATTTTATCTATTCTTTATTGAACAGTTCCTTGCAGATCAGGAAGTTGGGGAATATATTTTTCACCCAAGTTCAAGGGGTCTTAGTTTTTTGATCCTGTCTATTAAAATTTTTAATGGAGTTTATGTACACAAAGACATTGTGGAAGGTGGCAAGAGTCAAAACTTGCCTGAACTTGGAGAGACATTAAAAATAGGAGAGGAAACATTTAAGGACATAAATCAGGTTGGCATTCTTAATTTAGATTTCTGATACATTTAAGGAGGCTTCAATTGCTACATAATTCTTCCATATGTTTTTTTATTGCTTCATTGTTTAGGTTTAAACATATCAAGTTATTACTCGAAATTTCTGTTCTTTGTTGTTTATTTCCTTTAGGTAATGAATCATGATATGAAGATCAAGGTTTATTATTTTTTATGTCATGATTTGGCACATATTTTAAATTTAATCAATTTATGCATAGAAAACAAATGCCTATATATTCGGGACATGTAGGTTAGTTGTTGCTTGAATATTTTACCAAGTTAATTTTATATTGGTCCATGGATAATTAGCTTGAAAATAAATTCATTTTGAATTTGTTTATCTAGTATTTGTGCACATTTCTTGATGCTTTTGAGATTTACTTCTTTCCTTCAGTTAATAATTTCCTCTTCCATGGAAACAGGTTATTGAACACTATGTCAATCCATTGGTAGTTCATCTGAAAGATATGATTAATTTCCGAAAATTTAAGAAGGGCACAAAAGCTGAGGTTGATGAACTCTTAAAACTTGAGAAGGATGAATATCCAAATAGGATAGCATATGGCTTTGGCATTTCATATGAGCATCCTGGCACTTTCATCTTGTCTTACATTAGAAGTAGAAATCCACATCATGAGTTTGTTGCTATCCAGCGAAAGGGATTCAAGTTTAGGAAGCAAATATTCAAAAATATTGAGCAGCTGGTGGCATATTTTCAAAATCATATCAATGATAATGTTGCACCTGCAAAATCCTGCATAGCAGTTGGATCATTTAGGGAGTCCTTGTCTGGAGGATGGAGAAGCAACAATGTAGATCAGCACACTGAATCAATAGGTATAAGCAGGACCTTTCAATTTATTTACTTATTGGACCTAACATTATATACTTCGATACTTTAATTTATTAAACTTGTGGTGAAAGAAGTTCTGGAATTTGGGGGAAATAGCAAGTTTATCTATTTTAGGAATGAAGTTCTAATTTATTTGATATTAAAACCACCTCATATTTTGCATTTCCATGATCTCTTGCATCATACTCAAGCTTTCTTCCTCCAATTTCTTCACATGCATCAGTTCTCTTCATTTTCCTGTTAAAGCACTGTGAAACTGTTTACAAGCCAATGATTATCTTGAACTTTTGTTCCCTTCTCACAAGTAATAAACTGAGTCTTCCACAACTTTCCAGTGAACTAGTATCCGGGACTTGGGAAATTTCTTCACACTTTTTTGTTTGCCTCAATTAACCCTCATATATTAGTTGTAGTTGTAGATGAGTTTGGATAACGTATAGATGGACTGGCTTTGTTTTACATTGTTATGAGATTATTACGTACATATAATGTATATTGAATGTAATTATGTACTTTCAAAATTCATAATAGTGTAAACTGAATAAACTCTTGACACGACTTTCATTTTTGTTTCAGAAATAAGAAATAGATTTTATTTCTTCCAGAAGCATTGTTGCCCTGTGATCAAATTAAAAGTTTTTATGTCTCTGGCAGCCTATTCCTCTGAAAAGAATAGTGATCTTGGATTATTTGTTCGAATTCAAGGTCACTGAATTGTATATAATGAAGATATTGTATTTATACCATTTGTATGTACACTGTACAAAAGTATTGTATGATTTAGAGAGTTAGAGAGAAGAGAGAAAAATATGATAAAATGGTAATATGGAAAATTACAGAAAAAACAAATAATGTAAAAGATTGTTGGTAAAAAAATATAACCCTATATACTATTGTCAAATATGCATGTTGTTATTACAAATTTACAGTACAATATTAATAATATAAGTTCCTAGAAGAAAGTTACTAACATTATTGAATTTAGATTGAAGTAGAATTTGTGTTTCCTTGTAGACATAAGTATCCCAGAATACAATATTGATGCTTTAACTCCTTTTTTTTATCTGACTCATTTGAATTATGTATTTTAGCTTACAATGACAGTGGAAATGGTAGTAATGCTGGTTGTGGCCGTGGCCGTGGAGGCCGTGGACGAGGCCGCGACCGTGGAGGCTGTGGACGTGGCCATGATAGTGGAGGTTGTGGACGTGGATTTGGCCATAGATCTGGCTCTCGTGATTATTTTAATGGTGATGACAATGATGGAAGTAGTTTTCCAAGTTCAAATTGGGGCTCTGGTTCTAGAGATTCCCCTGATGATTCCTTTGGTGCAGGTAAGAGTTGGGAAGTGAGGGGTTCTGGAGAAGGCAATGGCGGGAGACAAGGTAGGGGTAGGGGAAGGGGAAGAGGAAGAGGAAGTAGAGGAAGCCAAGGTGATGGCCAAGGACGTGTTCCTTGGGGTGGAAATAGCCACGAGAGAGGTGGTTATAGTGATGGCAATAGTGATAGTGGTTGGGGACAAGGTCAGGATCAGGGAAGAGGAAGCGATGGTAATGGCCAAGGACGTGGTCGATGGGGTGGAAACAACTCAAATGAAGAAAGGTGAGCTTGTTTTAAAGTTCATTAAAATTGTTTTTGATAACATTGATTTTGAACTCTGGAACATGTGTTCAAATTAATCTTAAGTTCTAAATTTACATTGAAGAATGTGTGTTCTATTGAACAATGTGTTAATTAATTTTAGGAACAAGGACGAAGAGAGCAGAGGAAATGGCAGTTGGGGATTCGGTAATGCTGGGTCAGGAAATGAGAACTCAGGAAGGGGGAAGAATGCAACTCCCTCTGGTGATGGCAGTGGATGGGGAGGGACAGGGGGTAGTAGTTGGTAACTATTTTAACTGCCAGTGATTCCTAGTGGTTGTTATTTTCCTCTCTAGAAATGAATGATATCTTGTTTAGGGTACATCTTATTATATATTTGGCCTGGTTACTGGTTAGTATTTACGCAAACATAATATTTGCAACGTATTACTTGATAAGTTCGTCATCACATTTAGGGACATATTTTAACAGTTTCTCTTTATCTTAATCTTTCTTCCCTCCCCTGTTCAATTAAGGAGATTGTTATCATACAATTTTATCTTTTATTTTACTTTCATCCATTTTTTTCTCTCTCCAATTCTTATTGTATCTATTATTTTCTCTTTATTATTTTTCTCAATAGAGGTAAATATTATAATTGCCCCATCCTTTCTTTGCTTTTGGTAGGAAGAGAAATGCAAAAAAACACTTTTTAATACAAATTTATTAGTACACTCTATTATCGACTGAAAATTTGTTTAAAATTATAAAATTGTATGTCTCATTTTTTAGTAATGAACTATACTTCTAATTTATTGATTTTCAATAAATTTTATACAATAAAAAATTGTTTTAGGAATGTGTTAGTAGCGTGCTCTTGGGGAAGGAATTCTCCTCCTCCACGTAAATGTTTGTTACGTGAGATACAATGAATCACAGGGTTAACAGTGAAGTTGACGCTCAAATGAGATTTTGGTTCAACTTCTTTCATTGATGTTGAGATGAACTTGTATTTTTACGGAGTTCTTAATACTTCATATTGAAATTATTAAGGAAACTAAAAATTGATTGATTACATTATTAAAAGGGAAATAACTGAATTTGATGATAACCTTGATCTCGGGAGAGTGCAGGTACGTTTATTTGGTATTATTAGATACTTGTATAAAACATATCTATCCCTAGAGCCTCAATTTAAGGTTGAGACCATGTCTTGTTTCACTTTATGAATTTCTTATCTTATAATTATGAAAAAAGGTTGTATTAATCTTCCTTTTGAGGAAATTTATTAACCCTTGATTGGCTCTTCCGTTTGATTCTGGTTGCTTCTCATTTCTCATCCCATTGATTTTCTTTTATTCTTAGGATTTGAAGACACTATGAAGGAGTTTGCAATATTCATGATTCCTGCTTACCTCAATTGATTTATGGCTTTTTTTGTATTTGAGTTGTTTCTCTCAATTATTTCAAATTAAATATAAGTTCTTAAATAATGGATCACTAAAAAGTTGATACATTTTGTTGATATGTGTAATACTTTTTCCTCATGTACAACCTCTTGAATTTCTCCTATTCTAGTATGCATTTGGTTCATTCTTGTATTCCTCCTGCTGGAAGTCTATCAAGAATTGCTTTCGTGACATTGTCTAACAATTTTTTAACAATAAAAATTATTTTTTCAATAAAAAGTTTCAATTAAATCCAAAGGGTTAACGTAGTGGTGTAAGATCCCACAGAATTCACATAAATGAGAACAACCTATTTAGTGGAAGAACTTGTACTTGAGATTTCATTATGTAAAATTTTCTTAGAACAACGACAATCATGTATCGTGAACGAAATTAATCTCTTACCCAATAGATTGCAAAACACACATAGTCTCTAAAAAAAATTAAACCCATTTAAACCATTCATCACCTTGAAAAAAAATAGTAACAAGTGTGATGTGATGTGTAGGATCCAGTAGAATCTCGCTTAAGAAAGCAATTCAACATTAGATGTTGTTAGTTGTCTTAACTTACTTTTAATTTCACTGTATTGTATGTTTCAATTTATTTAATTTTTTTTATATATAAATATTTATAATATATTTATTGTTTTGTTTTATTTTTTTTTAACTTTTTTCAAAGACTATTTTTTTTATCACTTTATTGCATTGACTTTGTTAATAATTAATTTTTGTCAACAAATCTAACTAATTACCTTTTGTGAGATTCTTATCTTTCAATCACGATTTATTGATTTTAAATTTTTTTTAATAACTATTGTTTTGAAATCTATATTTTAATAAATATCTTTGAATATTTGTAAATACTTTAAAAAATTCATAAAATTTGTTAATACCTGTGTGACAAAAGGATGGGTGTTGCTAGGTGCACTCAGCATTATTGCTGGTGCACCCAACATTCTTTGTAAATACCAAAAATGCCCTTGGCTTCTTTCTCCCTTTAAAAACTATTTTTATTCTAAACATTCGCAACAACCATTTTTTGTGCAGTCTTCTTCTCCCATTTCTCTCGTCAGTGCCACATTTTGTTCGGTTCGTTGGCAAAGGTTAGGTTCGGTAAAGGTGAAGGTACCCGTGTTCAGTGTTGCGGTGGTCGTCGGCGACATACGAGGTACCGTAGATCGCGCGGATCAAGTTGATCCGTAAAAAGTTTATGTATCAAGTTAATCCACATGTAGATTTTATGCCTTCGGATCAAGTTGATGCTTACAAATCAAGTTGATCCGTAAAATACTTGCGAATCAAGTTGATCTGTAAGCAACTTGCGGATCAACTTCATCCATAAGAAACTTGCGGATCAACATTGTCAACTACAGATCAACTGTGGATCAACAAAACCATATGCAGATCACATCATAACATACACAAATCAACCAGAATGAGTTAGGTGCACAAAAACTACTTTAAATATACCCAGGGAATATTTTTATCTTTTCACGTAGAGTACTGGGTGCACCAGCAATAATGCTGATGCACCTAGCAACACCCCAGAAGGATTAGTATCCGTGACGCCCCATTGCCACTCGTACACCAAACAAATTATGGGAAATCACAAGTGATGCTAACAACATATTTTTAATATAACTTTTATTATTTTAGAGATTAATTAATACTTATAAAATCACGTGTGATATCTTTGAAATACTAAGAAATAAGATTTGCATAAATTTAAGAATTTCAATAAATTTTAATTGATGCCATGAAATATATTAAAAAATTACGTCGTTAATATTTCTCTTGGAGTCATTAGTAGCCACTAGCCACTCACTGGATTGACATCATTCAGGTCGTATATGTGGCCTCATATTCAGAGTCATTATTGAACACATACTCATTCTTTATCATTATTTTTAACTTCGTAAAATGGTCCCAACTTATATTATTGAACCGAGAGAATCTTTATTTTCATTTTAGTTAATTATTTTACGCTATATAACCCGTAAGCCGTGACGTTAGCAATGAATATTCATATAGAACAATGTTTGTCTTATTCATTTCTGGTTCAAACTTTCAACGTTGTCTTCTGTCGTGTACTATTGAAGTTGCATATCCATCACTCACAAAATCTAAAGCATGAGGTTATCTATAGTTTTTTTAATGGGTTAGATATCACACGTGTCATTGGTTTAGATCAATTTGATGAACTTGACAATTCGAACGGAACCAATTGAAATTTAATGTTAATTGGTTTGAGTATTTAATTCACACTTTCTATATCCAAACCAACTTGTTCATCATGAAGTTGCTTCGATTTTGATTAGACAAAAAAAAAAAAAAAATCTAAAATTCAAATCAAATTGAATCAATTAAAATCAATGGATTTGGATATTATTTTCTCCCAAATCTGAACCAAATTTACCCTTCTAAATCTGAACCAAACCTACCAGTGAACACCCCTGGGTGCCACTGGCCTAACAAAATTTCACAAAGGGAGAGAATTAAATATAGATCCTTATGCTAAATAAACTGTCCCCTACATGTGAATACAATTAAATCTTACACCAATATGCCAACCTTATGCCTTACACAATGTTATCTATATAGTATCAAATAAGATTTGTCATGCAATAATAATGTTAAGTGCTATGCTACATTCCATATTTGTCTTGTGACACCGTCCCACAATTGTATTCTCACTTCTTTTTCAACCCTTACGTTTTTGTAACTGTCACTTGCTATTGCTCTTTGGATACTTTTTCAGTTTCCTTGTTTTTTTTTTCAGTTTAATTGGCAAAGTCCAAGACGGGTCTTCATGCAAATTGTACACTAACATAGTTAACTGTAGCTTTGACTCATGTTGGTTTTCTTGTGTGAACCCAAAAAGGTGGGAGGAGTCACACTCAAATTATTGTACTTGATGTTTTTCTACATGGTTAAGGAACGAGTGGTGTTTCTCATTTATTTTTCCACTACCACCCCCCTTTTGTTGTTTTAATGTGATGATGTTTGTGGTATGATGTTAGAGATACTGATCTCTTTTATGCTATAAAAAGAGATTTTGAAGTATCATTGGTGAAATCTGTGGAGGGTTTGTGTTAGCTGACTGAACCAAAGATGGGGTTTCAGCCATTGAATTGGTACTGCCGGCCAGCAGAGAACAGCATTTGGGCAAAAGCAGTGGATAGTGCTTTTGGGTCCTATACACCTTGTGCAATCAACACTCTTGTTATCTCCATTTCCAATTTGGTTCTTGTGGGTTTGTGCTTGTATCGGATATGGCTTATCACTTGCAATGCTAAAGCTCAGAGGTTTTGTTTGAGTTCGAATTGCTATAGCTATCTTCTGGGAATGTTGGCTGCTTATTGTGCTGTTCAACCTATTTTGAGATTGTTAACTGGAAATTCAGCTTTCAACCTGAATGGCGAAACCGAATTTGCTCCAGTTGAGGTAAGTGTGTCATGCATACTATACTCCAATGAGGTCCCTTTGCATGAATGCGCAGTATCTTCTGTCACTCCAGGTTGATATTTGATGATGGCTTCAGCTCATTTAGTGATAGTTAGGAGATAGATGCTATGCTGCAATTGAAAAATGTGTACAATTTGATTGGAATGTGCAATTTTAAACGCTTTTTGCTTTTGTGGTTTTGCAGATAACTACACTGATCGTTGAAGCGCTTACTTGGAGCTCAATGATAACTCTCATCCTCTTGGAAACAAAGGTTTATATCAGACAATTTAGATGGTTGGTGCGCTTTGGAGTTATATATGTTTTGGTGGGAGATATTGTAATGCTTAACCTTCTTCTGCCAGTGAAAGATTACTGCAGCAGGTAGATTTCAATTTTAAGCCTAAAACCTTGTTTCTTCACTTTTTGGTCAATAATGCATTGTATTTCATACTGTTTTTTTCTCATATTCTAAGGAGTAATATAAACAGTAAGCTTTTATTGCTTTAGTAGCATCATGAGTTTTTCTTTTTCTAAAATAATTTACTTTAATGTGATGGACATACCCAGTGAAATATGTCTGTTAACAATAAGCCCGTTCAGTATATTGACAATAGTCATGGGCCTGGGAAGGAAATTAAAGAATTAAGGGTTACCAGTTTGAGATTAGTATGCATGGAAAGTCAACCGAGTTTTTTCAATTTACAAACGATAAATATTTTGTTTTTCAAAATAAAAAACTGTCAGTTGTTTGTGTAAAAGTTTATGACTTTCAGTGTGTCACCAAGGAAAAGCATTGAATGCCACAGAAGAGGAAATGAATTCCGGACTTTTATTTGAAATGAATCAGAAGAAAAAAAATATATACTTCATTCTTGATGGTATATGCAGCAACATACTCCAGCTTTCATTTCATTTTTGCAGATCTGCTCTGTTTCTGTACATTAGCAGTTTCATCTGCCAGGTGAATTTCTGATTTTCTCATCTTTTAATGAAGTTCAAAATAATCTTCATTATACATGTATGTTGATTTCAATTCTAGACTGCAACTTTAAGAAGAGTGTCGTTTTCTTAAAGCAGGCTACTAAATTCATATTTATTGTATAATTATAAGCCTAGGCCAATAATGATTATGTGCATTGTCTAACAGCCTTTTAGAAAACTTGATGCAATTCAGCCTGGATTTGTACTAGTTTGTTTGTGCTTAGAAATAAATGAACCCAATTCGTAGTTTAAAATCTAGCAAATACGGTGTTTGTTCTGTATATTTGGGTTTGAAAACAGTAGCTTTGAAGGTGTTGCTTTAACATGTTACATGTGAAACATTTAATAGGTTGTGCTAAGTATGATCCTGCACTAGCATGATATGCAAGTATCAACTTGTAAGTTAATGCAGATTGGGATGGAAGAGCGATTAGTGTGTTACAGTTTTGTTATTTAGTTCACCATGAAACAGCAGGACATTCAAAGTTGCTATGCCACTAACTCAGATACATCACAATGAATTTATTGTGGCTACTTTTCTGATGTAGGTGTTGTTTGGTACCTTACTTTTTGTTTACATTCCGGATTTGGTTCCTTATTCTGGTCATACAACAATGCAAGCTGAGCTACCTGACCATGGTGAATATGAACCTCTTTGTGGAGATGATCAAGTTTGCCCTGAGAGGCATGCCAACATATTCTCTAGTGAGTAGTATTAACAATTCACAGCTTTACAATTTGCTGTGTATTTTTTGGTTGTTTTCCTTTTTTGTGCAATTAGGTAGTCTCTATCCTCGTAACTCTATTAACTAGTGATGTTTTCTGCATTCTGTGTAGGAATATGTTTCGGATGGATAACGCCACTCATGAAACAAGGCTACAGAAAACCAATAACTGAAAAGGATGTTTGGAAGCTAGATGAATGGGATCGAACAGAGACATTAACTGAAAAGTTTGTATATTTTCTCCACGATTACTGTATGAAATTCTTACATCCTGTATATATAATTTAAAGTATTTTTTGGTTACCACAGGTTCCAAAAGTGTTGGATGTTAGAATTTCAAAGCTCTAACCCATGGCTTTTAAGAGCATTGAACAGTAGTCTGGGGAAAAGGTGCATATTGACAGCTTTTTTATGATACTTTGTCTTTCCTTAGTTGTTTAATCTTTATTTGGACTCTACAAAGATGAACTTAGTAATATTACGGTCTCATTTTTAATTTGATTTGGTTTCAATGTTTTGTTAGGTTTTGGATGGGAGGCATCTTTAAGGTGAACATTTTAACCCCCCCCCCCCATTTTGATCTTTAACTTTAACTTAATTGCTTCAAATTCAAATGAATCAGTAAACATTTCTCATTGTTACTTACTTCTAATTGCACATTGAGAGGTTTATTTTGTCACAACGATTTAAACTTCAAATGTAATTTAAATTGATAAAATCAAAATTAACTAAGCTTAAGTCATTAGCTTTACCAAATGAAAGAATGACAAATGCTACTTGTCAAGAACCAGCAATGCCAAAAGCTTAAAAAGTTAGGGGAAGGCCTAGGAATGGTTTTATAACTCTGAAACACTCTCGCAAAAGCTCTTTGGGCATTAGAATAGTCGGTGTACATGGCTGCAGCCTGTTGTTCCTTTTATAGTAACCAGTAATCTCATCAGAGTTTAACTCATCTTGTACGACTTGCTTTGTATATAGAATTATAATCTGTGTATAGTTTGCCAAAAATTGTACATCAAAAGGCATATAATAACGTTGTGAAGTTTTATGTGTGCTGACTCCTGTGGAACTTCAAATTTTTTAATGATCTTTGCAGATTGGTAATGATCTTTCTCAGTTTGTGGGACCTATTTTGCTGAATCATCTCTTAGATGTAAGTTTATTTCTCCTTCAAACCAAATTGGATTGATGTGAGAAGAAAAATAAGAGTGCGGAGAAGCATAATCATATTATGATAAACCCAACAACACATGCATACACTGAATAGACATGATAAATAAAAGAATGGACACACAACAATTAAAATTTGTCAATTCACAAGCCTATTTGTTTTGAGATCATATCATCCCTCACTATAGAGAAAAACATTATGTACAAAAAAACGATGAAGATTGTTTATGATTTCAAACTCAGACTTTAATGTGTTGCATACGGTAATTTCCTGGTTCAGAGGTATTTGATTGCAAATAAAGCATTATTGCAACCAAGTCACTTTAGGCTTATTGAAATCTAATATTGACCATTCATTTAAGATTAAATGGTCAAAATTAGTTCTAATCTTACCTTCTTCATATATACAAGTTGCCCTTTTTAAATGATAATTTTGTTATTACGTTGATGATTTCATTTCTACAAGTATGTTTGTGGCTTGTTCTGCTAGCTACATTATCATTTATTGTGATTTATGCTGAATGACAGTCAATGCAAAGAGGAGACCCATCTTGGATTGGTTACATCTATGCCTTCTCAATATTTGTTGGAGTGGTATGGCTACTGTCTCTTATAATTTAAAGACCCTTTAGTACAATGTAAAACATGTTTTAAGGGTTTTACAGTATATGAGTAGCATGAGTTCATACTTTTTCAAATAATCAAATGATGTACTATAATTTCAGAACAAAAGATCAATTAGCGTTACCTTCTCATGTCAGTTTTTATTTTCATATAAAAATAACTAATAAAAAAAACATATTATCACTCTTGGTTTTTCTATAGCCACATTTTCCCAATTGAACAAACTAGTTTTAGAACTTTCCCTGAATAAGTGACTTGTACGAATATCTTTAATGCATGAAGAATGATAGAGGAGTATATATACTTTTTTCTGACAATGCAGAGTTTGTTTTTAATATCATAGCTGTCTTGTACTTTTGATAGCATTTATTAACATGAAGAAAAGAACAATTAACGAGTCGTTCAACTCTTTTCAGGCAGTTGGTGTTCTTTGTGAAGCACAGTATTTCCAGAATGTTATGCGTGTTGGTTTTCGGCTTAGATCAACTTTGGTATGATGTCTCTTTCTCTTAAGAGTCCAGCTACCTATTCCTCCAATCTAGATAGCCCTAAATAAACTGGTTTATCCTAATTTATTTTATTTATCAACACAGTTAATATGATGTGACCTTGTCTAATTATATATAGGTGGCTGCTATATTTAGAAAATCTTTAAGGCTAACTAATGATGGTCGAAAGAACTTCCCATCTGGGAGGCTTATGAATATGATAACATCAGATGCCAATGCATTACAGGTTCATTTGCTACTTATACTGAATATTCATGTCTATTGTCTACTTATTAACTGAAACTTTATTTTTATTAATTAGAGTGTAAAACGCTCCCATGGTATAAATCTTATTGTTAATGTTCATTTGCAATGTGTAGCAAATATGTCAACAACTTCATGGACTATGGTCAGCACCATTCCGTATCACTGTAGCTATTGTTCTCCTATACCAGCAACTAGGTGTTGCTTCACTTATTGGATCATTAATGCTAGTTCTCATTATCCCACTGCAGGCAAGTTTTGTCACTTCTTTTATACCTCAGATATGTGTATTATGGTTTTTGCTGTCTGAAAGACAAATATTAGGAAAAAACCCTGAGAATCCTTGTCTAGCAGCACTTGATATCTTTCTATTCTTTGTATAGTACATTTGGTACATTAATAATATGATTCCTATTGGTGAGAAGCTAAAACTCAATTAATTTTAATAAAGAGAGCAAATGTTAGAGAGTTTTGAAATTAGTATAGTTGAAACTGATATATTTGGTATGTTGTTCCTTTTCTTAACAATAACTGCTCTCTTTTTTCTTATAGGTTTTGATCCAATAAATAAATAATTTTATTGTTTTTGAGAGCAGACATTTGTGATTAGCAAAATGCGAAAACTGACAAAGGAAGGACTGCAACAGACAGACAAAAGGGTTGGTCTCATGAATGAAATTCTGGCTGCCATGGATACTGTAAAGTATGAATACATTAAAAAATGTCCACTTACAACATGTGACTCAGATTGTGTTTTAACAGTTTTTGTGATATGCTGATATGATTCAGATGTTATGCATGGGAAACAAGCTTTCAGTCTAGAATTCTAAGCATACGAGACAACGAGCTATCATGGTTCCGCAAAGCCCAGCTGCTATATGCTGTATGAGCCTTGACATAATTTTAGAATTTAGTGTTACTCTATTGTTTCCATTATCCAGTCTGTGATTCATGGTGACAACTAATGGATTTAATATTAATCATCTTTCATGCATTCTGCATCAAGAGCACTGGGTTAGTCATTTACACCAATTGGATTAATTATATACTCCATTTAAAAGTAGCAAAAGATTGATGGCTTACAAGGTCGATAAGTACATTCAAATTTAATATACATTAATCTGTCAGTATAAATTGTTTTCAAGGAAAAGGTCACCTGGTATGATATCAGAAAATGACTTTCTAATATGTTGCTAGACCTTCCTTGGGTAATAATATTTGTATTGCCTATTGACATTGTTGTTGGGTTAAGCTATATCAGGGATGATTTTGAAGGCAAATGTCAGTGTTTCTTAAGCTTGATATATGTAGCAATACATGCTACTATTGCCTACATTTGGGGCTAATTCCAAGGATACTTTGCCACCATTCATGAAATTCCAGGCTTGTAATATCTTGGGATCTCACACCAAAATAAAAGAATTGTTTATAAGTGTGACAAACTATTTTGTCAGAAGTATTGTACTTAATGCCATATGCTTATAGGACCCACAAGTTCTTTTATTGGAATTTTGTATCAGTTTGTATTATTTTGGAGATATATTCATCTATCATTCATACAACATATACAATTACTTATTTCTATATATGCATGTAACACATGACTAAACATGTTCTTAGAATGCTTGTAAACATTCTTATAACATAGAAATTCTCCTAGATTGTGAAAAATTTATATATATATATATATATATATATTAACTACTTGTCTTCTGTTGCAGCTTAACAGTTTTATACTGAACAGCATCCCTGTTCTTGTGACGGTGACCTCATTTGGAATGTTCACTTTACTGGGTGGAGAATTGACACCTGCCAGGGCATTTACCTCATTATCTCTGTTTTCAGTTTTGCGCTTTCCTTTAAATATGCTACCAAACTTACTAAGTCAGGTTGTTGTTGTCCCTTGTTACGTTCTGTTAACACTTGTTTTATTTGGCGATGTCAAATTGTTCCTTACTGATTGTTTTTTCTAACAGGTAGCAAATGCAAATGTCTCATTGCAACGTTTGGAGGAACTGTTCTTAGCTGAGGAGCGAAATTTAAAACAAAATCCACCTATTGAACCAGGACTTCCAGCCATCTCAATTGAGAATGGATACTTTTCATGGGATCGTAAGGTGAATTTGTCTATGATCCTTCTGTTCACAGTTACTAGTTTTTTAAAGTTGTGTTAATTTTCAAAATTAACAGGCACAGATATGTTTACAATATAAGCCAAATCTGTGTCAACTGGAATAATGATATTCATAATCCTTGTAGGTTTTAGATTACCATGTTGTTGCTTTTGATGAATGAGATTCTATAGTTTTCAATTTTTTGGATACATTTTATAATTTTGATATTAGTAACTCACACTTCACTTCATGCATGAAAACTGTATTCAATTCACAGGAAGAGAAACCGACATTATCAGATATCAATGTGGAAATACCAGTTGGCAGCTTAGTTGCAATCATTGGCGGTACTGGAGAAGGCAAAACATCACTTATTTCAGCGATGATTGGAGAGTTACCTCCTTTAGCCAATGGAAATGCTACAATCAGAGGCACTGTTGCTTATGTTCCTCAGATTTCATGGATTTACAATGCCACAGTGAGTTGCAGCTTGCTTATGATTCAATTTTTATCTATTTTTTTAAACCAAATTACGTGAAAAAAATACCACATTTATCATTCTGAATGCTTTCTTTTCTCAGGTTCGTGAAAACATATTATTTGGATCAAAATTTGAATATGAACAATATCGGAAGGTCATTGATATGACTGCTCTACAGCATGATCTCAACTTACTACCTGTAAGATTGTTTATAAAATGTCATCTTCTCTAAACTAATGGGAATTTTCTTTTTATAATCATCTCATTTATATCTTCTCAGGGACGTGATTTTACAGAGATCGGAGAAAGAGGAGTCAATATTAGTGGTGGTCAAAAGCAAAGAGTTTCCATAGCTAGGGCTGTATACTCAAATTCGGATATATATATATTTGATGATCCTTTGAGTGCTCTTGATGCTCATATTGCTCAAGAGGTATCTTCCTTATTTCTTATCAAGCTCTAGATGACAAGTCCATGTTATGGTATAAGTACCATCTATGGAGGCTAGGGTACATTGGTTGAAATTCAAAAATTACTTCCATCCTTAACATTTAACAAGTATAAACGATGTTGATTCAAATTGTCAATATTATGTGAGCAAGAATCAAATCTAACTGATTTTTATTATTAAGAAACTAATGCAAGGAATGCATGCTCGTGGATTTTTCTTTCTTTACCTTCGCATAGCGAAGAGCCTCTGGGCAATGGGGTACGAAGTTTTTATATAGTATAAATGTTTGAATTTCAGATATCACCATTAATGGTTGACCATTTAAAAATTTGAAAATAGATATGATCATAGTTCATATAGTCTGAGTTGCAATTACCTTTAGGTTTTCAGGAACTGTATAAAGGAAGGGCTACGAGGGAAAACCAGGGTTCTTGTCACCAACCAACTACATTTTCTCCCTCAGGTGGATAAAATCATTCTGGTTAGTGAAGGAATGATTAAGGAGCAGGGAACCTTTGAGGAGTTATCAAAAAGTGGGCCTCTATTTCAGAAACTAATGGAAAATGCAGGGAAAATGGAACAAGCAGATAATAATGAAGATAGAGAAAGTCATGGCACAGATAACGATTTACCCATGAATAATGAAGCAATTGAGGAATTACCAAGTGATGCAAGCTATGAGAAAAAAGGAAAATTACGAAAATCAGTACTTATTAAGAAAGAAGAGCGGGAGACAGGCGTGGTTAGTTGGAAAGTTGTAATGCGGTAAGATTGCCATGGAACCTCAGAAAAGGATGAATTTATTTGCTTTGAGTTATTGTTATTAAGAAATTATGAATAAGATAATTTTGATTGTCAAATGATAAGGATTAGGAACACATGGTATTCCCTCCATTAAAATGACAAAATGTTGATTTTTTCTCTTTCCTTTTCCTTTTGGCCTTGTTGACACTTATTTTGTGCTTGAATTAAATTAGATGCTGCAATTTGGTTATGACTTGTGATTATTTACAGGTACAAATCTGCACTGGGAGGACTGTGGGTAGTTTCCATACTATTTTCTTGCTATACATTAACAGAAGTTCTTCGAATTTCAAGTAGCACATGGTTAAGTGTGTGGACATCTCAAGATTCCACTGCAGATTATGATCCAACGTATTTTCTTTTGATCTATGCACTTTTCTCATTTGGACAGGTCATTGTGCAATCAGTCTCTATTTAATTTTTTGTTTGGTAATTTGCATCTTTACAGAGAGTTATATTTATCAGCTTTTGGGAAAACGAAATGAATATTTCCTTTGCTGCATTCAGGTATCTGTGGCACTTGCAAACTCTTATTGGTTGATCATTTGTAGTCTTCGTGCTGCCAAAAATTTGCACGATGCAATGCTAGATAAAATCCTCCGGGCTCCTATGGTATTCTTCCAAACTAATCCGGTTGGCCGCATAATTAATAGGTTTGCAAAAGATACGGGAGATATAGATACCAATGTTTTTAATTTGGTGAACATGTTTTTGGGGCAAGTCTGGCAACTACTTTCGACATTTGTTCTTATAGGCACCGTGAGCACCATATCCCTGTGGGCTATAATGCCACTTCTGATCTTCTTTTATGCAGCTTATCTATATTACCAGGTATGCCCCATATCTTGTCCTTAGTTTTAGAGTCGTCTCATTAGATTATTCACATGCCAAGTTGGTTTTATCTACTTTTGCATTATGGATTCTCTTGAGATTTGGATATCTGGAAAGAAAGGGGTTTCTTTTTTATTTGCATAGAGAGATAGATGAATGATAGCTAAATAATGGACACGTGCAAACATTTTATGGGTATTATATATTTTTCAGAACAATTTACATTGAGATACAGGATTTTCTTTTGGTTAAAGTCCAGGTTAGAAGTTTTAGTATTCTGTTGCACAATATATTACAAGGGAAATCTTTCAGATATCTGAAGGCTGAAGTCCTTCTACATCCACTGAAGTTTTTCTCATGATGCATAGTTTATAGTCTCCAAACTTCATAATTGAACCACAGTAACATTATCTCAGCAATGAAGGCCTGATTCATATGCACCCTACTTCCTACTATTTTCTCTGTTTTTTACAATATTGCTATTATATGTTAAAATTCTTTAAAGAAATTAATTTATAAATAAACATGGAATAACTAGTGCAAACTGCAAAGGTATAAGTTCCTAACCACCATAACAAACGTGTCAAACTGGTGTTCAAGTGAAGGTGTGCCAATAGAAAACAGTCAAACACCCTTCTGGAAAGAAACACCAGAAAAGTTTATTATTTTTAAGTTGGCACTATGTTGTCATGGTTTGAGGAATTGATCTTTTCTACTAACATCTTGCCTTGCAGAGCACAGCTCGAGAGGTAAAGCGCATGGATTCCATTACAAGATCTCCTGTTTATGCACATTTTGGTGAATCACTGAACGGTTTGTCAAGCATTCGTGCATATAAAGCATATGACAGAATGGCACACATTAATGGAAAATTCATGGATAAAAACATCAGATTCACTCTTGTGAATATCAGCTCAAATCGTTGGCTAACCATAAGGCTAGAAACATTAGGAGGCCTGATGATTTGGTTGATAGCAACATCTGCTGTCTTGCAGAATGCAAGAGCTGCAAACCAGGCAATGTTTGCATCTACAATGGGTTTACTTCTCAGTTATACTTTGAACATAACAAATCTCTTGAGTGGTGTCCTCAGACAAGCAAGTAGAGCTGAAAACAGTTTAAATTCTGTTGAGCGTGTCGACACATACATAAATTTAGAAACTGAGGCTCCCGGTGTAATTGAGACACATCGTCCACCACCAGGATGGCCAACATCAGGATCAATTGAGTTTGAGGATGTTGTTCTGAGATACCGGCCAGAACTTCCTCCAGTGTTGCATGGATTGTCCTTTACAGTACCTCCAACTGAGAAGATAGGGATAGTTGGAAGAACTGGTGCAGGAAAATCTAGCATGCTTAACGCACTATTCCGGATTGTGGAGCTACAAAAAGGAAAAATCATTATTGATGGTTGTGATATTTCTACATTCGGATTAGAAGATGTTCGAAAAGTTCTTACTATCATACCACAATCTCCAGTTCTTTTCTCTGGTATTTTCCATGAACAGAATTCTTGTTCTGTGCTAAATTAGACAACCAAATATGAGTTTGATTTTAATCTGCTGTTACGAATGTTTTTATATTGTAATTGAAATCCACAATTGCAGACCACAATGGCAGGTATTGTTGTACCAATATGTCATGAGTGTAAAGGTATATACACTATCATCCAATCATGAATTAGCATATTATTAAAAGAAAGAGTTTTAAATGGTTCTCATAATCAAACTATTGCAATATGTGGCAATAAATGATTGGATGATAGTTTAAAAAACATTGACAGTGGATCAAAATTAAATCCATGAATTATTTATATTCTAACTCCTAAATAAGCTTGGTTATTGGTACCTGCATTTTGTTTCATGGAAAAAAAAATATGAATTGTTTATTTTGGGACCTGCATGTTAATCATCATGGAATTAGAACTAAAATTTGAAGAATTGTTTGCATTAGCAAACTGTCAGTCAGAAAGTATTATCTTTCTTGACCATATGAGAATATAAGGGTTAAGACATTATTATTAACATTGTATTATCTTAAATTTTCCCTTGGTTGTGAATAAACATTGTTTATTAGCTTCAGTAAAACTTCTCCCTTCTAAAAATTATCACTCTTTCTCTTAGGAACTGTTCGTTTCAATCTTGATCCATTTAATGAACACAATGATGCTGACCTATGGCAAGCTTTAGAAAGGGCGCATTTGAAGGATGTAATAAGAAGAAATACGTTTGGTCTAGATGCTAAGGTAGGTAACAGATTATGGTATAATTATATTAGTACCTCTATATGATTGGTTTTTCCTTGAGAGTCTTTTTGAATTATCAATTGCAAATATGAAATATGACAAGGTAATCTCTTGTACTGAATAAAGGTTTCAGAGGGAGGAGACAATTTTAGTGTTGGACAGAGGCAACTGTTAAGTCTAGCTAGAGCATTGCTACGAAGATCAAAGGTTCTTGTCCTGGATGAAGCTACTGCTGCTGTAGATGTTAGAACTGATGCACTTATACAGAAAACTATCAGACAAGAATTTCAGTCCTGCACAATGCTCATCATTGCACACAGACTAAATACAATCATCGACTGCAATCAGATTCTGCTGCTAGATGCTGGCCGGGTATGTCCAAGTACCATTAGTTACAGATATTTAATTCCTACATGCATCAGTTATTATGGCTCTATAAGAACAAGATAAGCAATGTAGATATGAATTGGACAAACTATGTTTTTCCTCACTATACATGACACTTGTTTTTAATTTGGTCCCTGTTGGAGTACAAGTGTGAGGTGAAGTCTCACATCATGTAGGAATGAGAAGGTTGAACACCATATAAGTGAAGGAAAAACCCATAAACCTGAGACTTGCAGTTTTGAGTTAAAGTGTGGTGTCAAGTTCACTTATGTAGTTACTCATGGTCCATTGGTGTAAATCTCCCCGGTATTTACCCTTTACCCCCCTCGGTGGCAGAACAGCCCTCCTTCAAAAAAGTTTCAAATTTAGTTCTCATTTTGAATGTTGACCTCACTGTCTATTGTTGTTATAACAATTTGAGATTGGCATGAAGTTATGATTAAGTATAAGAACCAAATTAAACATAATAGTGTAGGGACTGAAATATAATAACTTTAGCCCCTACACATGAAACCTATCTTTAATTTGGTCCCTATAGTCCTATACTACACTTCACTGCATGACAAGTTCAAATTATTATAGACAAATAAAGTGCAGACAATTATATATAGAGAGACTAAATTGAAAACTTTTAGTATAAGTACCTACATAGAAATCACTGTCGCATTTAAGAATTAAAATATACATATATAGAAGAAATATTCACACTCAATTTTATTAGATCTTATTACGAATGGTTAAGATTAAAACACAAAGTCATGTGACTTTAATTGTAATCATCCATGTATGGTTCTACCGCCCATATTTACTCCTCTTTCATATATATGAGCGAGGAGCAAATTCGAGGATTCTTATTTCACAATCACTGATCTCAAAGTCAACATTGATGATCCAATATTAAGATTCATCTTCCTCTATGCTTTCCAGGTTCTTGAATATAGTTCACCAGAGGAGCTCTTACAAAACGAAGGAACTGCTTTCTACAAGATGGTTCAAAGTACTGGACCTGAAAATGCTCAGTATTTATGTAGCCTAGTATTTGGAAAGACAGAGAATAACTCTAATGAATATAACAAGGAGTTGGAACACCATGTGAGACAATTAGCTTCTTCTCACTGGACTTCTGCTACTCAGTTTGCCATAGCTTCTACCCTTTCTTCATTACACCAGCACCTTCAAGAGCCAAGTAGTGAAGAAAATAAAGATATCCTTCATAAAACAACGGCTGCAGTTACAACACTTCAAGAAGTTCTAGTGGGGAAGCATGATGAAGACATAGAAGAGACACTGTATAAATACCATATTCCTACAGATAGATGGTGGTCTACTCTCTATAAAGTTATTGAAGGTAAACACACAAGAATCATATTTAAAAATAAAATAAAAAATCCTGATAGGCATATGTCATTTTTCTTGGCAAGTATTCATGTTTCCTTTTCATATATATAACTCATGGAATTTGAGTTGGGATCAATCACTCATAAGACATGTTTGGATAAAAATTTCTATAAGTACTTCTTTGGTAGAAGCTAAAATGAATTAAATTTCCCATTTAAGTTAAAATCAACTTATGCACTTTTACTTTTATAGAAATTTTTTTGTTTCTTAAGATTTTTTTTGTTTAACATCTCCCCAAGCTAAGGTGCATATAAGTTAATTTTAATTTATAAAAGAGTTTGATTCATTTTGCTTTTTATTTTCTTCTCTTTTAAGTACTTAGTGAGAAGTTTGTTCAAACAAGGTCATACTATTTAACAAAGAGTTTAAATATTTTCAGTTCCACTCCCAAGTAAAAGTATTTGTTGGTACAACAGTTTATCCATCAACCCAATACAAACGGCTGTAATCATAAGATACAATAACTGAATTAATATGACGTGATAAGTTTAACAGTAATGTTTCTGTAATTTTTGTCTAAAAAAATGTTTCTGAAAATAATAGTCCATCTACTTTTTCTACTAAGTTATCCATACTTCGAGGTATTATATATAGTCAAGTTATACTTATTGGTTTATTTTAAACTTTTATGTTTTGCTTCTAAATTTGCTGATTCTATATTCAATTTATTCACCAGGTCTTTCTCTTTTGAAGAGGTTGCCTCTAGACAACATTCAACAACTAGAACTTGATTTTGAAGGGAGATCTTTTGACTAACATACATCTTGAGGGGTGTGAAGAAGAGTTTGCAAATGCAATTAAATCGGAGGGATAGCCACAATATGACAAGATTCTTTAGAATTTTCCCCCTCTTTGTTACACCAGTTTCCTCTCTGTGTATGTTTTAATACTTTCTCTTATGCTAATAGGGTTACCAAGTAATCCATATTCAATATAATTATTTTAGCTTCCGCCGGGCTAGGTTATTTTAAATTTTACATTCTACTTTAAGTTTTTAATTTGGAAAAAAAATGTTTATTTATACGTGTAATTTTTAATTAATTAATATTTTTATTTTCTAAATATAATAACATTCTATAAAACCTTTAATAGATTTTTTAAAAATATAAATATATTTATAACCGTATAAAGTATAATGAATAGACTTTTTCTAAATTTAGTAATTACCGGAGTGAATTTTATTTTAATTTTCATTGAAATGCTTGTGTATATTTTTTCTATTTAGGTCTACAAACATAATTTAATATGAACATGTAAATTGTGTAAATAAAATAAAAGAATTCATAATTTAATTTACCACGTTACTATAGAATAACTAATGTTATATTGGTCCGAGTGAAAATGAGTTTAGATTTTTTGAATTTGAGTGTATGAAAAAAAAAAGGTAGTGAAATGAGAGACCACCACTCCAAGGAGAGAATTTTACATCGATTATCGATTCTAGAACCCATGTAAAATATAGGTGTCATAAAAAGTTATTACTTTCTATATTAGGTGCCAAGTTGATGTATAAAATCACTTTTTATAGTGGTTTCTAATTAAGCTAAAAAATATAGAAAGTGAACATAACCTACATTGGTTAAGGCATTAATCGATATAGAAAATAAGGTTTTTTTTTAATATTATTTTTATTTTAGATTCATCTATATGATCATATACATGTTGTATGTTTTCTGTATCTATCTATGCTATCAATTTTTGGTTCATACTTATCATAAATTATAAATTCAATATTATCATCAATAAAATTATTATAAATAGATGTCAAGATAAAAAAAATTCCAAAAACAGAGCCTTATTGTAAATAGGTGTTATCCCTCTCCAAACCTCTTAACGATGATCCAACCAATGCCACCATGCGAAGTGTTGTAAAGTGTGAGCTGTCAAAATGTCAACATTCGTGGATGTTACAAATGGTATCATAGCATACCTCTCTCCATTAAGGTGTGGTTTGAGAACGAAAGAGATGAAAGTTGATGGACGTGTAACACCCCGAACAAATCACATCAAAATGAGAGGAACCTAGAAGTTATACAAGTATGAGACTATACAAACAATGATGATTTAAAGAAATTAATTGGTATTACCTATACCATCAAGATGCATATACTTTTATGCATTTCACAATTCAACATGTTTAGTTTGGAGCAATTATTGGATAGACGGTTTTCTACAAAGTATGCCAAAAAACGTGAGTGATGACAAAACACACTGAAAAGTCTTAAGTTTGTTTGTGGGAGACAATTAGTATTTTAAATTAATTATTTACTTATATTCAGTGCTTTGTGAAAATTTAAAGCATTGACGGAGCACTAATGTTTTTAACGAAAAACAAAAGAAATGATCAAAATAAAACTTTAAAAAACATAAAGGACCAAAGTGAAACTTTAAAGTTTAATATACCAAAATGAAACTTTTGAAAACATAAAATACCAAAATGAAACTTTTAAAACTTAATGTATGAAAATAAAATAAAAAATTCTAAAACATAATCAATCAAAAGTGACATTTAGCCTATGACCATGTTCAACAAACAACCATTTTAGCTAGTTTTTTGCTATGTTCAGCAAAACATTTCAGGTAGCTTCTAGCTTTTTTTATTAACTGAAAAACTTGTTTAATTATTTAGTAAACAAGTTTTTTTTAGTAGCTTCTAGCGTTTTTTAAAAAGCTACTTAAAGTAGTGTTTTTTGAAACACTAACTTCTAGCTTTTAGGTTTTGATATTTTCTTTTCTTTTTATCCTTAATATATTTATTAAATTTCCTAATTACCTTTTTAAAATAAATTATAATTTTATTATTTTTATGTCATTTTATATTTTTCAACTATTTCAACAATTAGTTTTACTGTTATAATTTAATAAGCTAGTTTTTCAACTTCTAACTCTCAACTATCAACTAATTTTCCAACTTCCAGCTAGTTTTGTTGAAATAGCCTTTAACTCTTTTTAGTAGCCAAAAAATTGATTTTAAAATTCAATAAACCAATTTTTTAAGTAGCTTCTAGTATATTTTTAGTAGTTTCTAATACTTTTTAAAATACTACTTGAAATAACATTTTTAAAAAAAATATTAACTTCTAATTTTTTATATTTTATCCCTTTTTATATATCTTTAAAATATTTATTCAATTTTCTTATCACCCTTTTTAAAATATATCATTTCTGTTCTTTTACATTTTTTAACTACTTCAATAGTTAATTTTATCAAATATTTATGTTAGTCAAAACTAGTTGAAAAGTTAGCTGGTAGTTCGTAATTCAAAACTTTTAAGTTAATTTATCAAGTACTAATTGTTGAAGTAGATAAAAAATATAAGATGACATAAATAACGTATTTAAAAAGAGTAATAAGAAAACTAAATAAATATTTTAAGAATAAAATATAAAAAAACTAAAAGTTAAGTTTTAAAAAATATTACTTCAAGATTATATTCAACAAGACATTTCAATTAATTTCTAGTTTTTTATTAGTTGAAAATTTTGTTTGAGTGTTTGATAAATAAATTTTTTAATAGTTAAAAAATTAGTTAAAAGCTAAAAAGTGAGTTGGAAGTTAATAAAAAAATTTAAAAATAAGATAAAATAACTTATCGAACATAACCTAATAAGTTAATTTTTTTTGGCTTTTAAGTATCTTTTCATGTAATTTTACGGAATATTACTTATATAAAATAATGAGAAGAATACTTATATTATAATTTTTTACCTATATTTTAATTAATGGGAAAAACTCATATATATATATATATATATATATATATATTATACTAAAAAGAAATACGGCAGCAAACACAACAATCAAAATTCGTTATACAAACACACACACACAATAAAAATATATTGAAAGACATATTTCTAACATTTTTTCATTTTCATAAAAAAAGTACATTTTTTTCATTTATTATTTTGTCAATTCACTAACTTATTTTCCATTATATAAATTATTCAATTTGACGTTAAAAAAATTATTCAATTTCACCTTCAATAATCCAAATTTTGAAAAGAAAAAAAAAATCATTTAATTAATTCTTAAACAGCACTTCTGGAATGTAGTGCAACTCAGTTTTTGATGATGATAAAGCTTGGGAGTTAAACGACACAGTATTGTTAGGGCTTTTACTCTCTAGCCTTGAAGCTGGTGAAGTGAGGATAAGAAAAAAATCAAATTGAGCACTTTTCTTTTTCTCCTCTGTTCTTCAGATTGGAAGGTAAATTTCAATTTCTTGTCTTTATTTTCTAATTGCCTTCCTTCCTGTGGTTATGCTTGTTGCGTGTGTAAAATCAAAATCTTTACTTTTTTTTATCCAACTAAGACACCCTTTTAGCTCAAAGATAATCAGCTTTTGTATGATTTTAAATGCAGTAGTTTTTTCAAGTCACAATTTGATTATTTCCCCTTTTTTATTTATGTATATGTTTTACTCTTGGTTTGGTTTTTCCTTTTTTGTTGTTTCTTTCTGTATATGATGCCTTTTGTCTAGCTGTGGCGTTGTTGATGTCCTGCTAGCTTGAGTTTTTTCGTTTCTTTTGGATTTATTTGGCAATGGTCATTCATTTGTTCATTGGTTTTCTTAATATTGTTTATCTTTCCACTTGAAATGTTCTTTGATACATTGGCAAAAAGTCATGGGTGCTGAAAATATGTTTCGCAGAAGCTGGATTTTGTATCCTTTTTTATGCTGGCTTTAGTTTTGGAGTAGACTTTGTGATTTGTGATAACATTTCTTTTTGTGTTTGATGCTTTCTATAAAAGGCTGGCCATGAAATAAGCATTAGTTTCTGATGGCACGTTAATCATTCCATTTGATAAGCATAGGTTCCAATTCAACTTGATAATGTTTTGTTTTCATGAACTGCCTTTTAATTCAAAGCTGACAATGGTTATTGTGTGCTTCCAAGTTCCAACTAGTAATAGAATGGATATACTTGTGCGAAAGCAAGTATATTTTAGTTGTCTAGTTTGTTTGTGTTGTTTGATAAACTGAACAATTAAAAAATTGTGCTAATTGACCTGAATCTGTTCGAAATGATTTTTGAAAAAAAGGAGTGATCGTGTTCAATTGATTAATGAGTAGCAGTATGAGTATGGATTTAGTTCATTTCAGAGGAAAGGAATATGAGAGGTGGGTGGTAATGATACGAGAGATTCAAGAGAATGGATGCAGCTAAAACAGTTCCTCTCCTTTTCCCCCTCTAACCATTTCTTTATGCCCCAACATCTACTCCATAAATGTGCAATTTTGTGCATGCACCCATTGTTTCTGTTACTGCTTGAGATCAATTGGAGAGAGAAAGAAACAAGTTTGGTGCCCACAATATAAGAACTGATGGTATCCATTAACTTATTTTTTTCTCTCCTATGATTCCATGTGACAGCTGAAAATCCAAATTTCTAGCATTACAGGCTGTGCATGTGTTCCCCTGTACTTCCTAGTAATGTAATTGAGTTTGGTAATTGATGAGCTATTCTGTTATAGTTTGCACGAGACAATTTGTTATGTTTTATGTTTTCTTGCTTGCTTTCTTGTGTTTGGCAAATGCCTGTGCAGCCTGCCCGAATTTATGCCTGATTTTTAATTCTCTGTTGTGTTATGCTTATTTGATGCTTAAAATATTCTGTTGCATTGTGATTCATATTGTATTGGCATTGCAGTTTGTACATGAATATTTCCAGTTATATCTACCTTGCAAACTTGCCCTTGAGGCTTTAGTAACCTTGGGATATAGAGGAGGATTCAAATGTTACTGCTTCTGCAACTGTTTCACTTGCAAATGAAAACAGACTTCTTATAGATTATTTCATTGGTCCACTCGAGACTCGGACTGTAGTCATGCCCCACATTAAAGCTATTATATTGCAATGAGCATAATGTTAGAATTGCTGCTATTGCCTCTATTTCTTGGTAGAAATCACTGTGAGGGCACGTATGTTCTAAACTTGGAGATCATTTCTGGGTGAACACAGGGGATTGCAAATTTAAATGTGGTTTTGAAACAGTTCATGGCCATGTCAAAAATACCTAAGATTAAACCAGGAGATGTAAGCACTACAAAAGATATATTTGTTTCAGCTGTTCGCTTTGCCATGTCTATTGAGAGACCATGTTTTCCGTTTGGAGATGAGCTGCGAATCTCTGCTCAAGAGCAAATTGACTACATGCTAGGAGAAGATGGAGATACTACAATCATCATGGCTGATGATGAAGTACAATCAATAGTAAGAATGGGTGTTTATAACATCATTCATTCATTTGAAATGGATTTGTCTTCCTTGCTTTTGGACCCTACCCTTGAGCTTGAGGGTGTGTATGATAGGATAATGAAAAGGGTATCTGATCTTGAATGGATGTGTAATGTACTCCCAAAGATGGATCTAATGAAGAATTTTGTTTCTAACTGGGCTGCAATCTCAAGTAAAATTTTGGGGATTATTGAAGACAAAAAACTAGACCATGTCATGTGGGGGCTGAAAGTGAAATTGATAGAAGTAGCATGTAAAGTTTTGGAAGCAGTTGCTTATGGTAGCGTGATTCTTCCAGCTCCATGTCGGGTGCAATTGCTAAAGACCTGGTTTCCATATCTTCGGAAGATGAAGCCTTTACTGGATTCAAAAGCCGTTGAGGAGACTGGTTTTCCTTACAAAATGGATGAAGATTTGAGTCAGGCCATTGAGGGAGCAATAGTGTCACTGATATTGACATTGCCATCAAATGATCAAGCAGACATCTTGGCAGACTGGATCAAAAACCGGGAAGTTGGATATCCTGACTTGAGCGAGGCTTTTGAGGTCTGGTGTTATAGAACCAAATCTGCCAAAAGGAGATTAGTAGAAGGTTTAGATGGCCATGGTGATGGTGCTGCCAGCAGCTGAGTTTGGTTCTGAAATACTAACCTTTGCTCTTTTTCTTTTTTAAACATAATTATGGATAAATTTAGCTTCATCATTGTAAGATTAAAGTTATGATGTAAGATGGAGGTGTTGATTCCTTTTATGACACAAGCTGAATGAATTGAGGTACTCAATCCTTCACTTTTTGTTTATTTAATTGTACTAGACAAACTATCTGGTGAAAGTAGCATACAATAATCATATCTGAACATCAACATTTGGCCATTAAACCAACAGTGACTCCTATCGTTTTACATTGGCTGTGCAAGGTAATTCAGGATCAATATATTTCATTCATTAATGTTATTAGTTGTCTCACAAGGAATATATTTCAACTTTGCTTGTGTATGTTTTCTTATGGTAAAAGATTCGTGCCCGGGCTATGTGATGACAATTCAGCTAGCTGCATTGGGGAGTACACAAAAGGCAATCACACACACTATTAAGATCAGTATTTTTAAATAATCTTAGGCAGGACTGGTTATTCATCAATTTTTTGTTTTACATGTTAAATTTTAAGCATGATCTACATGATGGAGTTTTTTTGTTAAAATAAAAAACAGTTAGATGCAAGTTATTCTAAGATAAAAGAAAGAAGTCAGAAGCAAGTGTTAATGGACTTTACACCTGATAAATTGTTTAATGGTCTTATGCGTACAATTTACTATGACAGGAATCAGATTTGTAGTTGTTCGTTATTCCGATGGTCTTGAGACTTGTGCATATCAATCTGCATGCATGCTATTTATCAAAAGAAAATTACAGTTGGTCATCACAAAAGTGGATTCCGGGGCAAGAGTTTCTTGGTCATCCCCTTTTTGAAGTTATTTGTTTTGCCATCAATGGAATGCGACTAGAAGAGTTGTGCTGTTATAAATAGATTTTATGTTTTTTTTTTTTACATTTCTCCATAATGTAACATTAAAAAAGTTGTTATTTTAAACAATTATAGTTATGTTTCAGTCGAACACAAAATCTCAAAACGTTTCTTAGATAGATTTCACAACTTATTAAGCACCGCCAAGGGTCGCCGTCACTTGTATATATATAAAAGAAGAAAACAAATATGTAAACCAACTCATTGTTGGGACCGATTCTTTAAAATGCCTACTATTTTCTTGTTTCCAATTATTTTTGTTTTTCCTTACAGTATTTTTAGTTTTTCTAAAACCAAACCAACATAAAATTACTGAAGGAGAATGAGATGATGTAAGGAACATGTACGCACATACATGAAAAAAGTGTAATTTTGTGAGACAATGTCATATACAACATTCTAAAAATTCAACAATGTATTTTAGAGCAAAACCATTATGGGATAGTAAAAATTGTTTATACATTTTGAGGTGACAAATAAATTTAAATGTCCTTTCAAGAAGGAGGCAGAAAGGAGCATCATGCCCAAAGCAGTGTGATGACCAAAAATACAATGACGGCCAATCCAAGACAGAGTCCCACTATTGCCATGAAAGCCTGGACAAGGTCAAATTAAATAACTCAGATGACAAAAATAATAATAAAAAAAGGTTTTCAATTTGAACTTACCTTCCCGTGTTTGAAACTTAAACTTATGAGTAAACCAGGACAATCCTCTGTCAACAAAAGGTGTCAGTGTCAATGCTCTGCATAAGAAGTAACTCCGTTGTTGGAAATGGTTGTCATTGTACTAAGTACTAATGTTGATGTATCATAAAATTACAAAAGGCCTTTGCCTAATTTAAATGTGAAGACAAGATGGAAACAACAAACATATGTACATAACAATGACAAGGTGCAATCTAGGATGGTAGAAAGATAACTTATCCCTCCATATACAGCTCTGATCCTTAAGATGAATGGAATTTTTAAAAGTCGTCATCATTTTCAAACAGTTTACAAGCCAAATGCCAACTGTCATCCTTACAGCCAAAACAGTATCACAAAGTTACAATCTAGAAATGGAATGATACAGGAACATGTTTCTAACTAAATATACAAAATTTTAGGCTTAGTTGGGGCACAAGACAAGAACATATCTACATGCATTACACAACTAACAATGTGAAAGGGTTCAGGTAACTCACCCTCCTGCTCTTACAAGTTTAGTGATTTGACTACCAGCCCACACCATGGCCATCACTTTGAGAAATCTATACATCACTGTGAAGTTGTTAAACGTCATTTCAATAAACCATAACGGACAATACATGAGAGAAATAGCAGTAATATGTTTTTACCTTTTTACAGCTGCACCATAGCCCATCTTTGCAGGTGCTGGAGCAATGTAAAACCTGGCAAACATAAAGTGTATTCTTAGTTGCAGTGACCTCGAAATAATTTAGAAGGATCCAGAGATTGTGAATAAGGTATCCTAAGAAATAGTAGGCATGAGGAAGACTAACTCCAAGTAACCACCCTTGCCAAGAGAAGGTAGATAAGTAGGAAGAAGTGGGGAACTCAATACAGACTTACAATTTCTTATACAAACTAGATCTCTAAGAAAAAGAAAAGCAAAACTGCAAGCTAACTAAGAGGCACATTTGTTGACATACCACACAAAAAGAAACGTTGTGAGACAGTATGCAGTGTTCAAAAGTCCATAGGATAGGATTCCAGAAATTCCATATCTCCTCAGTTTCTGCAGGGTCTTGCCATATTAAATAAATATGTGCTACAATTATTTCAATGCAAAAAATTCACACCCACAATGCAGATACAGGGAGAGAGAGAAAGAGAGAGAGAGAGAGAGAGAGAGAGAGTCATGGATTGGAGACAGAGAGGGAACCATGGTGAATGTTAACAATGAAATTCTACACATGCAAATGCAATGTACTAAAGAGCAAATCGACTATACTATTTTTTATCCATGAAGGCAAAGTGACAAAGTCCTGTCACTTTACTGTTTGGTTTCTTGATTTTAAAATATTACTCCTTTCTTCCACTTCTCTCACTTCCTTCCAGGTAAGATAATGTAAGAGATAACTAGTTCCATTTTGAACTAAACTGGACAAACTATTTAGTTTTAGGATAGTTAATAATCAATTTCATTTCATAAGCTTCTTAATCATAAGAGGCAAGAGGCAAATCAGAAAATAATACATGCATGAAGAAGCTATCATCATCAGATAAAACAACTTTTCCAGTATCTAGCAATCAATTAAAAGATATTGCAGGGCAACATGTACATACTCATTGCTTGACAGAAAATTTCCTTTCTTATTCTCTTCACTGTCTGGTGAACCTGAAAATATCTTGTCATTGTCAATTATGATACTTAAAAAATTCAAAGTAAGATCTAAGCAACAGCAAGGGTCAAAATTTGCAACCATAATTTAATATAACATCTACCTGACTACTTTTTCCTTACAAGCTTAGCTTAACTCTTCTATTTCTAGGCACATTCAATCAGATTGCAAAGAAAATTTGGTCCCTATGAGATGGCATTTTGTTCAAATAAATCTAATCTTAGAATATTCAAGCTTTTATCAAGAAAACAAAATAATGTTGAGCCTTTGTCCCTAAAACATTAGACAAGAAATTGTTTTAAACTTAGTTTGTAGGAGAACTGGTAATGGTATATATATGAAGGGGCATTTGTCGTGGCAAAAAGCAAAGTGCCAGCAGAAATCAACAGCATAGCCACTGCTAAAAGCATGTCGCAATTTCTACAATCTACATATTGATTAAAAGTGAATGGCAAAAAATCAGACCCCCAATTATGCGAGCACCCTGTAATGCCCTCCATTTAAAACAGTAATTAGAAACTTGGAACAATTTAAAAAGACAGATCCTAGTTACTGCAACATTTTGGAAATAGAAAAAAAATACCTTCATGGCTGTATGCATCTGATAGCTCTGGTGACTGACCTTAGACCAATGATAGATAAGATGACAGTCCAATTAGTAAACAAATAAGCACAGAAAGAGAAAGTAAAATGTAGACATTATTTTTTTTTTTGCTCAGCAAATGTAGACATTATTGATTGTAGATGTGGAAGAAAGTTTCAATAAAAGGTGCAAAAAGAAGATTCCATGAAATATCACACGTATTTGGTTGGAGTAAAGTGTCAATCCACTGTATGCTAGAATTACTATACAAGGCTGGTTAAACCTTACATCCAGCCTTGAGGACAAGGCCGTAATTCAAGAGGGTGACACATGGCAATGATACTATGATAGGAACCAGATAAAAAAGGCCCAGGCCCAAATTGAGGGAATGTTAAATTTGGTTGGGACAGTGTGTGTGATGTGTGAAGGGATAAGGAGAGAAAGGTTATTATGAGAAAAAAGCACAGTAGTAGTTTGTTGTGAAGCAGTTTGTACTTGGCAGAGAATGCATAGAGTGTTCCTCTGAAATTCTAGGCAGGTCAGAGTTTATGTCGACTAGAATATTGGTTTTATCATCCTTTATTTTAATAAATACAATTCCTTTATTTTCCAATATACTCAGGATCCTAATGGATCGCCAAAGTTCATATTCTGTAACAAAAACTGAGGTACTTACCTCCTAAAAGATTAAAAATGAATTTTCTTTATATTTATTTTCTTTTGGTTATTTGCATTGACATTTGTTTCATCTAATTATTATCTAAAACCATATAATATCAATTAAATTTCAAGTTTCCAACTGCAATTTAACTCAAAGTACAGAGCTTCCCCTCCTTGTGTTGTGTTTCTGCAACCTCAAACAGCCTAACTCAAAGCTTACTTACATGTTTCAACTTAAATCACAACCTACTGGTATACCAATCATAATTGGAACCCAAACTACACTAAATATTTAATCAAGGTTTTAAATTATAACAGTAGTTGCATTGCAATTACCAAAATCACATTCAATTGCAGACAAATGCACCCAAAGCAGCTGCAATCGCGATCACTATGGTTGCAGAGACCTCCAAAACCATGATTAATGGTTTACAACCACAATTTGACACCTTTTCCAAAGCCATGGTGCAGACAGATGATACACATTTCAAAGCCTAGTTTCTTAGATACATTTTTTTGACAAGGCCATTCAAGGTTTAGCTACCTTACACTTCACAACATGGGTTGCAATTGGTTGGCATTGGCAATAAACATGACACATGGAAACAAATTACACAATAAAATCAATTCAACATAAAGAAATAGTAATAACAATAAGATAGATTACTAACACTATCATTGCTGAAACTTGAACAAAGCCTTCTTCCACGGAAAGTGAGGCACAAACGGGTATTGCTCTTCAGTTCAGGGAAATACCATGGCATGAAAAGGGTACCAACCCTTTTCTTGGAGAAGCGAGGGAAGCACTCTAACTCAAACTTGAGACATACCCAGATAGCAGAAAACGAAACAGATCATAAATTTGGAAGGAAAATGCAGAGAAGATTGTGAAATGTGGCTGAAAATTTGAAGTGACGGTACCTGGTGGGTGTGGAGATGAGTAAAGAGTGTGGAATTGAAGTGTGGTGCAAGTTTATCAGAAAGAAACATTGATGGATACCGCTTCCGATGATAATACCAATAGTGAGAGAAGTGCGATAAGAGGTATTCACGGCCTGATTTTACATGTGTTTATATTATTATTACAAGTATCTTAGGATCATAGCCTTCTAATTTTTAGTTTAAATTATAATAAATAAATAAATAAATACTTTTAATATATAAATTATATTTTTGCAATAAAAAAATATAAATTATATTTTCATATATAATTAACAATTCAAATTTTGATATAAAACTATTTTCAAATAGTTCTTTAAACTATTTTTCAATTAGGTCTTTGATTTTGTAATTTTTTTTAGAAAAAATATGTTTTTTGTCCCTATAAATATCAAAATATTTGGAATCCGTCCCTGCAAAATTTTGAGTGTATTTTTCGTCCTCGAAAAATTAAAATTTGTTATCTTTTTGCCCGGATGAACCTACTTGTCACTCTTTCATTGATTTTATTAATGGCTACTAGGGTGGGTGATTTCTAGGGATTAAAAATCATCAATAAATGCAAAAAAACCCATAAACTTGTAAATTCCTCTTTTCTAACATCTTTCTTCCCTAATTTTCTTCATCTTCTCTATCCACCAAGCTAATCCCAGAGAGGTGAATTCGGAAGCCAAGTTATTGAGTTTGTCGGCGACATTTGATTTCGACAGAACATTGGAATTGGTATTCGTAACGTTGAGTTAGGAGTGAAAGTGTTAAGTTATTGGAAGGAATGACAATTCAAAGAAGAAGAAGATAACAAGGTTAATAAGGTGGTGCTGACCATAATAGAACATTTAAAAAAGAAAAAAATGTTTATTTAAATTCGAAGAAGATGAAGAAAGTTAGGGAAGAAGAAGGTTAGGAAAGAGATATTTACAAATTTGTGGGGTTTTTTTTCTCCTACATTTTGTGACAATTTTTAATCCCACTCTCATAGTTGTTAATGAAATCAATGAAAGTGTGACATATAAGTTCACATACTCAAACTTGAACCTACGTCCGGATCAAAAAGTAATAGATTTTAATTTTTCGAGGACAAAAAAAAAAGATTCAAAATTTGATAGGGACGGATTCCAAACATTTCGATATTTATAGAGACGAAAAACATATTTTACGCATTTGTGATTAAGTCCTTATAGATTTTAAATTTTTTAATTTTTTTTTTCAGTTTCAAACCATTATAAACTAACCCCATAAACCTACTTTTTTTTTTGTAATTTAGACTCAAATAAAAAAATTAAAACCTATTTAAATTTTTTCAAATAGTCATCATAATTTAATCTTATTTTTAAACATTATCCTTCTATTTCATAAAAAAAATACATCTCTCAATCATCATAAATTTGTCTTTGTCTCTCTATCTTTATCTTTTATGATTTATTTTCTTACTGACTTATCTATTTGAATTAAAAAAATAACCTTATATGACAATTTAAATCATTTACTATATATCTAAAATATAATTTGTATATTTTGAAATAGTTATTGATCATTTTTGTACCTATATGAGGGTATTAGGATAATTTTTTCCTTTCAGGTGGTGAGTTCCTCCTTCGATATGGCAGGAGTGGATATTTACAAAGACACTCCAACGCTCAAAATCAATCATCTTTCCAAATATAGAGAATGGGAATATTAACATGAAAATGAATGTTTGTTACCTCGAAAGTCTCATCCATTATATGCATATGTTTATGGGCTTAGGATCGATGCGGCTTACCTTTTAGATTATTACGAATGCTAATTTGTGATTACTTGCTAACGAGGTTTTGATGGTGATTATATTACTTTTAAGTAATCACTTCTCTTAATATCTTCAATAAAGCCAACTTGTATTTTACCATATGTCCAAGTGGTGTTTGGCCTTGGCTAAGGGTGTCTAACTATGGCCAAGGGGTATTTGCTAATAGCAAGGGGCGTTTGCCCATGGTTAAGGGAGTATCCAACCGTGGCCGAGGAGTGTCTGGTTATGACTTGACGATATCAGCTATTATCAAGAGGTGTTTGATTGTGACCAAGAGGTGTTCGTCCATGGTCAAAGGGTATTAGACCATAGTCAAGGGGTACCAAGTATAGTTCTATGACCAACAGGTGTTTAGCTTGGGATAATTTTTGCATTCATTTTATTGGCAAAAATTATGTTGCATGGGTGTTTCATTCAAGATTTTCATCATATGGAAAGGCCTATGCGGTCATGTGAATGTGACCTCTGCTATACCCATTGATAACGATGTCATTGCGAAAGGGCAAACAAAGGATGCCTAGCTTATCACTTGGATTCTCTCCTCTATCGATCCCACTATATAATTTGTGTTCCTTCTCTACTGTGAAGGATATATGGGACTACTTGAAGCGTGTTTACAAAGAGGACAATGTTGCCAAATGGTTTCAATTGGAGATTGAAATTGCTAATTATCATCAAGGGATTCTTTCTATTCAAGAATACTATTTTTGGATTTCTTAATCTGTGGGCTAATCATTAACCTATTCTGCATATTGATATTCCCAAAGCATTGTTTGCTCCAATCCAACGGGTCTACGATGCAAGTAAACGGGATCAATATTTCTTATGAAGCTTCATCCCAAATTTGAAGTCGTGTGTGTTGTTCTACTGAATCAAACTTCCATTCCTTCTCTTCATGACCATTGACAACTTTGTTTAAGATGTTGTTTTTGTTGCCTATTATGCCCATGGTAAAGGGAAAGGTCATGATATGACAAAAGTTCAATGTTTCTATGACAAAAAGTTTGGCCATATTACTTACAATTGCAATGAGAAATTTTGCAACTACTATAAGCAATGTGGTCACATCATCCTAGACTTTCCTACTCGTCCTAGGAACAAATCAACAGAGGCCTTTCACGCCACTACTACTTCATCTCCCTCTAGTCCTAGAATCTCTAGTGTTGAGGCCTTGACCCACCCCCAAGAGCGTCCAACAAATGGTATTGTTTGCTTTATCTACCTATTGGACATTCATGGTAAGCCAAAAGATATCTCTCAACCTTGATTTGTTGATTTTCTGGCCTTCAACCACATGATTGGTTCCCCTGAACATTTACAAGATTTTCATAGTTACACTGGCACCCAAAATATTTAGATGTTCATTTCCTACTATGCCTCCTCCTCCTCCTCCTGTTAACACAAGTGGTGGCAAGAGGAAGAATCCGAGTACCTCTAATCTGGAAGATGTGAGGGAGAAGAAGTGGAAGGCTACTACTTTGCCTCAAGTTTCTGCTTGGTCCCATGTCGATAAATACTTGGCTTTCCTTTCGATGAAGGATGGTGATAATGGTCAAATATGCTTTAATTTTACAAATGATTGAAGGTGAATATCTGCCATTTTTTATATATTTAGCCTTGTTTCGACTCAAAGTTAGGATAAAATAAGAAATTACACTTAGATACTTTGGGTTGATAAATTGTTAGGATTTCTTTATGTTTTGTGGAGTGTTGCAGGCATGTAGTCAGAAAATCACAATTGAGAACTATTTGCTTAAGCGTGACTTGATGTGCGCTTAAGAGAGCCAAGACAAATTGTAATGGAGGAGCCATTGACATGCTTTGGTCAAGTGAGCCTTCTTGGATGCTTAAGCCAGAGGATTTAGATGCAATTGATGAAGACAAAACTCGTTTAAATGTGACATGTTATGCGCTTAAGTGAGCTAAGACAGTGAGGACACTTAGAGCCATTGGAGGTTCTCACTTAAGCCTAAGTCCCAAGGCACTTAAATGAGGGAGACCTAGCCAAGGAATATACGAAGACCACGCTTAAGCAAAACATTCTATGCGCTTAAGCAAGGAAAGTAAGTAGCCAAGTCATTTTGAATCAAGGGGCCTTGGTTAAGTCAGAGAGTCGTGTCAAGCCCAAGCATGCTACAGTTTATAAAAACTTGGCTACTGATTGAAGTAGTAGTTCTGTGTGAGAGAGTATCATTTCTAGGCTTTTAGATTGATTTCAATGTACGATTTCTATTAGCCATTGTACTTAAATGATGAGCAAGTAATCTCCCCATTTGTCAGGGTTGGAAACGATTGAACCTAATTTCATTGAACCTAATTTCATGTAATTCTCATTTTAATACAATTGTTCATGTTTTTATTATTCTTCTTCTATTCTTAATACTTGTTCTAGACTGATAACCTATTGCTTGATCATATGAACCGCCAGTTTAGTTAACAAACACTCTTTTGGTTCTTGAACGAGGAAGAATACCTATTTGGGATTGTCGTTAGACATAGCTCAATACCAATTACGCTCCCTTAATTCTTAATCGATAATGTTGATTATTAGATTAATTTGCCAAGACATTGGAAATTCATCTAAATAATTAAGGCTCTTCCACCTAAGACATCAAGATTAAAATATATCTGTGAATTAGGGATATATTACATGAATAATTAGATTAATTGGGTTTATTATACTAAAAGAAGAGAAAATCAAGTCCAACTCTGATTATTCAAACTTCTTGATTCTCACAACAATATTGCGATCATTCTCTTGCTATCTACTATATTTTACAATACTCTTATTTTCATACTAGTTCTTTAATTATTTGTTTTACTATTAATTGTTCCCATCAAACCTTTGAGAAAACACTTTTAACAAAACCTTAGCCTTTTAATTAGAATTGTTTGGATAAATATTAATTCTTTAGGAGATAACTTAGACGCAAATCCTAATACTATTTTAAAGCTTGTGATTTCACTTGATCATACGAAAAATCCCTAACAGATGAGAAGTCGTCTCTTTGGGATAAGGAGTTCAACCCCAAGGCTCTTATTAATTAGCGACCGGATGCTCAGTCAGGCTGACTGAGCCTCAATGGATGTGATTTCTCGCTTCTAGAATCAATCTTGGGGCATTGCCGAGTTTTGGGTTGATGAGTATGAGAAGGCACATGCCGAATCCCAAAAGGCTCGAGAGGATATTGTGAAGGCTGAAAGAGATTTTTCAGATCCATTGCAAGTTTGCAACTTTACTTACAAGTTGTCTACCTTTGTAAAGGAAAAGCAAATAACAAAATTGTAAGAGCTAATAAATATGTGTCAAGGACTGCATATACTAATTTAAAATTTTACTTACAGGTAAAACCAGGTCCTATTTTCCGGAACCATCGTAGTCCTGGTAAGGCAAGTGCATTGTAATATTCGCCGCATTTCATATTTTCATGCTCGAGGTAAGGTTGATGATTTCAGCAAGGAATCGTATTTTTAGTAATTCTTTTATAATTATAATTTACAATATTTAGGTGAAGTTTATCACTTCATGTGGCATTATATAAGAAACAGCACTAGAATATTCAATGATTTCGTCAGTTGATATTCATAATTTCTTTTATGAAACGGATTCTAACTCCATAATTGAAATAATCAATAATATAAAGGTATCAGATTCTTTATACTCAAAATTACATCATATTTTGGAAGTTTAATTTTTATAGACGGTTAGATTTTTATATTATCATTTATTTAGAAATCACTTAAATAAAACTTTTAAAGTAATTAACTTCTCCATCAAACACATAACTCAATTGCTTAACTAAATGTCTTAAATTTATGTTACATGAAAATTTATGATTTATAATTAATAATAATATAAAATCTTTTTATAGTCGATGTACACTAAAAGTTCAAGAAAAAAAAGTATGTACACTAAAAGTGTAAATTATTCTTTCCATACATCAAACTATCATGCATAATAAATTTATTAATTTTTATAGTTACTATATTAAAAATTATGATAAACTCACCTCCTTTATCCAGATTTGAAACCAACTCTAGACTATATGGAGAGTTTAATATATAATTAAATAACAATATAAAATATTTTATACCACTCTAATTAAATTCTAATACTACTTATCATTTTTTAAAACCTCTTTTTATATAAGAAAAAAACAAAAGACAACACCTTGTTGTAATCATAAACTCTTAATTAGGCCTGGACAATGTAGTCTAGGTCAAAATAGATGAGTATTAAGGGAAAAAGTTTAATGCGAGTGCTTGGTGGTAAAATAATTACGTCTCTTATACATAAGGTGAGTTTAATAATATATTAGATTTTAAATCCGTGTCATACATGAGTTTGTTTAAAATATAATATTTATACTTTATTTATTATTTTTTAAAAATATATGTGTATATATATATATATTATTAATTTTAAAATATTTAATAAAATTTTAAATATAATTGCGTTAAACTCGAGGAAGATGATTAATTATATTTTAATTAAATAAATCTTATCTTAAAAATTCAAGACTATTGAAATTTATTATGATTTACCCCAAATAATAATAGCAATGTAATACCTATATGAAAATGATAAATTTTTAAAAAATAAAAATATAATAAATAGGAATGTATAAAATATAATTATCTAAATTTGAGTGTTAGTTTTTGCTATTGTTGATATTATGTTAACATGCACTTAATTTTTGTATGTTTATAAATAATTATTTTAATATATATTTTTTGTAAAAATTTAAACTATTTTAAATTTATTGAAGTAGTGTAAGTTTTATTAAATGTATATTTTTTTAATTATTTTAAAATAAAAAATTCACCATGTTTACTACTTCTAATGTCTCTTAGTTTGTTGTTATTAAAAAATTATTATTTTTATTATTTTTATATTATATATATATATATATATATATATATATATATATATATATATATATATTAGTTAGTTTTTAAAATTATTTACTATTGAATATAACTTTCCTGCAAAATACCTGTGAGGGTTTCACATAAATTTAATTATCTTTTTTCAAAGTAATATATACAGAGAAAATATTATGAAACACATTTTTAGTGAAAAACCTACTACTACTCTAAATCAAATTATGGATTCTTTCAAATTCAGTATCATATTTATAAAAGTATTACTTTTAATTACTATGTTTTTAATGAAATATATTTTAAAATAATTAATTTTAAAAAAATAAATTTTAGAACACATATAATATAATACTCTACTGGATAAAAATAAAAAGTTAGTTTTAAAAGACTATTTAAAATTTATTTATCAATAAGGATTATAATTTCATTTTTAATATAAGTAGGTATGTTCATTCTTAAACGTTGCTATTACTATTACTATTATTATTATATGAAAAAAAAATGTATAATGAATGGTATTTGTGCAAGTAATTTAACTCTTCATTAATATTAAATTTGCTCAAATTTATTGAGGAAGTTTAACTTAATAGGTTAAAAATGGTGTGTGAGTATTGTAAATTTTATGGTACCATGTTTAATTCCTACAGATAAAAAGAAAAATTGTTCAAATTTAATCAATAGAGTCTATTTTTTTGGGCTAGAAACACTTCAAGTTAAATTTACTATTATATATATATATATATATATATATATATATATATATATATAAATTTACTTATTATAAATGATTGAATAATTAATCATATAAAATATTTTACATCACTAATATACTCAAATTAAATTCTTACTCGCCTGGGTCTCACACACATATATATTATAGGATTGTTATTCAATCATATATTAAATTCCCCATATATAATACACTCTGATTAAGTTCTTAATACTTATCATTTTATTTTACAGAACCACTTGTCATATTTTAAAACCTCCTTTAATATAAGAAAATTGCAAAAGTTTATACATGTATAAACTTTTAATAATATTTTTTTTAAAAGCAAATATTAATTTTTGTTAGTAAAAAAATTTAAATCCACGACCTATTCCTTTCTGCCTTCATTCATTATCATCAAACTAACCTTATAGATCCTTCAAATAATAAACTCTTAATTATGGCTGGACAATGGTTAAGGTCAAAATAAATGAATAAATTTATAGACATATGAAGTCATCAACATCTTATCCTAAGACGTTCGTCGTGCATGGGTGAAAATAATTCTCATTTATAAGGTATATATAAATATTGTGTACACAGATGTTATCGGATACAGGTATGATAAATTTTAATATTTATGTCATATGACATTATATAATTAGACTAAAATATATTTTTTATTTTTTATTTTTTTCGTTTAGATGTAATTTAATCCTTTATGTTTTTTAAAATTCAATTTGACCTGAAACAAATCTTAAATCAAAGAAATAACTAATGTTTCAAAAAAATAGTAAAAAAATATTGTTGACCTAATGAGATGGTATTATTTATTTAATTATTGTGATATTTTCATTTTTTTTTGCAATACAAACAATGAAAATCAAACCTAAATCCTCTAGCATCTACCTTAACCTCCACCACTAGGCCAACAACTCCAGTAATTTTGTGATATTTTCATTTAAATTGGTATAAAAATTATAAAATGAAAGTGTCCATAAAAGCCAGATAAGTATATGTCATATATCCGTAACAAAAACAAATTTGGCAGCACATGATGATGATCTAATCATACAAATAACCAGCTATAAAGCAATTATGTTGATTCAATTTTGGCTTAAATGTATTTTTTTTCCTTCCTATTTTTTTAATTTTGATTCCTGTAGAAAAATTTATTCATTTTTAGTTTATATAAGTTTTTTTTTTTTTTAAGTTTGATACATATATGATATTTTATTATTTTTGTTTTTGTAATTTTGATCGTTGTAAGGAAGAATTTATGATGACTATAAATGAAAAAATTAGAATCTTAAATAGATTAAATTAAAAAAACACAAACTTACAATGACTATAAATAAATTAAAAAAATATTTAAAAAAACTAAATTAAAAAAATGTTAATTTATAAGGACTAAAAAATTAAAAAAATAAACTTACTTAAATAAAAAATTAAAATACCTTCTCCAGCTCTTGTAGGTGCAAAATCTCAATCAATCTCCACTAACAGGCAGAACCAGTAAAATTAAACAAATCTCTTGCCAACAATGTTACATTTCTTACAAAGCCTAGGATTCATCGTAAACAAAATCTTCTTCAATGAATGAAACATAAAGTAGTGAGAAAATAATATAGTATTCACAAATTAGGCTAATAAATTCACCTCGCCTCTCATTAATTGGAGAACGGTTCAGGGCCCTTGCAAGGATATCCGAATATGCTATTGCTAACACTCTCTTGTGCTTCAATGGATTCATCACTACCCTTATCCTCCGGAATTTTTTTTTAACAATCTTTACTCTATAAGTATCAGTGGGTGCCAGAGAAAGAATAAATTTGGAGGATATTCGTTCTGTTTCATCTCAATGTTCTCCCATTATTTATGTTTTGATAAAATTACAATATATAAAACGTTCCTTTATAGTTTTCCTTAGAACTTTTCTTCTCTTGGATAAGTTTTGTTCTAATACATCAAACCCTTGTATTGTATATAGTATCAAACCCTTATACCCACCAAAGTTAATAGGCATTTGACTTCTGTTGGTAGTAGCTTCTGTTTTTCATCGTAATTGCATCATATATGTAAAATATTTAGGCAAATTCTAAAACAATGCCATGCAATTAGTATTGTTGTTGAAGAGGTATAGGCAATGTACTCCACATAAAAATTTTTCATATACCCTTTTCGTTGTGTCTAATTTTTAACTTGTTGAAAACTTGAAGAGCAAGTCATTGAAGCCGATACATGATGACAACAGAAGCTGAGACTGAGAGGGTAGTGGTGATCCAGGATGCATCAAGAGATGTTAATTCAAATGCAATCCTAAGGGCCCTGGAATGGTTTTCTGTTAAAGCTGGAGATCAGCTTATAATTGTTGCTATCCTTGATTGGATTAGCAGTCCTAGTATGTTTTCTTTACTTCCAAGAAAGCGTTGTAAGGATTTGGATTCAGTTACATTTTCTTTTTCCATGTTTGATCTGATTATAAAAAAGAACACAGAAGGATATGTGAAATTAGATACTTTAAAGAAAAGTCATAATTTGAATATTAAGCCGTTTTACTTACTAATTGTAATTGATATTGCTAACTTTTTTTTTCCTCTTTAGTGGGTTACATGGTCAGAGTTGATTCCAGTTCAATGATTTCAACAAACAAGAAAATAATTGAAAAAAGGCTTACCAAAATAAAGGAAGAATATCTTAGGAACCAGAACATCGAGGAGATCTCCAACTACTGTAAATTGAATGAGGTTAGCACAATCCATATGCTTAACAAATAAGTCTGAAATATCGCACAAGAGTAGCTAACACTTAACACAGTTAGAAAAGGGGTTTGACAAGCTATAGGGCAGAAAAATTATACAGATTTCTGATGTATTTATATGATGAATATGTTCTATACATATATACCCTTAAATAATTATCTTAACGATAAACTGAACAGACCTATACAGTGTCTAAGAATAAAATGGTTTATGAAATTTTTATTTGGAAATGATGTTTCACAGATTGGATTCCAATTAGAAGTACTTGTAGGCTCTACTGCAGAGGTTGCTTCTAATGCTGCTAAGGAATTTCAGGCGACAAGGTTGATACTAGTTAGGTCCGTTTCTAACTTCTAACTCTTTTTTGCCTTGCTCTATAACATGCAAGTGAAACCGAACGGCAATTAACTACTTAAGATGGAATTGTACATGTTGCGAAAACTAATACAAAATACCAAAAAAAAATCCCACTTAAGCAGAAAAAGATGATGTCTAGAACTATTAAATATAAGATCTTCCTAGTTTTTTTGTCTTAAAACAATTTCAGAAATCAGAGTTATGCAGATGAACTGCTAGAATCAAATATAGGTGATAATGATACAACTAACGATCCCAATGTTCGAACATTTCAGATCATAATTTGAAATGACAAAGAATGAAAATAAAATGAACACCAGCATTTTTTGGTTCTCCCAATATAAGTTACTTCCGCAAGCAAGTGAAAGAGAGATCAAACCAGAAAGAATATAGTAATTATATACAACTACTCTCAACTTGTTAGGAGAGAACAATTATCATTCTCTCTATCAATAGGAGTAAAAACACCTTACAATCTCTCTCTAGAAACTATAAAGAAAAGATACACAAGATAAGAGACTGAGATAATGCAAAACATCAATCAAGCCTCCCTTAAAATTATTTAGGCTTTAAGACTGCTATTTGACTGCAAATTAAATTTGGCTAGAATCATCCTCAGAAGGATAGTCATTCATTTGCTTCTTGGCCATCATTTATTTAGCTATTAACAATTTATTTTCCAACATTTCTCCCACTTGAAGACTTTGATTTGTAATCATATCTTCACACTCTTTCACACACTTTCATCCTTGCTATTTGTAATCATGCAATTTGATGTTTGATGTTGTAAATTGAGGAAATAACATTCAGATTGTTGATGTGCTCTGTTATTAGTGTAGATTCACTCCTTCAAAGAGTGTAAAGGCTTCTTTTTAAGAATATCCTGTTGTTAAGTGATTTAATCTTGTACGATTTGGTGAGAGCATCCCAATCTCCTTTGCCATCTTATCTGAAATACTTGACAACATTGAATCTGTCATTGTTATATGCAAATTGGCAACAACATTGTCATTCATCACTTTCCACTTTTTATCAGTTATCCTTGTAGGTTTGCCTTCTATTGTTGATTAGCAATTATCCCTTCTCACGACTGCTTCTATCTTAAACTTTCATAGGGAGAAATTACTGCCAGTAAACTACTCAATATCAAATTTTTCCACCAAAGTACTCACGACGATTTGTTTTATAGTTGCACCGACTTTATTTAACCATGAAAACCTAATGGCCCTGAATCCCTAATATCACTGTTAGCATATTTCAGATTGTAATTTAACTTTCAACAAAAGCTGAAATGAGAAAGAGTGAAGATAAAATGAAGGCTATGAATTATGTGGCACTCCCAAATGAAGCTACATCCAGAAGCAAGTGAAAGATGAAACACACTAGAAAGAATATGGTAATTACAACTACTCTAAACTTGTAAGGAGAGAAAAATGACCACTCTCTTTCAATAGGAAAAAAACACCTTACAACTGCTTTCTAGAAACTATATAGAAAAGCTACACGAAAGAAGAGAATGAATAAAATGGGATAGCTGCAAAACATCATTCAAAACTCCTTATATAGGATTTAAGAATGAACTTTGACCACGGATTAAATGTGGCTAGAATATGCCCATAGTCATTCATCTGCTTATTGGTCATCATTTTTTTAGCTATTAACCTTATTTTCCAACACCTAATTATAACTAACGACAGTTCAAGTGGACGGGACTTGGATCCCTTAAGCATATGGCCTTCGGTTCTATCCTATTCATGTGTAGGAAAAAAACAACACTATTGGGAGGGGTTCCTACTCTTAAGCCTGTATTCCAAGAGATTAGTCTCTCTGGCTCTCATGTACTAGGTGCATGAATTATGACACTCTCTACCCCGACATACATATAGTGAAAGGAAACATGGAATAACGGGAGTAATTTAAAAAGATCACTACTAAAAAATGACTATTTTACAACATACATTCTAAGACGGTTATGAGAAACCGCCTTAAAATTTGACGCGGTGACAATTTTGTAATTTGGAAAGTGCAATTTGTTTTTTACGACACACATTCTAAGACAGTTATAAGAAATTATCTTAGAATGTACGATAGTGACAATTTTGTAATTAGAGGGAAAAAACCACATGTTTTCCATGATAACCATTATTGTTTTAATTCCCTCTAATTACGAAATTGTCATCGCATCTCCTTTGAAATCCCTATCTAACTCATTCGTCCCTCACCCACTTTCTGTCGTGCCCTCCGTCACCCTTTCTCAACCATCCACTCCTTACTCATTGTCTTTCGTGCCCTCCCTCACTCAACTCGTCTGATCACCTGTGGTGGTGGCCTCACTCTGTTTGTCTACTCAGCGGTCGTCGAACGTGTGTCACGTCGTTGTCGTGTGCTGTCATCGTCATACAGGTAAGTACTCATATTTGTAGTAGTTATGAATTTCTCGTATCTTATCCGACGAAGAATTTACATTTTTGGTCTATATAATTAATAATATCATCTTAGCAATTTAAGCTATGAATGATTGAATTTGACAACTGTAGCGCACATTCCGTTAGGGGTGTAAGTTTAGTTAGAGTTGGGTTAAATTAAGTGTAATCATTCTTGACTTAGAGGAAAGGTGTCACATGCTCTAACTTCACTCTTCTTCAAGCCCTCATTATTCTATTCTCCACTTTGATTAGAAATTATCATAATTAAAACAATAACGCAAACTAAAAAGAGATTGAGACAAGCACATGAGAGAAAGAGAATAAGGGGGGTAAAAACTGTAGCCCATTCAAAATTACAATGCACTGAATAATATTAATGAGAAACTAAGATCATGTAATTGTAGCCCATTCAAAATGAATACATCAACAGATATCAACTTGTTGCCAGGTATCCTCAGAGATGTTGTAGCGTTGATTCTTCTGAATAAAAAGTAATAGATCAGCTTCCAACAAAAGAAACAAAAAGTAAAATAACACAATCCTACAAATGGATTGGTTCACGGGTCAACTTGATCTAATCCATTTAACTCACAGGTTCAATGGATTGAGCTTACATTGAGATTTAAATAGGCTGATAGTATTGAGCAGCCTTAACCCCAAATCAAGGTGATGGCACATGGGCCAAAGCCGAATTCCCAAATCTATAATCCTATCCTATAACATAAAATTGGTCATTCTCTTATTTTATGCTATTTCATAGCCTCATGTCTATTTGTATCTTTCCTCTCTATGCTTGTTTGTGTTCTCCAATTTCCCTTAATGGTAAATTCCAATCTCTATTTACCTCCCCATTTTAGTGTTTAGATGGCAACCCAAGAAGTCATCAGCTTCCAGCAAAGTAATCAATCACACTCTCTAGTGCTGGTATGGCATTGCAGTGCATCATGAATATGGGCCACTAAGTGGAACCCCATTGCATTGCAGCTCGCTGTCCCAAGTGGAGCACCATGAATGAAAAGCAAGCAACACGACCTCTATTGCATTAGACACAAAAGTCCTCCTTTTTTGGCCTCGACCCCTGAATGATGTTGTTTCATTTTGTTTGGGGAGGACCTTGCCCCCCTTAAATTTCATTAGAATCCAAGCCCTATGTGAAACTCATTCCTTTTAAAGGCTAAATAACACCAGTCTCTTCTCTCTTCAACACAAATAACATGATCCAAAGCTATCAGCTGCATTTCCTGCCAACTCATGGCATACCAGTGGAGTTTCTGGACAACCCCACATGCCCACACTCTGGAACTTTGGCACACCATTTTGTGGTCTCTACTCTGTTCACATCAAAGAGAGGTCTATGTTCTATTTTATATTCCTTCTTTCACTGTCATGTTTAGATAGGCAACCATATGTTTCCCTTTTTTGTTGTACTTTCTTTTTTCTTTTTTATATTACTTGACTCTTGTTATTATTAACGTCTATGTTCCAGTATTGTTAAATGGAATCCTTGAAGTTTTGAATGTTATGCCTTAATTCTCATTAAATACTATTTTAGTGATGGTTTGTTATGATATGAACAACTTCTGTTAATTTTTAAATATCCACATCACTTAAGTGAAGCAGCCACATCACCTCAACTTGTCAAATTAAGGTGGTGTGGTTTTGGGGGAGGCTTTCACAACCAACTTTTCGGCTCCAGACAACACTTATGTAAAAGTGTTGCATACTACAACTTTTAGAATGTGTTGCATCCTTATGCTTTTGTCCCATGTAGCATTTGTGCGTCCTAGGTTTTTACTACCCAAAGAACACTTCACTTAATCTATGAAACTCCAATCCTTCCACTAATAGATTGTAATGTATTCCCTATAAGAAATTTGTGTATGGATATAATTGCAAGGCTGCCCTCTCAAACACAGCCTTGGCTGCCCTCTCAAACCTCTGTCTTCGTGCGATTCAGTTTTCTCTCTCCAAGAATATTATTTTACAAATCCCAATAGGGAAAGTGTGCGGAATTGAACCTTGAACCACATATCAAAATTTCAAGACAATCCAACGGTTAACGAGTTCGAGATCGTAGTTTTACTGAGACAATTTTGAATTTTTGCGAGAAAAGAAAAAGTTGCGATAAAAAGGATTTTCTATCAGCTCCGACATCCTTTTATAATTCCCAACGGTGGGAATGTTTGGAAATGAGTTCTGACCGTGGTGCTCCAATTTCACGACGATCCAACGGTCAATAAGTCTGAGATCATCATTTTCCTGAGATAAGTTTGGTGGTATGCGGGAAAAAGAGAGGATTTTGGGAGGAGGAGATGGAAAAACGAAATTGAGAGAAAAAGGAGACATCGTTAGTGTGAGAAACTGACTTAACACGTCTCTATTTATAGCTAGGATACTTAATAAAAACAAAATCTATTTTATTCCTTATCAAATAAATAAATAAAATACTATTTTTATTTTCTCTCAAACTATTATTTTAATTAATAAAGTTATTTCTCCTTATTTATTATTTGATTATAAAAAAACTTATCATTTTTCTAAAACTCTATTTATTTACAATAAGAATCCTTTTTAAATTAGTTTACGAAAAAAATGGGATGGAGGGAGACCAGTTAGGGTCATGTTTTACAAGAATACTCCAAGATCGGCACATGCTTAAAGGAGTACTCAAAATCAGGTGTATTTATTTCCAAGACCTAGACTCCGAAGAGTTCGTTAGGGCCTCTCCCTCCTAATTCAAGTCTAACCTAGAAAACATTTTAACACACAAACTCTATCAATGAACTATACAAAACATGCGACTTCTCATTTTCACACACTTTCATTAAATAAATAACTCATTAAAACATCTCTTTATTTTCTAAAACATCATTTTACTCCACTTATTTTCTAATACTATGAAACCCTTATTTTAATTAACAATTTTTTTTCTCTTATTTATTTAATTTCTAAAAACTCTATTAATTTTTAAATAATTTTTTTTTATTTTATGAAAAATTAATGGACTGTTACAAGAATTATGTGTGGCAATAAATCTCATGCATAGCATCGTTCTTGATATGCAAGACTCTATGATCAGTACTGTTTTTATCATTGTTCCATGCAATATATTATAAGGGGAAATCAAACTTAAGCATTCGCAGCTGCTCATTTAAGGTCACTGTCAAGGAGAATAAGTTTGTCCACCAAAAAATAGAAACTAGCTTATGATATCATATTATCCATGGACTACTTATGCAAGGTTATTTTGATACGCTATGCTAAAGCTATAGCCTTTTTGCCTTGGATGCAGACAAATTCACAAAGATATGAAGCATTTCATGCGCAACCTCCCTTGTGGTATGTATAGGATAACAAGTGACAATTCAATTGAGAGGTTGAAAGATCCAAAATCAGCAGTCAGTACCAAAACATTTGCCGACAAGCAAGAAAATGTAAGCTATAAAGAAATGTTTCCAGGAAGTGAAGAGGAGGAACGTTCTCTTCTGAGTAAGTACTTTTATGCCATAGCAATATTGTCTAAATACAATATATATATATATATATATATATATATATATATATATATATATATATATATAAATTAATATTTCTATAATGTCATAGACAGGTTTTATGTTCTCTCATTCATTGCCTCTCGTACTATCAACAAATCAGAGAATAAAAAACCTCTTATAGAAATATGCAATACCCACCTATAATGTCAAATTTTTATTTAGATAAACTGCTGTAATAATGCATTTCCATTTTGGTGTTAACTGAACAATTGACATCAGTACTCAAACCTTTGGACAAGTCATGAAGATTCAAGTCAGATTATGAAAATCCATGCCATGAACAAAAGAAATCCCGGTGTTCTATCATATCCTATCTGTCAATCAGACTGCAAATATATCTAGGAATAGTTAGCAATTTAGGATGATTAAACAAATGATTAGTAATCAACACTCAAAGATGGTTCAATATATGTTAACTCTGAATAGCTAGTCTTTTTGGTCAATTAATACTATCGACTTCCAATGCACAAACTGCAGATTCACAATTTTTACACAAGAATCTTGTAAACAAAAACCATGGTGAAAGTTTATCAATGTTGAGTTACAATACATGTTGAGGTAATAATAACATGAAATTTTTTTGGCTACATTCACTGCTAAACGAAACAGCTAAAGAACCTCACTGAAATCTCCATTAATTTAATGATATCTGTTGCTATTTAAATACCTATATATATTCCTTTTGATGATTAAACAGTACAACTGAGATGATCAATGGTACATCACGCAGTGTCTAGGTCTTCATCAAGTGATCTGTTGACACCAACTGTAGTTTCAAGTCAGTGGAGTACAGAAGTCTCCACTTCTAGTTTTGGAAGCTTGCGGCATGGCTGTCAATACCAAGAGGGAAAGTTTTATTCAAATATAGAACAAGAAACAACATGGAACCGATCACTATTTCACATTTCGGAGAATGAAGAAACAAGTCAAATAGAAGTAAATCAAAAGGAGCAGAACAGCAGAAATAACGAAGCATCTCATATGGAGGAAGAATTCACAAATCCATTTTGTTCCGTGTGCAATAATAGACGGCCAAAAATTGGATTGAAGAGAGATTTCAGTTATGCGGAGCTTCATACTGCGACACAAGGATTTTCTCCTAAGAACTTTCTGTCAGAAGGTGGATTTGGATCTGTCTACAAAGGGCTGCTGAATGGAATGAAGATTGCTGTTAAGCAACATAAATATGCAAGCTTCCAAGGAGAGAAGGAATTTAAGTCTGAAGTGAATGTGCTTAGCAAAGCAAGACATGAGAATGTGGTTGTGCTGCTAGGTTCATGCTCAGAAAAAAACGATAGGCTTCTTGTGTATGAATATGTCTGCAATGGCTCTCTTGACCAACATATATCAGGTAAGCAAACAGGCTTTAATTTAGTATTTGATTTCTATTTATGTTTTTCTTAATACAGCTTATAAGAGACTAACTTTTGTTAAATTGATGCAGAACACTCTCGATCACCTCTTAGTTGGGAAGATAGGATCAACGTAGCTATTGGAGCTGCCAAAGGCTTACTATACTTGCACAAGAACAACATAATACACAGAGATGTGAGACCAAACAATATCCTTATTACACACGATTATCAACCATTGGTAATACATCAAGTCTTGAATCTACATATATTTGCATGCATATGATGCTAATTAAAACATGGCACACAGCTTCAAATTTGCAAATTTCAATGATGCATCCAGGACTGCTTTGTAAGATATTAGTCCAGGATATTAATTATGTTCATTTGTTGAATAATGATGGAACATTTAATAATTAATACATTATTAGCATTACTGTGTGTACTTGTGCAAATAAGATATAGCAAAATCACATATTAGTCTGGGAGTACTCTATAAACTCACTGTTAATTTCATAAAAAAGCTGAACTTCATTGAGAACATTTTTCTTTCCTTGTGAATTTATTAGCTGGGAGACTTTGGATTAGCAAGAAATCAAAATCAAGACTCGATACACTCAACGGAAGTTGTTGGAACTTTGGGGTACTTGGCACCCGAATATGCAGAACTTGGCAAAGTGTCTGCCAAAACAGATGTATATTCTTTTGGGGTGGTTCTACTGCAACTAATAACAGGAATGAGAACTACAGATAAAAGACTCGGAGGAAGAAGTCTTGTGGGATGGGTAACAATCTAAATACCATAAAATTTCAATTATCTTAATGCTTTAGTATAACCTCAGCTCATCAAGGCATCAATACGATTCAAATCAATTTCATACCTTAGTTTTTAATGTTAGTGTCAAGTCAAGGACCAGTGTTAGTGTGTTACCAATATTATACTTTTTGAGTCACTTTTGGAATTTCTTTTAATCTTTAAAGACTTATAGGAAGAATTGATAGTTCATTTATGATAATTTAGATGTTTCTTTCAGTTGATCTTTAAGTACATGAATAGCATCAATTACAATTATGTTCTTTTTCTTTTGACTTTATAGAAATAATAGTTATGCTTTACTTTTTATTTTGGTTTTGGAAGAACTATGATTCATTTTGATACAAAGAAAGTTGTTGACAAATTGAAGGTTTGGGGGGAGGGGGCTGTGGGGCTACATTACCGGATAATATAAGCTTTAACTTCAACATTCTGATAAATAACATAATTAAATATCTTTATTCGTTTGTCTATTAAAATTTCTTGCAGGCAAGGCCACTTTTAAGAGAAAGGAACTATCCAGATTTAATTGATGAAAGGATCATCAACTCTTATGATGTCCATCAACTATTTTGGATGGTTCGAATAGCAGAAAAATGTCTAAGCAGGGAGCCTCAAAGGAGACTAAATATGGTGAAGGTAGGCTACATATTTGGATCATTTGTTTTGGAGTATAGTTCACTGTATTTTAAAGGAGAAGGATTTAAAATAATGGAGAGCAGTTGATAATAAGTAACGTATTTATATTAGCAAACCAACAAAGTTCTTATTAGTTTCATAACTGTGTTACTAACATTTCTCAATTGAGAACCTTCCAGCAAACATTCTCATTAGGAAACATGCTATGAACAATTTTTTTTGAATGTTATTCAGCTGCAACATCCACGTACTTCCGGAATTGTCTTTTTATTTTCTTTTTTTATATAAGCTTTGAAAAAGTGTTGGACAATATGAAATGCCAACATCTCTCTTGTTCGAAGTGTCGCCATGTTGGACACGTTTTCAATATTTCTTATTAGGTGTCTGATTTAAAAATGATATTTTGTTGGCTTGAACACTTTAGTCATCACCTTTACACTGCTAATACACTTAAAAAAACATAGAAGGTTAGTTTAAAAAATAAATATACTATCATTTTAAATATTTTATTATATGTTACTCATATTTCATTTCAGTAGAATTTTTATATTTGTGTTTGTATGTGGTGTCACCGTGTCCTATATTTTTTATATTAGTCATGTCGAAGTGTCCATGTCTGTGTCAGAGTCCGTGTTTCATATGTCTATAAAAAAGAGTGTTAGAGAAAGTACTAGATTATATGAAAAACAGGCATGCATAGTTTTTCATACATTCAAGGTCAGGTTAATAAAATGTATGACCAGATTCTAAGGTGATACGTTTTATTTTATTTTACTTCATCTTTTATGTCACTACAGGTTGTTGATGCTCTAACTGACATAGTGGAAGGCAGAACATGTGACATCAGATTAAGGGATTACTCCCCTGCAAGGTCAGATTCAACCAATGGTGTATCCGACTCTGATGAATCTAAAGATGAAATGCAGGAACCCTTCAGGTTTGAAGAGGAGTTACTAAGTCACAGTTCAGAATCCATAGAAAATAACAACATAAGTCAGATGATGCAGATGATTGTAAGACAGCCACCATCCCCTCCAATTCAGAGCATCTTTTCATGTATCTCAAGCTCATATAAGTTTCATTATGAGTCAACTAGTGATGGTGAAGCACAGAATGAAGGGGAAATAGAAATATCAAATTCGAATGGAGGGTTACTATATTCTTAGATGCTAGACTTAGTATATAGCTGAAATAAGGGAGAATATTTCAGTTTAGTTCCTTTAAATGAATAAAGTTTCCACTTGTTAAAATGGTTATTTTGTGACAGAATATGGTTACTCAGTTGAGATGAGTTTTATCTTATGGGATGAAATTTAGTTATGAATGGATTTGGTTTCATCCTCTTGCAGCACAAAATGTTTTATCCTATCAATAAACTCTATGGTGTCAAATGTTAAGGGGCTTTTTTCTCAAGAACAATTATCAGGTTCTCAACATATTTAAAAAGAGGAATGATTGTAACACCCAATTTTTTTAAAAATGAATTAAAAAGAATTTTAATTAAAAATAAATAGAATTTTAGAAAAATAATGAGATTTTTGTAATTAAATAAATAAGAAAAAATAATTTTATTAATTAAAATAATGATTTTAAGGTAAATAAAATAAATATGTTTTTAAAAAATAAAAAGGATGTTTTATTTATTCATTTGATAGGAAGTAAAATAGAGTTCATTTTTATAAGATAATAAAATAAAGAAAAATAGAGTAAATAATAGACTTAAAGTAGCTATAAATAGAGACATATTAGGTCAATTTTTACATTTAAGATATGTTTGTTCGCTCTCTCTTCCTCCCAAATTCGTTTTCTCTTTTTTTTCTCTTAAAACCCTCTCTTTTTCCCACATACACTCAAACATGTCCCAATAAAACTACGATCTCGAACTCATTAACTATCGAATCATCCTGAAATTTGGATACCAAGTTTGAAACTCATTTTCACACATTCCCACATTGGGATTTGTGAAATAATGTTTGTAAAGAGAAATGATCCTTGCACGAAGACAATGAAATTGAGACTCCAATATCTTCTCCTTCTCTCGAATGCTTGAAAACCTTAGCAGAACAACCAGATGAAAAGCTTGAAGAATCTTAGGGAACTACTAGAGACATTGCTATCACTATCAAACTACGCACGGACGCTCGCTTAGAGGTAAGAGATGAGTTTATCACAATTAGGTTAGAATGAATAGGTGTAGGGATCCTTAGAGGATCAAATTGGGATTTATTTTTAGATGTTTAGTGTATTGTAATTCTTCCTTTACAATTATAATTATGAGATTGTTGTGTTTGACGGGTCAATTGATGTCCTGATGTGAATTGGTTGATCAAATTGAGTGTTCTTAGTGTTTTCATGTCTTTGACCTATGATTTTGATTCCTTTGAGTTTGATATGAGTATGTGAAATTGTTTAAGGGATTTAATCATATGAACATAACATATTAATATTATTATTGTGTGACATGTATATGATGCATGAGGCGTGATAACGTGTTGTCTTGGGATTATGGAAGTGTGATGAACTATATGTAAGTGATAAGTTAAATATTTGTTAAATTGTGAGATCACACATGTATTGAGATGTGTGCATTGAGTTGTGAGCTATAAATTGTATAATCACACAATTATAAAATCCTTTAAGGGTGACAAGTTTTTGTGCGACGAGTATTGTGATTGGATCCACTGTGGAAACCCGACAAATTGAATCATTTTGAGGCGCGACAAGTTAAAATGATTTTGAAAACAATTGAGTAGTTGTGTGTATTGCATAATTTCATAGGTAAAGTCTATGCTTGTGCCATATATATATTAATACCGTGTGATGTGTATATGATTCATAAGGTATGATAACATGTTGCTTTGGAATTATAACAGATTGTATTTATGTAATAAGTTAAATATCTATTAAATTGTGAGATCCCACATTACTAGGTGTCTATATATACATAACCTACTAAGATGAGTATAAGAGTGAAAATTTTGTATAATTTACGGGAGTCTTAGTTTAAACTTCAGTGTCAACACTTGAAAAAACTATACAAACGTTACTAGACTTTTACATTTACAAATTTTACACAACTAATCTCTGTAAGCTCTTAATTAACTTTTAATTTTTACCAATTTTTTCATTTAATTAATTATAAAATGGGAACTATTTTGGTAAAAACAAAAAAGAAGAGAAGTGGAACATTTCAACATGAGAATATAGAGAGATTACAATGATATTTTCATATGACTTACTTAAAAGTGAAAAATCAACAATGGAAATTGATCTTGTAACATAATTCGAGTAAACGCCGTTATATTATCTGTTGAACCAAGCTAATTAGCAAAATAATACTAACTTTAAACATTATGCCATTGTGTAAACTGAAAACAGAACCCAAGGGATCACAGCATCGTAATATGTGAAAGAGTTATCTTAACCAAAGTTACATCATCAGCATGGTAAGTTGGTAATTAATCACCAATTTGAATAACATTATTCTCATCTTACATGTGATGTTTCTTAACCAGAGTAATATACAGGATAGCTAGATTACTTTGGAAAATTTTAACCTCAAATTTATCGACATTTTCTATGTACAATTTCTAAACATTGGCAAGTTGCTCTCCCTCTAAAATTCATATTTGGACAGATACGGGGAAGGTAATTAAAATGGGTATAGTTGCTCAGAAAGTGGAAGTGAGTTTATAATATTAAATAGGATTTTTACATTTTTCAATAAAAAATTTCCATTTGTAAAATTTTTACTATTGCCCTTGAGGGAATGGTTTTGCAAAACTGATACTTAAATATGACCAAATTGCTTCGGCATTGTTGCATGTTATTAAAATATATGAAAAACTTGCAAGTTGTGATTTGGAAACTACAATTATTCCTCCTTTCTGTAAACGTGTTAATCTCTTTTACATTGTTTTTCTAATCGTTTCCAAAACTTATCTTGAATTCTCAATCAATTGTTCAACATTGTTGACTCTTTTAGTCCTTTACGATTGACAAACATTTCAATCCAAAACATCACCTAGATAACACTCCTCGTACTTTGGAGTTGTCTAGATCTGTCTTCAACTTTGTTGTTTTTAGAATCTTTACCCCTTAAGAGATTTTTTTTTAATTAAAAAAAACTTCAAATTTAAACAGATTTTGTTTCCTTTTTTAGGACTATATAGCCCTCTTGAATATTCTTTACCATAAGTGCAACCAATAACTGTCAAAACAATGAGAACATCCAAAGAATTCAGGTATATTCATAATTGGGTGGAAAAGAATCTAGATCGAAATTCAATTCCTAACAGCTAAGTCATATGGTAAACATAGTTTGAAAGTCCTAGAATTAAGCTCCTCAGTTGCTATCAATTTCAAAGTCCTAGGATTAAGATCCTCAGCTACAAGTGGCGATGAGCTCGTGTCCCTTAGACCCTTAAACAAGTAATCAAAAGTTCGAATCCTAACTCTTGTGTACAGAGAAAACCTAGTTTAGAGGGGACAATTCACTTATGAATGCTTTCAGATCCCCAAAAGATTTTAGTCTTGACTAAAAATACTCTTTGCAATCATATGTGTATAAAAAAATAAAAAATAAACATCAATTGCTCATCTACTAAGTAACCCTTAGAAAAGTCAATGCCCCAACATACATATAATCGTACAAAAGCCAAATTTTTTGGCTCTAATATCAAGGCTAAAGGAACCATTCAAATAGAGAGCATTACATGGCACTAGTGCATTGTGCATTCTCTTTCGCTGTGCTCAGGGGGCAGGTTAAACAAAAAAATGTCTCATCTACGCACACAAGTTAAACAAGAAAAACAACTCATGAACATCCAGGAAGCACATGAAACGATTGCACAACCTGTGTGCTCTGTGTGCAACAACACAAGACCAAAATTTGAATGCAACAAAAAGAGAGACTTCACCTATGCTGAGCTGTATGCATCCACACAAGGCTTTTCCCCAAAGAATTTTCTGTCTGAAGGGGGGTTTGGTTCTGTCTACAAAGGGACGTTGTATGGACAGAAGGTTGCTGTTAAGCTACTTAAACTTATGTGTGCAAACCACAAAGGAGAGAAGGAATTCAAGTCTGAAGTTGATGCACTCAGCAAAGCAAGGCATGAGAATGTGGTCAAACTGTTAGGATCATGCACCGAAGGGAATCATAGACTTCTTGTCTATGAATATGTCTGCAATGGTTCATTGGACCAACACTTATCACGTATGATGACAAAATTAAAACCAAACTTAGATATATCAAATAATACTAAGAATAGTAATGTGAGCATCTCTTGATAATACATTATTGAGGTACTAAATTTTGGCTTCTTCTATGCAGAACATTCTCGTAAACCTCTTAGCTGGAAGGACAGGGTGAAAGTAGCTATTGGAGCCGCCGAAGGATTGCTATACCTGCATGAGAACAACATCATACATAGAGACATGACACCAAACAACATTCTTCTTACACATGATTATGATGTATTGGTAATAATATGCACAATCAATACTTTAGGATATATGTTATTGATATAAACAAAATACATATACATATTACCTGGTCATTGAAAAAATGGAGAACTAATTTATTTTATTAGCAATGCTTCTGCTGCCTTTGTAGAACTGCAGTATCTACTCTCTACCATGCAGGCTTTCATTTATCATGGATTATAAGAAACACTAGTCTTCTATACATACACATTTAATTGCTACATGTTAATGATGGATGATCATTTAACAAGATCTTATAGTTCATTGTAATTTGATTCCACAGCCACTAGATTCTTTACCTCATGAACATGAAGTTTGAATGACAAGTTATTTTTATGTTTTATCAGCTAGGGGATTTTGGTTTGGCTAGAACCGTACTCGAAGATTCCTCATACTCCACTGACTGTGTTGGGAATCTGACTTATATGGCACCAGAATATGCAGAATTTGGTAAAGTGTCAACTAAGACAGATGTGTATTCCTTTGGGGTGGTTCTGCTACAGCTAATAACTGGAATGAGGACCACAGACAAACGAGTTGGAGATAAAGGTCTAGTGGGATGGGTAAGAATCCGAGTAGTGAATAGAGTAAGCTTGATTCATATAACTGAGTGTCATTTCTTCTTTCTTTTTGACATTACATGTTGTTCCGATCCGCTTAAGTCTCCTATGTACATTGCATGCTTGCATTAGTTATTATCAGAAAATCTCCCACTTGATAAGGCCTAACATCATGGAGTTCAAAGTAGATAAGAGGAGTACCATAGAAGATACTCATTGTATTGATTAAAATTGATTAAAGATACATTGACAGTAGGTAAGGGTTTATATATAGAGAGAGAGAGCTTATTTCTTTAATACCTCTCTAATTAACTCTATATATAGAGCTCGTACTCGACTCTCATTTGTATTTAATTAGTTGTTTTAGTTAGTTGAAATTTGTTAGGAATGTGTGTAGTCGTTAATTACCTCTCTAATAAGATCTATAAATAGAGCTTCTTATACTCACTCTTATTTGTATCTCTTATAATATCAATCAATTCAATGAGATATTATCCTCAGAATTCTGACATGCATCACTAGGCTCACTGTACCCGATGTATTATTGGCTATGCCTCTTGTGGGTCTTCATGATTTTGTCCTTAAAAAGATGCCTCAAGAGTTATGGGAGGAGGGTGTTTATGAATTGCCTTTGGTCTCAATTCCTAAGGAGTATGAGAGACTTTTCAATGTGATGGAACACATGTAATGCTTGTGATTGTATTTATCTTAATTATTCTTCTGTTCACTTTAACTGGTTTTTTCCATTCACCATGTACTTTGAAGGAAAGTTGCATGTAATGACTATCAGAAGATGTAGTATTACAAATTCTTATAAAAACATAACAATGCAAATTCCAAGGATTTATTTTAGTTGGTCTTTTTTTCTTTTCTTTCTTTTTTGCAGGCTAGACCACTACTAAAAGACTGGAAATGCCAATCACTTATTGATGGAAGGATGATAAACTCTCATGACTGCCATCAACTCTATTGGATGAGCCGTCTTGTTGGAAATTGTCTCCAGAGAGATCCTCAAAAGAGATTGAATATGAATACAGTAAGTCTACACTAGCTACAGTAGCTAGTTCTTTAACATTGGCATCAAAAGTTGTCATATTCTGCTGTTTTAGATTAGAAACATGATTCACGCCTCATGTCATCTTTTTATCTTCAATAGGATAAAAACTGCAGACTCATACTCGGGTTAGTGTTAGAAGTTCTTATGACAATCAGGCGTATATAGTAGAAATTAAAAGAGTGATATATAATAATAATCTATAATTTGAAAAATCATGTTAGTTAAAAATAATTTGAAAACCAATTCAACTGCAATGGTCTAGTTTGAATCTGAAGTAACATGAACCAATTAATAAAATCAGTTCTATTAGATTTAGTTTAGATTATTGCTTTCATTGAATCAGTCTATTCCAATAAAAACCCTATATTTACTCTCATACATATTTTGTATATAGTGAAGACTAAACATCTTATGTGATAATTTGGTTTTGTATATTATCATAGGTGGTCAGAGCTTTAAATCAGATAGGCCAAGGTTGTAGCTGCATTGTGCGGATAGACCATACGCTTGCCGAGTCAAGCCATTCTATTCCAAAAGATGATATACGGAGCTCTTAAGAATCAGAAGGTGGAAGTTAAACTACTTTGAATAAACTTCTTCATAAACACTTCTAGCAAAAGAAAATAAGAAGAAAATATAAAACAAACTTTTCTATAAACTAAAATTAACTTACACATAAATTAAAAATCATGTTTTAGAAAAGTTAATATGAGAGAATTTTTATAAATTAACTTATGGGCATAAGCTAATTTTAGATTATGAAAAAAGTCATTTAATTTTTTCTTCTTATTATTTTCTCTTAGAAATACTTAAGAAAAATTTTACCTGAACATGTCCATAGGAATTGTGGATCGCATAGGTAACACAAGAAAGCAAAAGAAAATAGATTGTGGATCGCATAGCTTAATGCTGGCTTCAAAGCCTTCAACCCCCTATCCCCAAAACACAATGCCTTAAGAAGAGTTTAATTATGTCCTATAGTTTCTCATTGCCAACATCATTATTCAATGTTATTAGTTCGTATTAAGCTGCTAGCTAGAAAAGTTTGAATTGATTCTCAATATCATTCCTCCATGTATGATGTAACAATTCCTTACGCAAATTCCACTATAATGTTAACGTTAACATATCATATTCATAACATGACTTTGAAAGGTTGTGGCTGCTATATCTTTCTATCTGCGATAACAAAGATAACCACATGGCAAACTACTGTTGAAACTTAAAACTTTTGTTTCTTCTGTTGAAACATGAAAAGCTTAACACGTATGTCTGAAAAACATTAAATAGAGTCAGAATACTACTTCCAATAATTAAAACCTTTGATTTTCTTCCAAAATCCTAAAAAGCTCATGGCTTTTAATCTCTCAAATAACTTTCTTCGGTCCCATATTTATTCTTTTATGCTCTATCCGGTCCCCGAATTTATTTCATATCTTTTGAAATGCTATATTGGCACTTGTTTGATCAAATAATGTGTTTTTTTTTACCATAATATTGATATAAAGTAGTCTTCATAAAAAATGATGACTAATCTTTATAGGAAATCATCAACGCACACAAAATAGATTTATTTTTTTCAATATAATTTATTTTATATTCAAAGATAATTCGAATCACTTGGTTAAGGGACTAAGCTATTAGCACTTGTGTTAACATTGTTGGTTGATCAAATGTGTTATAACACCACTATGTTCGTTTGTGTCAGTTAATTGGTTAAGTCAACAAGTTTTATTTTTAACCTCTTTCTAAGCTAACCGTTATTTTCTGTTACCTTAGTTGATATTTCTTTTAACAGTTTTTCAGTTATAATTGGCTAGCAGTTAGTTTGTTGGTTGTAGAGGCTATAAGTAGCTTAATCTGTATAGCTTCCTCGATCAGTGATTCAAGAAATCCATTGTATTCTCTTTCTTTCTCTCTTATCACTGAGAAAATCTGTAACTAAGTTGAGAGAGATTGTTATCACACAAGAGAAGTTGAGATCAATAATGGTGGCTGTTTTTAAATCCATTGTGTTTGTTATTATTAATTCTTGAAGATTAAAGTTGTAGTGAATTCTCTATTCTTGACAGTTTCGAGTGACACTACGATGGACAATGAGAGACAAGAAAACTATATAAGTTAGTAGTATATTAATTGCTCGATAAACTATATAAAAAGTTTACTATGAAAGTTTATAAACCAACAAAATAAAGATTAAATTCCTAAAACCAAATACACTCTAAATGTAAGAAATTATCACAAATTAAATATATTAAAATAAAATCTATAAATATGAAATCAAAATTAATTAGATTATCTTATCTATCTATACTACAAGGCAATCCCTAAAAGAAAATTCATTCAACACGTATCAATCATTCAAGCACAATCTGCCACATGTCAGCTTATTAAGCATCATTTGCTACATGTTAGTGTATTATTATCTATATCTATACTTTTCAAATAGACAATTAATAATTTTAAGTTTCAAATTCTTATTCTTATAAGTATTAGATAATTATCTGTAGTAAATAATCTGTATTTTAGAAAATTCTTAATTATTATGAATTATACCAAAACATTAAAAAAATAACACACTATCATGGTCTTATACTAAATTATCAGTTAATGTACTTCAATTACTAAGTTATAATAATAATCAATAGCTTGGTATGATGGTCTGTCGTCAAATACTAATTTATTTTAAATTATTATAAGTATAATGACAAGCATTGAAAAAGTTAAATAATATTAAAAATATTTATTGACAAAAAATATTTTAAAATAGTTCTTGATAGAAATATTTACTTCTAATATATGAAAAATAAAATGGATACATATTTAATCATTATTTTCGATGATCGGGTTTTAGGCAGCTATTTAAATTAAAATGATCAGCCTTTAAATATTTATTTTAGAAGCTAATACAAATTAAAACAAAATTTCAATGATCATCTTATATTCATGACTATTGTTACCAAAAAAAAATCAATTGTGGCTAGAACGCATGTATACATTTCAGGAAACAGTTCAAGTTAAAATGGAAATAAATAAAATTAAATTAAATACAAAATCAAATACATAATCTTCATTTAATTATAGAAATAATTTAAATCAATCCTTGATATGGCAATTATATGTTCTTCAACAATTAAATAGAAAATTAGGAACATATTTTTGGACATATTTTAAATTTAAATAAGATAATTAGTGCAAAATTATTACAGATTTTTTTCAAGAATATACTTTAAAATATTTTTCTTCAATTTCTCTCTCAAAAAATCTATTTTGTTTCCAAAATAGAAATATAAATGAAATCAAATATAAATTTTTTCATTTAATTATAAAAATAATTTAAATCAAACTTTGATATGACAATTATGTTCGTCAACAATTAAATAGAAAATTAGGAAAAAAATTTGGGCATATTTTAAATTTATATAAGGGAATTGATTTAGAAATAACTTAATCAGTGAATAAATAACAAGTCTCAATCTTAATTTGAGTCCTATGAATAAGAATGCAGAAGGTTATAAAATATTTAAAATAACTCAATATCTTCCATAAAATGATTAACTTAACAAATAAGATAACTTATTTCTTTTAGTAATATTTTTTTAGATTTATAATTTATATTTTTGTTAATAACACATCATATTTAGTTAACTTATTTAAACATTTATGACATGTAATTCATTTAACTAAATATTTTTTAAGAAATTTTTATTGTGACTCAAGTAGCTATTTTAAATAATATGCTTTGATTATGATAAAAAAAATTCACATAACATAAATGAACTTTTTATCTGCTTTCTTTTTCTTTTGCTACTAATTCTTGGATGCTTATATGTTGATTGTAATTGTCGATTAGTATCTCTCTTATGTTCAAGATAATTATATTTTTTTCTCATAAAATATTATTTATATATTAATGTTTTTAATAAATGTCATGTAAAATTTTAAATATTTTTTTCTAAGTGGTGATTTTTTTATAATAGTACCCTTATATAAAAATCGTGGCTCCCCACGAGTCTGAATCCAATGCCATTACTAAGGATTGATGTAAAATTTTCCAATTCTATTAGGGGTCATTTAGCAATTTATTGGGACCGTGTTGTAATTTTTCCGTGACAACTAATGAATGTTTAGTTGCAAATTTTATAAATTTTATAGACTTATTTTAGAAATTTCTCAAAATTCATAATTTACATATTTAGGCTTAAATTGAGTATTTTTTTTTTTTTTGGTCAATTTTATGATTGATTAAGGTCGATTCAATTTTTATACTCATTTTCCTCTATAAAATTGATATAAAAAAAGACAATAGTAAAATAAAAATATTTTTTTACATGAAAAAAATTTATTTATTTTATTCCATTCATCTAGAGGTATCCAAATTTTGATATATTTTGGCAAGGAAATTTTATTTTTTTAATTATTAATTTATAAATCTCTCTTATTTTCTTAATCATAGTTATGTAAATTTTTCATTTAAGTGATCAAAATCACTAATTAAATTTAATTAAAATCCAAAATATTAATACTTCAAATAAATTATATTTTCTTATTTAAATCAGTTAATATTTCTTAATAATATTATTATTTCCCTCCTTGTCCACATGGGACAGAGCTGGATGGGGAAAGAAAACAGAAAACTAAGCACACCCCACGTCAGTGAAACGACAATGCGTTTAAGCTTTGGAAATGCAGAAGAAATAAGAAGTTTCTCTGCTATTTCTTCTACCTATACCGTGTTACTGTTAGTTAAGGCTTACTGAGTTGCAAGATTCACTTCAAATTATGCGTTTCGCTGATCGGCTTCTCATCAAATCAAACGACGTCGCAGTTCCTTGATTATTTCCTTTTGTTGATCCGTGGAATCGCGCACACGGTACCTCTTGAATTTCGTTTGGTTTCGGTGTTTAGGGTTTGGGAGGGGGATAACTATAGGATTGGATAATTTAGGAAAAAATGGGGTTTTGAGTGTGATCTTGGATACCCAATTGGTCGTTTAATCATTTTGATTTGTTTTCTAGGGTGAAGATCTGTGAAATCAGGAATGCTGTTTTTTGTGTGAATGCTGCTAATTTAGTGATTGTAATGGTGGATTTGTGTTTCACAGGTGTTGGTGTGTGCTGTGAGGTAGAAAGAAGAATCCTAAATTGTGAGCAGCATGGTGAGTGTTGTTTTGTTGTGTGTTCATGTTTTGGTTCTGATCTTGTTGTTTATTGTTCTAACCTTGATTCGCTTGATTTGGTGTTGGTTGTGACCCTCTCTATTCTTATTTTCCTTTATGGGGGAACTAAAACATGAAAACAAAACAAACAGAATTACCTTCTTGGAGCTTTCAAGCCTGCATGTAATGTCGTGATCACGTTTAACGACGGGAAGAACCGAAAGCAGGTAAGCAACCACTTTTATTTTTTGTTTTTATAATTTCTATTATGGGAAGTAGTTGTATGTTCACATTGTGGCAATTGTATTTTGTAATAATGTTGCAAAAGGCAGAGGTTGATTCTAGTGAAAGTTCAGGGTGGTGGGAGGAGAATTGTGGTCTTTCTGTGGCTCGGCTTTTTGTCGCGTCATTGTAGTGTAAGATATATGTTCGCTTTGGTTGATATCCTTTCTTGTGGGTGTATAGGTCCCTTTTAAAAAAGAAAATGGTCAAATGGTTACAGTCCCACTTTTCCAAAGTCAAGAAAACATTGCTGGGAAGGTATTTTATTTTGTTAATGTTCATAATTTTGTACAGTTGAGTTGAAGTTAAACAGATGATGTTTTCAAATAACTTGATATATTGTCAACCTTACTGTATTGATTTTTTATATATCTGCTGCCACGTTTAGATTACAATAGAACCAATGCAAGGGAAGAAGATTGATCACAATGGTGTAAAAGTTGAGCTCCTTGGACAGATAGGTTTGTACTTGACTAATCTTTTTAACTCTTATGTGTCTCGAAAGTCTCAATGGAGGAAAACAAAAGGAAGAAGTAGAATGAGTTGTAGTTTAAATTCCTTTTTGTCAGTATTATGAAACTGATTATGATAGCAAAATTATATTGTACTTTGTAGCATTTTGGTGCACTTGCTTAAAGGAATTTACCTTGTCAATTATCATTCAAAATATATGATCCTCCATTTCCCCTGAAAGGAATTTTTCCATTATCTATTATTTTGTCTATTTGTATTGTATCACATGTATTAATTTTGTTCAATTACGATTGGAACTCTTAGGCATGTCACATTGTTATATTTGGATTGCATGTAAGATAGATGCATGATTTTCTGCATCTAATTGACCTTCATACCTTTAATAAGTCTGAAATCATTTAAAAATTCAGTCCAGCATTGAGGATGTATGCTACTCTGAAATTTATATTCATTATTTTGTTTTGAATTGTTATTGAGGCTAAATATTCCAACTTGATAATACACAATCGACAGCTAGATTGTTGCTTTTCTGCTTAATCCCTTTGACTTTAGGATAAAGCATAAAAGGATATACATCTTAGGGAATATGATTGATTTATTATACTAAAGACTTTCAGTCCTATAGGCTATAGCTGTACGGAAAAAAAAGATGGACTGTCCTTATTTAAGCTTTCCATTTCAGTTTTGTCAAAATAATTTATAGACAATGTTTTCTTTGGATTTGTACCCACCCTTTTTTCTCTTGAGCATCTACAACTGAAACTGATATGATCTTCCTGACATTGATGATCTTATTTCAAATTTGAGCACTTAAATATTAATTTTACAATGTAACTGTTAAATTTTTCTTGGGTAATGACCACCAGAGAGAAATTTTCCATTCATCACTTGCTGTAAACATACACCGTTGTTGCTTCATTATTGCTTTGGTACTAATTTTTTGTTGTGACTGTTATCTTTTTTTTTTTACTTTATTACTGACTAAGTTCACTTTGGATTTTGTTTCACTGTGCAGAGATGTATTTTGACAGAGGAAATTTTTATGACTTTACTTCCCTTGGTAATTGAATGTTCCGCCGCTTCCATTCCTGAATAAAAATATTCTACCTGGTTGTAGTTAGCCTTTCATTTAATACAACTAATCCCATGAAATGCTTACTTATGCTGTTATGTAGTAATATATTTTCATTTTATTGTCTTTTGCAGTACGAGAACTAGATGTTCCTGGAGAAATCTATGAGAGGAAAACATATGCATTTGAATTTTCTACTGTTGAAATGCCATATGAAACATATAATGGGGTGAATGTAAGGCTTAGGTAAAATATCTTGAAGATCCATGGACTTGTCTGTTGTTATTTCTATGCATATGCTTTTTGTTTATTGTCTTTCTGGAATATTTGCTTTGCTAATAAGAGGATGGAGAGCTTGAATATGATATTATTGTGCATTTGCAATTTCCAGATATGTGTTGAAAGTGACCATTAATCGTGGCTATGCTGGAAGCGTAGTAGAATACCAGGATTTTGTGGTAAGTTCTCTATCAGTAAATAGAATTTGTGATTTCTAGTATGAGATATCAAATTTAATGTTATTTTATCAAATCTCTGCATTTCATGGATAATATTGTGTTGGATGTAGTTGTAAAGTATATAATTTACACATGTACACTATTCCCCCCACCTCAAAAAAATAAGTTTGTACTGTTTACATTTGGTGAAATCTGTTGAAGCTTTTAGATTCTTTTACATTAACTTGTTATTCTTTTATCTTCATCCATCAGGTTCGCAACTATTCTCCACCTCCACAAATTAACAATAGCATCAAGGTGAGCACAATGACATGGAAATCAACTTTTAATGCTCTCTACCCCATAATATATTCATTTTCAGTGTAAAAACTGTAATAGTAATTCATTTTCAAAATTTTCTATCAATTAAAAACAATAATGACTTGGGAGCAATGATAATTTTCCATCAATGTCATCGACCTCACCCATTTCCTTTCAATGACCATTGTTAAAAGTATCTGCAGGCACATGTAGTTATTACTTTGCACTTCACCTTGCAACTTTGTTATTGGCTACTTTTATTTCTTAATTATATTGCATAATATTATACATTATACCTTGCACAGATGGAAGTTGGAATTGAAGATTGTCTGCACATCGAATTTGAATACAACAAAAGCAAGTAAGCTGAATATTTTGATCGGGAGTGCTACCAACATAATCTCTGACAGATCCTTCTACATAAGCTAAATTTTATTGGAAACTACAAAATCATGATTAGGGACCATTAAATAAGAAATGAGATCCACAAAATTGTGCTTTTCAATAAATTTTAGCCAATAATAATATTCAAAAGTGTGTGTTGGAGAATGTGTTGCTAGCATTTCAATACTTTTGATTGGCCATTTAACTGGAATAGTGTCTACTTTTTATGTCGCCTTTATCAGGTTGTTTATCATTATCATTTAGTTACCTGTCTCCTATGGAGTTTCTGTTTATAGCTTGGAGTGTGAAATATATTTATTGCTTTATGTTGTTTAATTTATTGGCCTATGAATTTGTTTATCCTCTTGCATACCGCATATCTTGTTTAGACGTACTGTGCTTTTTGTGCATTTGGTTGAAGAGAATATTTTTCTCTACAATTTATATTTTATTAGGGCAATAGAGTTGTAAATACTTATTAGGATTTACAACTTTTCAGGTATCATCTGAAAGATGTCATCATTGGCAAGATATACTTCTTACTTGTCAGAATCAAGATAAAAAACATGGATCTTGAGATTAGGCGTCGAGAATCCACAGGATCAGGGACCAACACCCATGTTGAGACAGAAACATTGGCTAAATTTGAGTTGATGGATGGTGCTCCTGTTAGAGGTAGGTTAACTTTGTAATTGGATGATACTTTTTGTAGTTTCTATTTACCATAAAAATAGTTTAGATCTATTTATCATATATGTTTTGATATCCTTTCGAGGGGAACCCTCCCTTTTGTATTTACTGACTTTTAAAATAATATTTGTTTGTAAGCAGTAATATCTCGTGTTTATACACCTTCATAAATCTTTTTGTATCCACTCTTCTACCAAACAGGTGAAAATGTATTTTAATGGTTTTGTATTCCTAACATCTCATGCTTGCTATTAGCAAAACAAATTAGTTAAGACAAAAATCTCCAGCCATAGATGTCGATTTTAGTTACATAAAAATGTTTGCATTTTTTAAAGTAAATATAACGATAAATTACACTTGATAGATTAGTAAACTACACTGCATTCCGCTTTATTTTAAAAATGATTAATTGTGAACTTTTGAAGAATCAATGAATATCATAGGTGAATTTTCAAAAAGCAATGGTAGGGTTGTTTAGAACTTCATTTCATATTGTGAACTTCTGAAATTAGTATTGAAGCTTCTAAAATTAGATTCTAGTGACTATGAAAGTTGCAGAGAGGATATGTCTTTAGGAGGCTTGATCATGGCTGTCATCACTGTTAAGAGGTTTTTTTATGTTATTATGGGCTAAAATTTAAGCATCTCTTAAGGGAAGACAGTGTATCAAAATACAGAAAATTGTCAAACTTTACATAGTGGGGTCTCAACCCTAGATAAAAGATGGTTGTCTTAAGTAATTGATAGACAACTACAATTATCAAACTATGTCAAATAGCATTACTCTAAATCCCTAAAATAATATATTTGTAAAATGTGTTATTGTTTTTGTAGTATAGGCTATGATTGAAGACTTTCAAATAATTATGGAAAACAGAAAAGCAATGAGAAAAAAAAAATGTATAGTATGTTTTGGTTACAGTCTAGGCAAAAGCTTCTGCAACAGATGTTGATTTCACCTATGTGAAATGCATTTTACCTTTAAATTAATGAGTTAATTTCAAAATCTTAACACAAAACTGATCAGCAGTATAAAGTAGTGTTAACACTAAAGGCGTTTTTCAATAAATTTCTCTGTAAGTACTTCTTGAAGAAGAAAATGAGAAGGTAAAATGAATTGAACTTCTCTCATAAGTTAAAATTAACTTGTGCACTTTAACTTTTATAAAAACTCTTCCGACTAACTTCTCCATAGCTTGAAGTGACAAGTTGATTTTAACTTATAAGAGAAATTAAAATCATTTTACCTTATTTTCTTCCCTTTCAAGTTCTTATGGAGAAGTTTATTCAAACTCAGGCCAAAACATGTCTACATCTGATGTAAAAACTATTTTTTCATATATGCCAATAAATACATTGACTGGTGTGTAATATGATTTTACAGGTGAATCAATTCCAATCAGATTGTTCCTCAGTCCCTATGAGCTGACCCCAACACATCGTAACATTAATAACAAATTCAGTGTGAAGTACTTTTTAAATCTTGTGTTGGTTGATGAAGAGGACAGGCGATATTTCAAGCAGCAGGAAATCACAATGTATAGGCTGCAGGAAGAAACTTCATGATTACTTATCATTCGGGGAGTGAGTATTATTAGGTTTGGTAACAAATAAAAAAAAGATTGTGATGGACATTGAAGACCTCTTAAATCAGGGAATAGTCTCGTGAATCATGTTCTCTAAGGTGTAAAATGGCTTGGTATAGCATGCTTTGAAATTCATCACTTTCGGTCATGTATATCGACAGATCTCTCATTCATGTCTTGACATAGTTCTGTAATTTTTACTCCATTGAGGGAAGCATCTTAAGAAATGTGTTGGATCGTTGATACCCATGAGAAAGTGGGTGACTGAATGTATACTTGAGTGTGATATCTGTAGTACTTTGGTTTTTGTTATCAACTTTTGCTTGGTTTACCTGATGAACATAATGATATCCTTTTTCAATTCTTTTGAACAGACAAAATCTGGTGCAGGACTCTAATTTGTTTGTTTGCATATTTTATTTTGAGTTACATTCATATTAGTAATCATAGCATTGCATTGTTGCTAAATGTTATAATCTAAGTTGCGTTTTTGGTGATTATCGATTTGCATTTTCAGAAATTCTTTTTTAATTTTCTCTGATTTAGGGACTAACGTGACTGTATTTTCTACTTTCACATACTAAAAACTGTATACTCTAGAATGTATGCAATGTTGTAGAAACCATTGAGAAATGCAATCACTGTACATTGGACATTGAAAATTTAAAATATACTAATTAGAATGCCATCATTCAGTTTGGACCTATCTATGATTTATTTGATCAACAAAAAATATTTTACCAAAAGTCGGATGCTAGTAGATTTTATGTTCAAAACAAATTGACTGTGTCAAGAGTCTATTTTTGTTTATTCACTGTGATCATTGGTCAGGATAAGAGGTAGAGGCTAATATTTTCTTTTATTCTTAATTAACGAACTGCAAGAGTTGAACATGCAAAACTGTAATAAATTCGGGTACACCAGACAGAAATTGAAAAATACCACAGCTTATGAGAATAGTAATTTTTAGCACAAGGTACTGCCTAGCTAGGGGACCGAGTTCAGTTGTCATATTCATAATCATAGTGACCAACTCAATTGATGTTTTTTAGGGTCTATTTGGTAAGGTGGAAAGTAAACAAGAAAAGAGAAGTTTGAAATTTAAATAGAAGGTAGAAGGAAGGAAACAATTAAATTTTTTATTTATAGAAGTCAACTTTTTCCCTTTTCTTTTACTTTCTCTCCAATCAAACTGAAAAAAAAAATATCATTATCTGAGTTTTATTTTCCCTCTATTTTCTTCTCTCAATGAAACATATGATCACTTTTCAAGCTAATTCTGTAGCCAAACACTCCTTTAGTTCATTCCTATTTCAACAACTCTAAACTAGTGACAAAATATTCTGATAATCTTTAGTCAACAATATTTTTTTTATATTCCCATAAGAAAGCATGGAAATAACCCACTGACAAGTCAGCCTTATCATGAGGTTGTGCAATTGCTGGCTGAACTGTGATTCTCTAAAAGAACAAACTCCAAAGTTGCAAACATCACTTTTTCTCTGTCAAACTGTTTGATTTGTTATACCTGCAAGGTACATCATGCAGTTTAGTCTATTTCTCATAAAAGAAAATCGAATTGGGAAATGATTTTTGTCTCAGTGCCTGTAAAATGATTTTCCAACAAAAATGATGCATAACCATGTATCATTATTGTATCAAGGTTTAAATTGTAGACCTCATCGCATGTTGCAGCCGCAGTATTGTGGTTGCAGGTTGATGACTGATTTCTAATTTCTATTAACAATTTTACATGTGGCAGCCGAAAAAAAAAACCGTCAGACCACAATTGAGTGATTTGTTATGGAGTTTGTATCTTTTATTGAATGTTGTGTTATTTATCATCATTTTCATATAATTTCTTTTATATTTTTGCATCTATCTATATTTATCAAGATATTTCTGAAAAGTAGTTTTAATTCACCTCCTTTAAAGCCATAATAAATAATAATAAAATTATTTCTCAATTACATGACAGAAACAAATTTCCGGTGTGTATGTCCATCATATACACAACCAAAACTATGAACAAATTTTTCATTTAGTAGTGGATGTCAAAAAATATTACAAAATAAAATGTTGTTTTCGTTATGTATAAACACAATTACACAATAGAAATAAATTTCTATTGTGCATAAGTAAAGTGGATATATAAAATGAAAATTTATTTTCGTTGTGAAGAATATTTCTGTTGTAACATCCTATTTTTTTTATAAAATAAATTAAAAATGATTTAATTTAAAAATAAATAAAATTTTAGGAAAATAATGAGATTTTTGTAATTAAATAAATAAGAAGAAATATTTTTATCAATTAAAAAAAAATTTAAGGTAAATAAAAAAATATATGTTCTTAGGAAATAAAAAGATTTTATTTATTAATTTGATAGAGGATAAAATAAAGTTCATTTTTATAAAATAATAAAATAAGAAAAACAAAGTAAATAATAAGCTGAGAGTACCCTACCTAGTTTTTACATTTACCACGATAAGTCTCTATGCTCTCTTCCTCTTAAATCCATTTTTTCATTCCCTCTCCTCTAAAACCTTCTCTTTTTCTCGTATACAGTCAAATCTATCTTAGTAAAACTACAATCATGGACTCGTTAATAGTTGGATCGTTGTGAAACTTGAATACCAGGTTCATAACTCATTTTCTCACATCCCCACCGTTGGGATTTGCGAAATAAGGTTTGCGGTGAGAGAAATGTCCCTCGCACCTAGCTCTCTTTTTCTCACATACACCCAAATTTGTCCTAATAAAACTTTGAACTTGGACTCTTTAACCGTTGGATTGTCATGAAATTTGAACATCAGGTTTGGAAATCATTTTAGCACATCTTCACCGTTGGAATTTACGAAATAATATATGTGGAGGAAGAAATGTCCCTCGCACAAAGACAGTGAAATTGAGGTTCAAATCCCTTCTCCTTCTCTCTAATGCTTGGAAACCCTAGCAGAGCTACTAGATGAAAAACTTGAGAAATCTTAGGGAATCGCTAGAGATGCTGCTATCGCTTCTGGACATGTGTATCACAATTGGGGTTAGAATGAACATGTATAGGGATCCTTAGAATATCAAATTGGGATTTATTTTGGATGTTTATTGCATTATAATTCTTCCTTTATGATTATAATTATGAGATTATTGTGTTTGATGGGTCAATTGATGCCCTAATGTGAATTGGTTAATAAAATTGTGTGTTTTTGTATTTTTTACCTATGATTTTGATATGATTATGCGAAATTATTTGAGGGATTTAATCATATGAACATAACATATTAATATTATTATTGTGTGACATGTATATAATGCATGAGGCATGATAACTTGTTGTCTTGGGATTATGGAAGTGTGATGAACTATGTGTAAGTGACAAGTTCAATATGTGTTAAATTGTGAGATCACACATGTGTATTGAACTGTTGTGTGCATTGAGTTGTGAGTTATGAATCATACAATCACACGACTGTAAGACTCTTTAAGGGTGACGAGTTAATGTGCGATGAGTATTATAATGGGATCCACAGTGGGAACCCAACGAGTTTAATCACTTTGAGACGATACGAGTTAAAACTATTTTGAGAACAATTGAGGAATCATGTGTTTTGTATAGTTCATAGATAGAGTCTGCGTGCTAAAATATTTTCTGAGTTGGACCTAAATCAAAAAGGAAAGACCCTGACAGACTCTTCAAAGTATAGGCCTTGGGGGTAAATACACTCGATTTGAATGTTCCTTGAAATCTATGATGGTCCCATATGGTTGGAGCTTTGTTGCAAAACATAGTGACCCTGACTAGTCTCCCTATGATTTTACCTAGTGAGAGTGACTTGACTTACCAATGTGTGGTCTGTCTTGTCACGTACTCTTAGACATCTGACGAGGTTTTTAACTGACATGGTACCACATTGCATATAAGATTGAGTCTTAGTATATTTATTACATAACACTTGTGTATTGATCAATATTGATTAATTGAGTGTTATTGTGTTTTGATCTTTGAGTACATGAATGATGTGAAAATGTGAGACGTGTAGTGTTGAGATGTGATGTTGTAACATCCCAATTTTTATAATCTAGATTAAAAAGGATTTTTATTTATAAATAAATAAATTTTTAGAAAAATGATGAGATTTTATAAATAAATAAATAAGGAGATATAATTATTAATTAAAATAATGATTTGAAAGAAAATAAAAAGGGTATTTCATTTATTTGTTTGATAGAAAATAAAATAGAGTTTATTTTTATAAAATAAATAAATAAATAAATATAAAGCAAATAATAGGCTGAGTACCCTAGGTATAAATAGTTATGTTAAGTCAGGTGACTCTTTTTGACCTCATTTTCGTTTTTCCCCTTCTCCTCTCAAAACCATTTCTTTTTCCCGCAGCCCATCAAACCTGTCTTAGAAAAACGACGATCTCGGGCTCATTCATTGTTGGATCGTCGTAAAATTTGAGCACCACGTTCGCAACCCAATTCCGAGCAGATATTATGTCTGAGCTTAGAGGAAAACCCTTTCGCATTGTAGCCTTTTATTTTCCCGCAGAAACCCAAAACTGTCTCGGTAAAACTACAATCCCGGTTTCTTTAACCGTTGGATTTTCATGAAATTGGGATATGTTGTTCGAAATTCAATTTTACACACTTTCACCGTTGGGATTTTCGAGATAATATTTGTGGAGGGAAAAAAAGGAACCGCATGAAGACAGTACAAGTGGAGGTTTCAATCTCTTCTCCGTCTCTCTGACGTTTGGGAATTCTATCGGAGCAGTCGGAGGAAGGAATAACTGAAGGAATCTCAGAGAACCACTAGAGATGTTACTATCGCTTGCTGAAGACAAGTGAGTCCGCTCAGAGGTAAGGGATGAGTTTATCGCAATTGGGAGTTAGAATGAACATGTGTAGAGATCCTTAGAGAACTAAATTTGAGTTTATATTGGGATGTTTATTTAATTATAATTTTTCCTTTATGATTATAAATGTAATATTATTGTGTTCTATGTACCAATTGATGTCCTTATGAGAATTAATTGATAAACTTGAGTGCTCTTGATGTCTTTGTGTTTAACCCATGATTTTGATATAATTGTGAGAAACTATTTCAGGGGTTTTACACCCCATGTTGTGATAAAATCTTTTATATAAATTGTTACATTGAGGTTATGAAATGATGATTTCAAATTGTGAGTATGTGATAAATTGAACATGTGACGGATGATGAAATACATGTGCATTGAGATGAGATGTGTATATTGAGTTGTGAACTATGAACTGTGCAATCACACAATTGTAACACCTTTAAGGACGACGAGTATTGTGATGGGATCCACTATGGGAACCCGACGGGTTAAAATGACTTTGAAAATAATTGAGTAAATGTGTGTATTGCATAGTTCATAGGTAAAGTGTATATGATTCATGAGATGTGATAACATGTTAAATTGAGATTATATCATTGTGATTGGGATTAAGTGTATGTGATAAATTGAGTATGTATATGATTGAGATATATATGTGCATTGAGTTGTGAACTATGAATTGTACAATCACACGACCATAAGTCCCTTTAAGGACGACGAGTTAATGCTAAGTCCCTTTTAGGGCGACAAGTTGATGCTAAGTCCCTTTTTGGGCGACGAGTTAATGTTAAGTCTCGTTAAGGGCGACGAGTTAATGATAAGACCCTTAAAGGGCAACGAGTTAAAATTATTTTGAGAACAATTGAGGAGTTGTGTGTTTTGTACAGTTCATAGATAGAGTCTGTGTGCTAAAATGTTTTCTGGGTTGGACCTGAATCAGGAGGGAGAGGCCCTAGCGGACTCTTCGGAGTGTAGGCCTTGGGGGTCACACGGTTTAAGTACTCCTTTAAGCCTATGTTGATCCCATATGGTTGGAACATTCTCGCAAAACACTATGACCCTGACTGGTCTCCCTATGATATTACCTAGTGAGAGTGACTTGACTTGCTAGTGTGTGGTTTGTCTTGTCATGTACTCCTAGGCGCCCGACGAGGTTTTTCACTGACATGATACCACATTGCATATAGGCTTGAGTCTTAGCATAACTGTTTCATGCGCTTGCTAATTGTTTATTATGAAATTGATGTGTTATTATGTCTTGATCAGAGCGTGTGATTCTTGTGTAATGTGATTGATGATTGAAAAGTGTGATTGATGGATGAAAAGTGAACTTTGAATGGCAAAGTGGTGGAATTACGTGAATTACGTGTAAGTAAGTTTTATTTGGTTTATATGATATGTATATCTAGCTGTCTTGTTTCTCTATTAGTTAGGAATGTGATAACTCACTCCCTGTGTGTTGTTTGTGTTTGGATCCTGTGATGATCTTGAACTTTATGTTCGGGGGAGCAGATGACTAGGTGAATTGCTTTAAGGAACATTATGCTGAAGGACGTCGAGACACAACGCTCTGATAGAATGTGACAGCGGGACATAAGTTTTTATATTAGTTGCATGATATTAGTCTATTTTATTTTATTTCACTGATTTAATAAAATATCTATGTAAATTTTGACGGCCTTATTTTGAGCCGAATATGTTTTAATAAGTTTTAATTGATAATAGTGAAGTGAATGTGAACCTTTTACCCGTGTGAATTTGGTTACCAATATTTTTATATATTTTGTTTATTTATATATATGTCGGGGTAGAGGGTGTCACAGATGTCACACGATAAGTGATGGAATGACGCGAGTTGTGTTTAAGTAAATTGTATTTCATTTATATGATATGTATATCTATGTTGTTTTGTTTCTCTCTATTAGTTAGGAATGTGATAATTCACTCCTTATGTGATGTTTGCATTTGGATCCTGTGATGATCTTGAACTTTGTGTTCGTAGGAGAAGTTGGTTAGGTGGATGACTATGGAGAACCTCATGCTAGAGGACGCTGAAACACAATGCTCTGATAGGATATGACATTGGGACATGAGTTTCTATATTATTTGCATAATGTTCTAAACATGTTATTTTATGTTATTCTGTTGTTTAACTTGTTTTCTTTTGTAAAATTTGGATGGTCTTGTTTTGAGTCAAAGATGTTTTCATACTCTTATTTGATAAGTTTTTAATTTGATAATTAACGCGAATGTGAACCTTTTTTTTCCACATGAGTTCCTTTATGTTTATTGAACAAAATCATTTTAATTAATTCCGCATTTTCATATATGATTTATATATAAATATGTATCTTGGGGTAGAGGGTGTCACATCTATCAACATAAAAAATGTCAACTCTTGAAGGTTTAAATAGCAACGAAGAGGATCCAATAGCAAAGCCCTTGTTAAAAACATACGTAGATTTTGAAAGAAAAAGAACAGTTTTAATTGGGTTTGAATCTGTTTACAAAAATCCAAACAAGTTTTACATATAAATTGAAATGGTTGCACCAAACCACCCTTTTCAAGATGGATATTTTTAACCATGCCCACCCCTTGGCTCCTTTTATGTACTAAAAAAAATTAAGAAAGGGAGATATTCTTCATTCTAATGTCAAAGACATGTTGAAAGCTTCGAGTAGAGCTTAGCTTACCTTGATACTTAAAATTGATCATCCAACAAATACTCATTTCCACTAGCAAAACTATAACCAACCCTCATTGGCTTAGAAAAAAAAAGGAGGAAAATTTTAACTCCTCACCCATCTAAGAATGATTGATACCCTTCTTTCTAGATATAAAAGAGCAAATCTGCCAACAAAAATATTAGCCAGCAAATGTGTTTCAGGTTAATTTATTTCAAATGTATTTAACATGTTTTTATAAGGCTCAAATGTGTTTAATATGTTGCAACACTAATGAACCATTTCTAAAAGAATAAGATCAAAAAGATTCTCATGTTAATTTGTTATCTATCCTTCCTTTGAAAATGGTTAATATCCTTAATCTAACATCTGCTGTTAACTGCGCAATCCTTTTACCTCTTTTGTTGCTTTAATCAAAACACAAGCTTTCTAAAATGTCGAGAACTACAATTTCTTGTGTTTTCTAATTAGAAGGGAAAAAATATCCAGAAGCTATCAAATGTTTCTGCACTTTCAAATGGAACCTAAAAGAAATACAAGACATTTGTCACTGCATTGAGCTGCATGCTGTCCAAAGTTTCAAGTACAATGTTATTCTACAAATTATTCAAAAACCTGTTAAAGAAATTTGTCCTAAAGAGTTTGAGGATGGTGCACAATAAATGCAACAAAGAAAGAATTTATAAAGCTACAATAGAAAGACAGAAGTTTCTGACCCATATTAGACTCTCAGAACAGGAGATGTTACACCAGATTACCCTTATTAAAGAGTAAACATAAATGGATAACAAAAAGTTTTGAATCATACATTCAGCAGTTTTCTGAATGAAGATCAGACAATTGCAAAACGAAGTAATGTTAATCCAAACGCAAGAAAAATCTCCTGTACTTGAAGAGTAAGTTCCATGAACCACATGCTTACTGTCCACTGATATCATCACTAGCTTCAGTCATGATGGCTTGGTTCGTGCTGTCGTGGTCAGAATACAGCTCGTGCCAATCTGAAGTTATCAAGACATCTGGCAGAGTGAAATTCAACAGAGACATGGATTGATTTTCACTCTTAGGGGTCCAAACTTGGTCAATTGACTGCAATCTCTCATTGTTGTCTGCAGAATTTTCTAACCAACTCGCAATATCAACAAGGAATCACAATAGATATGTTACAAGTGACAAACTTAACTCATGAATTAAGGGCAAAATCTACCAACTTTATTTTCATCAAAATTCATAATGAATTTCCTGTGAGGGATAGAAAATTAGTTAATTCTTAATTTATTTAGGATGAGTCAACATTTTTATGATCCAGAATGTGCACCGCACTATTAAGCTTTGTTAAGAAAAAGAAGTAATCTTAAAAATAATCAAGTTTTGCGGTGTCAAAGATATATATGGATGTGTGCAAAAATCATTAATGCGTTTCAAATATCATCCTTCATCATATCAAACAAGAAGGTACTAACCACTAAAGGTCTGAAAAAGTTCCCATTCATCCCATGAGTTTCCATTGGTGCTAACAACAGGATGCTCATTCAGGATTGAAGTTGCTCCAAAGGGAGATAAAGGGTCAGCATAATCCTCCCATTCTGTCTCGTACATGTTCAAAGCAGAACACTCAGCTCTGTCGCCAGGAGTTGCAATTGAAGAATTTGAACTCTTGTCAGAAGAATTATTCTTTGAACAACCAAGAGTGTTTGCTTGATAAAGTAATGCATCAAGCAAGCCACTATTAAGTGGTGAAGAAGAACCCGAGTCTAGTGCATTAGGTGGTTGAGGAGAATGAATGAAAACATCAAGAGACTCGTTCAATGGAGGTGGGGGAGAGGTACCCCAACTACCGAATTCGGTTTCTGGAATTTGGAGTGAAGGGAGCTCTGACTTCACAGCCTCAGAAGTCGGCTTAGAAGTAGAGGAATTGCCATTCGATAGTGAATGGCTGTAACAAATTGAACCATGTGAGACACCACGATCAAGGGGAGAATACAATCCAAATGATTCTGAAATCTTATCAGAAGTATTATCCTTAATATGGTCAAATGGATAAAATCGATTGCTGTTCAATTCACTGGAACCAATAAAAGACATTGTTGACTCTTGAAGATGATCATGGTTTGGCAATGTTGATGGCAATAAATTACAATATGGAGGAGAACCAAGACCATTTGGAAGAAAGCTATTAGCAGAAATAGCAGGAAGGTCAGGCAAAAAAGGTAAGATTCCTTGATTTTCCTTCAGACTGTCAAATATTGCATCATGTATCTCGTAATTGTTTTTCTTCAAGAAATCACGATGCCCTCCATCACCATCGCTAATTTCACCAGTACCTTGGCCATGCTTTCTCTCTTGAAATGCTTGCAAAAGTACTTCAGGAGGATAAAGTGGCAAGCCAGCCCGTCGCCGCCTCTTCATCCGGGTGTTCCAGTAATTTTTTATTTCATTATCTGTACGACCAGGCAACTAAAAGCAAAAGAAATCAATGAGTATAAATCATCATGGATTAGAGAAAATGAATGCATCATAATGATAACACAAAAACAAATATATGTATATAGGGATCGCTAGCCTCCTCTTCCATTTGTAAGGGGTAGTTCCAGCTTCTCATTCAGACAAAAAATGTTCTCTGTTTTAAATGAATACATCAAAATGATAACAGAAAAACAAATATATGTATATAGGGATTGCTAGCCTCCTCTTCCATTTGTAAGGGGTAGTTCCAGCTTCTCATTCAGACAAAAAATGTTCTCTGTTTTATTATTCTCCTCTGTTAACTCATTATCATTAATCACTCACCTGTTTTTTTTCTTTCAACTTACTAATTTCTGTCCTTATAAAAAAGTCTTTAAATCGTCTGAACATTATGGTTTATTTATGTTTAGCTTTTTCTTTGGGTAGGGGGGTGGGGGGAGGAATACCAATATTGGAATCTACACAAAAATGGGGAAATTGCATGTGGGGGATCCCCCTCCCCCCCCTGGCAACAGCTGCTTCGTGATTTTAAAGGCCAAGGGAAGCACTTTGTAAGGCTCACTGATAACATAATTTTAAGAAAGAGAGAAGGTTGGTGTTTTGGACTGAATGAAAAGGTGAAGGAGGTTAGCAAGAGGCTGATTTTTGCTGTCAATCTTGGGTGATATGCAAGAAAAGAAATCCACGAGTTATTTCACAATGAATGCAATCTTGAGAAAAAAATATATATTTTAAATTTGATATGATTATCATTTTCCTAGTTAGGCATGTTAACTTACGTCATTTTTGTCGACAGTAAACGACCATAAAAAAAACACAGTGTGACATAGGTAACCTTTTTCACATTAAGAGTTTCTATGTTATTTTCTAATATTTGTAGAGTAAAATTATGATTAAGCTAATTTGCAATAATGTTAGTGTATCTTCATATCTAACATAGAACAAACAGTGATTTGTAGAGAGAGAAAAAATTCAAACAGGTGCACAGAGATGAGTGTCATTTAGGACACTACCATAATACTGATTACTTTCCCTTAACAGACATGATGATATCAAGAACAGTCTAGAAAGATGTTGCAAGACTCTCTCTTGAGAAAGATTTGCCACACTAATGTTGCAGCATTCAATGACATTTATACAAAATGTTTTATGTTAAACACAGAATCTTACTAAATGACTACTAAACTGTATTATGCTACAATAGAGTCAGCCACTACATCAGTTCTTTCGATGTAACCATCAATATGAAGATCATTCTCATGAGCAGTTTCATTTGTTCAGCATATATTTTGTTGTTGAATGGCACTGAGATTCATAAATCTAATTAGCTTGTTTCATATTGTAAGGGACAAGTCAAATAAAAAAGATGGCACATGTCATATGAAGTCCCTTGTTAGACGATAAAAGGAAGGCATAAGGAGCACTGACATCAGGAATGGCAAATAGAATTAATGCATTTTAGCAAAAAGAGAAAGAAACAGAAAAATGAAACAAGATAACTTAATAAGGCAACGACAAATACACAGTCTGCTTACGTGCGCTGCCATGCGTGCCCATTTGTTTCCCATTTTGGCGTGGAGTTCAGCAATCATCCGCTCCTCTTCTGCGGTAAATGCTCCTTTCTTTAAATTTGGCCTTAGGTGATTGGCCCATCGCAGTCTACAGCTTTTTCCGCAACGAGACAGGCCTGAGTAATTCTGAACAACATTCCAGTTCCCCTCTCCATGCTTCTGGACATAGTTCACCAGAAGAGCATCTTCAGCAGCTGTCCATGGCCCTTTCTTCAGAACAACACCTACTCCATTACCATCATCATTTAACTGTGACCCAGTCTGATCATCATAATGCACATTGTTGTCGACCTCATTTGTCATTTGACTCATCTCTTTAATAATATTATCTGCAATGAGTTTTTGAATCACATATTAAAGTACTAAAAAATGCAAAACAAAACTCGGAGAAAAGCCCAAAAAAAAAAAAAAAACAAATCTAAATTCACAGTGCTAGCCACTAAATTCCCTTTCATTCTCTTCCCTCCCCCAGATCCTACTTTTGTGCGGGGGTTCGGGTTGTATAACACATCAACACACAAGCACAATGATATTCAATGATATAGACAATAAAGAAGAAAACAAAAAATGACCTTTTATCAAGGTGCCTCGAAAACAAACAGAGCTACCATAATTATTAAACAGTAAGGGAAACAATTAAAACTAAAAGCACCATAAAATCCAAGCACCTCCATCCTTTCATAAAATTGGAGATCAGAGGGTAAGTAAAGCAGTATGCATACAGTTTCTAACAATATAAGTTTCTACCTAATCGCAAAAACCAATGATGATCTCCTCTGAATCAGGAAAGCAGACCCCAAAAATGAAACCAAGTGAAGTATGATTGTTACAATTTCAAATCATATTCACTGTTCTTACCCAATCAGGAAGTAATAAACATACAGAGGAACATAAGTTGCATAACCCTTTTGCTTGGAGAAGAAAAAAAAACATAAATTTCCATCTACAAAGCATACCCAAAACACAAAATTCACTTTCCCCACCACCCTAATGCTGGATACAGAAATTATTACAAAATCAATAACATGACCAAAAGAGAAAATTGCACGTTCAACACTTCAACGAAATTAATTGCCACACCACATTTCAACAACAACAACAACATCAATAATACCTGAACAGGCCGTGAGAGAGTATTCAAGCTAAAATCTAAAATCCAAAGATTTTAGTTGAAATTCACAATAAAGAAGAGAATTTTTTTTCTTGCTGGCAGAGAAGCTGAACCAGTGTTATAAACCGTGTCCCTGAAATTCACAAAAATGAAAAACAGAAAATATAATTAGACCCAATAGAGTGAAGCAATTGCATGCAACAATTACACACACACAGAGACACACTGGAAATGTAGAATGATGAATTGGTCTCAGAATTGAAGCTTCTGAGATGATGATAATAAGAATGATCATAATAATAATATTAATAATAATAATAATGATGATAAAATGGAATTGAGAATTCAGATTCAGAGAATGAAAAAATGAGAAATGGGAATGGGAATTGGAGCATAACCGTAGTTGGAAGAGGATCGGAGAGAAGAGAGAGAAGAGCATGAGATCAAAGCCTCGAACACTTCATGCCAACACTCGCATGCAGAATGAATGAGAGAGAGAGAGAGAGAGAGAAAGAAGGGTTAAAAAAAACAAAACAGAGAGAGAGAGAGAAAGAGTGAAGGAAAAGGAAAAGCCAACAAGTGAAGATATGATGAAATGAACTTCCAAGTTCCAATTTCTCTCTCTATATCCAATCCCAAACTCATTTATTTGCTTGCTATGAAATATGAATGAGATAATTTGTTAAGTTTGTTTAATCATACTCTTGCAATTATGTAAGAGATTCATGAAAGTTTTCAATGTATGACATGGCTGTGATATTCTATTTGATGAACTTCATTTATTGTTGGATATGAATCATATATTTCCTTCCTCCAATTACAATTATAAGTATTGTGTAAGTAAAAAATCTTTATCCTAAAATAATTATTATTTAAATTTTTTATGTAACATTGACTACCTTCACTTATATTTTGTATAGTATTAATAATAGACAATAAAAATTGTAAATAAATTAATAATTAAATAAAATTAATTTTATAAAATTATTATTCTTTTTCATCAATTTATTATTTTTAAACGGTATAAATAATCTAACACAATAATTATTTTAAGATAGAAGAAATAATTTTTTTAATGAACTACGTTTATTATTCAATAATGATAAATATGTTAAAGTGGAGTCTGTCAAAAGACTGTTATCAGGGATTTGATCTTACAATATGTGTGCTGGGAAGAGTATTAAACTGAAATATATAAAAAATATTAGAAAAAAAAAATGTCCTTTAAATTTTTCGACAAATTAAGTTGTAACTGAACTAGAGAATACTCTGAGGAAAAAAAACTGTATTCGAGGTATAAATTTGATTGTGACTTTAATCTCTTATCTAATGTGTATAATAAGAAAAAAAAAATACTAGAAATAGGTTCTTTAATAAAATCATTTCAAACATTTTAAGTAATGACTAAGATTAGTCTTTTAAGGCATTTGTCATGTGAAGCCTATCTAAAAAGAGTTGCGAATTTTTCAACTGTTTATAAAGTTTTGAACTTTTAGAAATTATTTTGTGTAAAGAGACTAACACTACTTCATGGTACTGGTATATTTATAACTAAACTCATTATGATGATTGAACTTGGTTTAAAGAAAGTGTGATAGACTTTGAGCTAATCGTAGGTCTTATTTATAATTTACTAAATTTTAGGTAACGAAACGATTCTAATTTTAGCTAATCATAGATCTTGAATTTTAATCATGACAATAAGATCTCTTTTAATGGATTCTTCAATAAATCGCTATATATCTAAGTTTGTTACGGAAATGTATTCAGTTAAAAGAGAAATTTACCACAATACTTCTTGATATTTTATCAAATTACATATAATTTCATTTTTTATTTATTTTCTATACTAACTCATTTTTAAGTTTAAAAATATTACACTAACATCACTTTATATGTTTGAAAATATTATAGTAACATTCTACTAAATCTTACACTAAATCTTGCACTAACACCTCCTAAATAAGAAGTAAAACTAATGGTAAAAAAAAAAGATATTTATAGAATTACACTTAACCTCAAAGAGTGTAATTTTCTCTGGTTAAAAAGTTACAAAGTTTAAAATCCTTTTCATATATATATATATATATATATATATATATATATATATATATATATATATATATATATATATATATATATATATATATATATATACATTTTGATAAGGAATTAGGTATTATAGGATGTAATATATATTTTGACTTGATTCCTCCTCCCCATCTCCCATTGAAAGCTAGCTTTTGAGGGTTTTTTTTATGCTTGGAATATTTATTTCTATGTGCTAAAAAAGGGCTATTTACGGAAAGATTAACTAAAAAAAATCGAGTAGGATGTAGCCATTTGGGACATAGACTTTGAGGCGCGGTAATTAATAATAGAAACTCAAAAATTACGAGGTGCGTAAATCCTATATTGAGTATTATGGAATGCTTGTGAAGTGCTTAATTGGCTTGATTTTTTCATTGACAGCTAGCTTTTAAAAAGGTTTCCCAAGTACTTGGATACTTATCACATTTATTTATAATTAATATTTTATCCTATGCAATACATAAAATAAATAAAATAAATGTTTATTTTTATATAATGAAAATCTATAATAAATAAATATTTTAAATATATAAATTATATTATAATTAATTTTTTTTATAAATAAATATTTCTAATTTTGATAAATAGTTTACATATGATACAAGATTACTTGATAATTCTTTTTAAGAAAATAAAATTCAATTTAGAAATAAATTTAAGAAGCATTAATTATAAGAGATAAAACAGTTAAAAAAATATGACAGTGATAACAACCTAACAGTGTTTTTGTCATATAATACTAGAATCTAAAACACTCTCACTCAAAATAGCAATTTTAATTTAGGTTTTATGAATTACGAAGTGCAAAGTGTGGCGTTCAACTCATCAAAATTTTAGTTTTTTGTCATTCTACTTTTAAAGACAACTTTTTGATATAATATCTTCTTTAACTTTCATGATAACTCTATTTTAGTTTTCATTAATATTTAACTTTGAATTCTCATAAATCTTTGTAAATTTTCTCAATCTCAATAAATTTATATTATATTTGTTTAAATTGAAAAGGATTTTTTTTTTGTGCAAGGTACACATTTGATTTTTTATAAATTATAATTGAATTTGAAATAAACATAAAATGCAAAATATTTATGAGGCTTAACATTCATGCATAGTTATTGATTTTATTGATTTTTTTTTTTTACAATTTCAACCAATGAGAAATAATCTCAGGTGTGACTTTTGAAATATTTATTATATATAAAATCAATAAATTTATCATATATGATATTATGTGATTGGATGATAATGTAAAAAAAATATTATTAATACATCTTAATTAATTAATTTCATATTTCTATATATGGAACTGACAAAAAATTAGATATTTACGATTTGTTGAATCATCAATCACACTGATAAAACAAGACACAAAATTACAAATTGAATATCAATGCAAAATTATTAGTTGTAACTTATATATACACTTTCACGATAAGTTGAATAATGTTATAAATTTATCCTTTTTTCAAAGTAAAATTTGAAATGATCTTCAATTGATCCAATAATTAATCACATTAGTATTTTAAAATTTTCAACCTCATCTCATCAATTCCAGTAAATTGATCCTTTTTATTCAATTTTTTAATGTATGAAGACCAAACAGCTACCTAATTAAAACTAATGCAATTATATTCTAGAAGGTTTTTATCCTTTTTCAAATCAGTTTATAGTTATTTTATTTGTCCCAATTCTAACTATATCAGCTAGCCACTTGCGTGTACTTACATCAAATTATAAATAAATTGAGCCTAAACTTATCAAAACGGATTAAGGCAAAGTAATTACACCAGCTAAAGTTTCACTTCAAAACGGGGAGCCACATACTTATACTTATTTTATACATTTATTTTTCATATTCGATGAGGTATAACATACATAATTACATATATGACAATAATAAACATTTTTAATACTTACAATGCATATATAACAATTAATTATTTGACAATGCATATATAACATATATAACAAATATCCTACTTCATTATGTTTTTTTTTTTTTTAATGTCCTGTTATCATATAGGGGCTGCATAACATTGTTTCTTGAAATGTAGAGAGCACCATATAAGTGTGAAGTGTTACAAGCGTAGATCATGACAATTGACATGCATACTTGAAAAACTAGAAAATGCAAAAAAAAAAATAAAGGGAAATGTATATTTCCGGTCCTTACGTTTGATTTTACCTTTGCTCTTGAAATGTGTGTTGAGTTTCGTCCTCTCCATCCCTACTTTCAGCGAGCAATGATGCAAGCAATCTCAGAAGATAAAAGGAACGCAGATCACGTTCACACTGTGAAATCTGAATGCATGTTCAGCGTGTAACTTACCAATGCAATATTATTGGGATGTGTTTTTAGAGGGACACTTAACTAAATTTTATTTCATGTCTTGTGTTTGAATTTATATAATTGGACTATTTAAAATCACATTCAAATATTAACATTAACGTGATTTTAGCCAAAATATTCATATATTTAGTTCTACATAGAAGTGTTGATGGTTCAAATTAAATTGATTGTGTCTTGTATATATAAGTATAAATAAAATAATTTATATTGTCAACTAATTAAACTTATCATAAAATTTTAGATTTTCAACTAATAATTAAAGTTATCATAAACTTTTATAATAATAAACTTATCATAGATTATTACCATCTCCACTTCAATAATTACTGACGGGTATTTTCTACGAATAATCCGTCAAAAATTACCAATGACAAATAAAATTACTGCTGAATTTTTTTTATGACCAAATTACCAAGGTAATCAGTCAGAAATTCATATCTATTAACGGAATTTTAAGTTTACCAATGGATTTTTGCCGTTGGAAATTTGGTTTTTCTTGTAGTGATATGCATTGCATCTATGGTATGAGCCATGAATGCTAGCAAAATCTGTTATATCTTGCTTTGTTTCTGCATTGAAAAGTTGTCATTTTTTCAAGTGTCCTAATTGGATAGTGTAAAAAAAATTGGGTTTATTTTCTTTTAAATGGAATGCAAGAAAGCGATTACTTTAATTTTAGATAAAAAAAAATGTTTAAGGTATGATTAGATGTATTTTTTGTTATAATATTTCTTGTCCTTTCAATCAATTTCATGCTTTGTGCACCCTATATTTTTTTAATCTGCACCTCATATGAAAATTAAAAAGCTAAAAATATCCTCAACCTTATGTTATCCCCTTGTGGCACACTCCCATTCAACCCTAAAGTTGTCTCAACCTTACGAGCAGCCTCTTAGAGGCTTATCGCCCAAATCGTTTAAGGACTAGGTTGATTCTATCGACTCGTTTAGCAAAAAGATAAAGTTCAAGCTTTTAAAAACAAACATTTTTAGTTAAATAGATTCATAAAAAAATTTATTAAATCTGATAGACTAGCCTATTTAACAATAATATTTTTTTAATAAAAATATTATTATTAACATGATATATAATATTATAATTATTTTAATGAAATTATAAAATTATTTTAATGGTTTAACACTTTGAATCATTTTAATGTTTGGAATAGGTTAATTTCCATGGTATTGTTTCTTTTTCATTTGGATTAAGTATTATGGGTTTTTGTTAGTTTGGTACATCACCCTATCTGGAAGTTGTGTTTGTGTTATGATTTGATAAACCTGTATGAAGTCGCACTTGGTTGTTGGTTCTAGATTAGATATAATATGTAAATATGTTTTGTATGTTTCAAAACATGTATGTTGGGATACATCAATTAATCGAGATCATTTTTTGATGCAGTTTTCTAATGGAAGAAGCTTCACCTATTTAAAGTGTGGAGGCCTTATTAGTAACCATCGCAAATAGGGGCACTTATTTTATTAAGATGGAATGAGCGAACTGCGGAATGTAATAATGCCAATTGCAGAATAAGAAATCTGAAAGATAATACTCCATTTGTTTCTAATTATAAGACTTTTTTAAAATTTGTTTGTCTTTTTTTATAAGATTTTTTTCTAATTTTTAGATGTATTAATTATTTTTTCCTACATATTTTTACTTAATTATTCTCTCTCCAAGCATGAATGAGAAACAATTAAATGGATAGAAAGATAAAAAAATGATAATTTTGGAATAATAGTTCAAATAATTGACAAATTTAATATGATTAACTAAACTAATTACTTTTCTTAAAGGGCGTAAATTAATTAAAAGGGTCTTATAATAGGTGAGTTTGTTTAAACTTAAAAAAAATCTTTAAAATAAGTGTTTTTTATATAAGAACTTTTTTAAGAAGCATATAGGATTTACTTCTTAAAATAACCAGAAAATTATTTTTTAAGTAGAAACAGTTTAAACAAGCACACTAAAAAACATAAAATTGCTTATTTTATTGAAATAAGCATTTATTTCAACAAATAAATTTAAACAAACTAGTCCAATTAGCGACAAAATGAGTACTTGTTTTGGAATATCAAATCTAAAATCGCTAAAAAAAAGTGACAAAGGAGCTCAAGAATGAAGGGACAAGGATGAGAGAAGAAGTTATAAATTAGAAAGGATCATTTTGGAATTTTAAAAATAAGGAGGTGCTTGGATAATTTTTATGGTGCAGGAAGTAACCACTCAATCAATTGTGCCTTTTGGGTTTGCAAAAAAACAAACTAATGATGTGATCCATTAGATGATGCTCAAACTCACTAACATAGTGCTAATTTAATAATGGTTTTTGGATACCTAATGTAGGTCTTAACCTTTAAGCCCATTATTATATTGGAGGTTCCTATGGTTAATATATACCCGTGGCTTGCTCCCCTTCGCCGTCATAGTGACTTGATCGCTTGCTCTTTGATTTTCTTCATCAATAGCTAAAATTGATAGTGTAATTAGGCAAAGAAAGACTTGACCTTGTCATCTACATCTTTAGCTCCTATTCCTAACACATATGCCTTTGTACGTTCTTCTATGGTTTGGGTCTCTTATTCTCATATTGTTGTTTATTCTTCATCTTTTATATTTCTTGATGTTTAAGTTAGATCTTTTAATTCTTGTGATTTGTTCCACAGTCAGCATCTGTTGGTTTTCCTTTGTTGATTTACATTTCTAGTTGGTTTGATCTTAATTAAGTTTGTGTAGGTTTTGGCAATTGATAAGCTTTTTACCAAAATGAAGATTTCAAGAAATTAACAGTCTAGCTATTTAATTTTACATTAATAATTTCAATATCATTTTTCATTTGATTATACAGATTTGTTTGTTTATCGCACACTAAATCTTGGTATGAGATTTCTTTTTTCTTATTGAAGATTTGATCATAAAAAAATAATATAACATTACATAATGTTATAAATTAGATAAAAAAAAGATATTTTATCAAACATTAGTATTATATAATATCATGTTATAGTAATATTGATTGATATTCATGTTCCTAAAATCATATGTATGCATAAAGCATTTAATGTTATATATATAAGGAGCAAAATATACAATATTTGATATTTATTTGGTTGATATTTTTTATTAGTTTTTCGAGCAATCACTACTTTTAAAGTTATAACTTAAAACCATGGAGCCTTTGTAGAGGAAGATTATGTAAATTCATATGGAAAAGTTTTATGATTTTTTATTATCCATGAAGAAAGAATTTCAAAAATTATAGTGGTAAGTTAGTTTGGAAACATATTTGGAATAAAACTCATCTTCTAATTGCAAGAAAAAATGTTATAGTTTAACATCGAAATGAAATTATAAATTGTAAGAAAGAGACAATGACGAGTATAAAAAAGAGGATGTGGAAAAATGAGTTTGTGTGAGTCATGTTTGTATAAAATTACTAAAAAAATTCTTACAATTAATAAGACCTTACCTTTGTCAAATCTTTCTTCACTCAAAAAAATACAACATCTCTTTCTCACTTTAACTCTCCCACTTGTATTCTCTTTATACTAGAGTCATACACCATCAAGAAAACAATTATAATGAAAGTACCTAGGTTATGAGAAAGAATGAGTGTGAGTTCTAATAATCACTAGCTACAACAAACACATAACGATGGAAGACAAATTAATATGCTCCCTAAGTATCTCCACATTGACAACATGAAGTGCATTGAGGATGAAGACCTTTCAATAGTCATGTGCATATCAAAGCCATGGAACAATCTCATCCTTTATTTGTGTATTCCATCATCACCATCCTTGACCCTCCATTATCACATCTTTAAACACAAGGACAATATGGAAAAATACAAAATCACCCCTACTTGGATCTACAACATAGTCAACACTATCACTATTGACTCATTCTATGACAGATTATCTCATCAAGTGGTGCACCAAGGTGATGCCAAATCCAAACACATCATTGATTCTTAAAATGACATGCTATTGTCTTTCCAAACAACACCCTAGGTTTTATCCTTGCACTCTAAGAAGGGGTAAAATATAACCCATCTGTCAGCACAACTTACTTGTTTCTACACTGAGTATGGTTAGTAAGTTTGTTGTGAAGCATATGATTGGATTTCAAGTCAGCCCAACACCTTAGGTTTTATCTATTATTTAGTAAACAACAATCAATCATAATTTCAAATTTTGTGTATTATGGTTTTGCCCAATTTAACAAAGGGAATACAGGATATCAAAATCTTATCATTCCTAACAAAGCACGCATAGTAAATGTTGTTTAATTGTCACACACAATTCTTCAGGTACACCAAATCACAAATCATATTAACTAATGCACATTATCAATTCTCTAGGTACATCACAATAATTTAATTACACAACTCACTTAGGTGCTAATTGCATGAATTCAGTTACAAATTAAACTGCATTACAATCAACAGCAAGAGCGACCAACTTTTTGGTGTTGTTAGGATGGAGTGCAACATGCAACATGTGACAATCAAGCTTGAAATGATGAACCTTCTTGGAGTTCAAGAGACCAAACATCATATAGAAAATGAATTTTCTTCCATTGACCATAAAGTATATGCATTGACTAGTCCAATCTTCTTCGAAACCCAAGGAGGTCACCACTTCATCAAATTTCAAGTGCCAACAACGTATAGAAGCTTACTATAACCCTTAGTAAAATAAATTATGCAGTCATTCCATAACCAATAATAGATCACCTTCATCCAACACACCTTTTACAAAAAAAAATCAACTAGATTAATATGTACAATTTTGGTGTCTTGCATTCCAAGAAGGTTCATCATTTCAAGCTTGACTGTCTCCTGTTGCATGTTGCACTCCATCTTAACAATGCTGAAAAGTGGGTCACTCCTCCCGTAGATTGTAATGTAGTTTAATTTGTGTCTGAATTCACACAATTGACACTTGAGTGTGATGTGTAATTGAATTGTTATGTTGTACCTGGAGAATTAATAATATGCATTAATTAATTTGATTTGTGATTGTGGTGTACTGAAAGAATTATGAGGGATAATTAAACAACATTTATTTGCGTGTTCTTTGTTAGGATTGATAAGATTTTGATATCTTGTATTCCCTTTGTTAAATTGGGAAAAATCATACTACACAAACTTGGGCATTATGATTATTTGTTGTTTCTTAAACAAGGATAAAACTTAGTGTCTTGGGGTGACTTGAAATCCAATCATAAGCATTGGAGCAAGCTTACTTATGACATTGAGCTGAAAAATGTGTAAGTTGTGTTAGTACAAAACAAACTTCATGACGAATAGATGAACTATATTTTACCCCTACAATTTTTAGAATTCACTACTATGAGTTGTGGTATGTAAACCTGAACTTTGAAGCTTTGCAATAAAAATATTCAATGTACATTCTTTCCATAGTTTTATTTACATGTTTTCATGAGTTTCTTTTACAAGTGTTTTACTGATATCACTTGCATATAAAGTCTTAAGTTGAATATATATCATAATGCATGTATGTATGAAAAGGTTTGTAATTGTGTGATTGTAGGACACATGATTTCTATGTGTGAAGATGCATGTTTCTTAATGTTGTTAATCTTTAAATTACTTTATGGGATGAAATGTGAGACTCACTTGTATTTGAGTTGATTGTCATTTTTAGGTAAACTTCAATATCATACTAAGACAATGTTGGAAAAAAAGATTTAAACCTCAATTAATGACGGTATATTTTATATTTTTTTTATGGGTTATAATACTATGATATATTGTGATATTAATGTTAGACTCAGGTTTAATTTCTCTTTTAAACTTACGTTTTAAATGTAAAAGTTTAGTTATGGATGTAAATGGCTTTTGATAACAGTAATACACAATAGCGGTGAGAGAAAAACTGTTATTTCTTTTCTTTTCTTATTGAATTAATTATTTTTTTCTATCATTTACCTTTTCTTAATAAATTTTAGCCGTAGAAAAAATATTAGAAAGTGAGTGTTACTAAAATTCATCTCATTTTGCAGTGGAAAAAATATTCGTCTCATTTTATCTTATTTCATTTTAATTCCTCATATGACGCTTAGTCCATACAACTCATTAATTTATTGTTTCGATTTCATCATAACACATTTTTAATATAGATTCTCTTATATTATAATATTTTCATTTTAATGTTAGAAATTAAAATAAATAAAACTAAAAACATGACGATAAATAAATAAATAAAATGAAGGAATTAAAAATATTTAAATCAAATTACATTAATAAAATAACCTTATATTACAGGGATTAAACAACTATTTAAGCTAAATTTATTGAAAAAAATTAAGGTTCGTTAACTTTTATTTTCATTCTCTGTTTATACTTTTAATAACAAAATTGTCACACTGTTTCATGCTTTCAAAATTTGTAAAAGAACCATGAAAACACAAAAAAAGAAGTTATTTTCAGTTATTTTTGTACAAATCTTTAAAAACTGGAGATATTGAAAATAAGAGCATCAGCAAACAATTTTGTACTCTAGGGATAGTTAGTCTCTTTTTTCTTTCTTTCGTTATGTAATTCCTGCTAATAAAAAAAAAATTAAAACACAAGGAAACAATTTTTTTAATTAAAAGTAAAAGAATTAAAAAGATTTTTTTTACAAAGTAAACGTGTCCTTATTTTTCAAATACTACAAATATACTAATGAGAGAAAAAAATAATTATCCTACAACGAATGAACTGGTGACCAACAAAAAATTATTAATGTACAAAAAAATTACAAAAATTAAACCTTAATTTCATGATTTCTATGAAGTTGTATGCTTTCCGTAAAAAAAATAAAAGTTGAAGTTGTATGTTTAAAATTTAATTTTTATAACTTTTGTTGATAACTAGTACATTTCATTTGCAGGTTTAATATTTCTTCTACCCCCGTCATTGCATTTGTATTGTTTGAATGTTTAATTTTTATAAATTCGGCCTAAATAGTTATTTAGTCCCCTACACTGTACAGATTTTTTTTACTGTTCTCTTAATTTTTGGTTCTTATAATTTTTATTTTATTTTAGTTTAGTTTATGTATTTTTTTCCCGTTAAATTTGATGGATGAATCTAATGGTAGAAATCATAATTAAACAAAAAATAATAAAGATAAAAAAGACGAAAAACAAAATACTCATATATTCAAGAACTAACAAATTTATTTAAGCCTCAGTAAAATAAAGATTTTAAATATATTTTTAATCTTTAAAATGGTTCTATTTTTTCTTAGTTTCAAGGTTAAAATTTGTACTTTTTTAATCTCTCAAATTTCTGAAATATTTTTTTCAATCTGTCATGCTATAAAAAAATCGTCACAAATTATGTATTTAAATTGTTAAAAATCCATCAATAAGGATTAAAGAAGCCATTTTAATAATTTGAAGATTAAAATATATAAAATTAAATATGTTTTTAGTTTATTAAAGGTAAATTAATTTGAAGTTATTTTTTTAATCCTTTTGCAAATTGTAAGTCAAATAAAAAAAATAAAAGATTCATAATTTTTAACATGGTTTATCATGAGAATTTTTTAATTTTCTATTTTATACTTTTAAATATGATTTTTTGACCGTTTAAAATTATTAAAATCAAATCAATAAAAAATTAAAATAATTAATATTTTTAAATTTTTTTATTTAATTATGACAGTTTTTAATACTCAGAAACATATTTTCAAATAAAAAATATTAAAAGTTGTTCAAATTGTAAATTTCTTATTTTATGTTTGATTTACCTTACATCAAATGACTAAAATAATATTTTATAGATTTGAATGACTAAAAATAATTTTAAATTTAGAAGATTAAAACAAATGACTCAAATTTAAATGATTAAAAATATATTTAAATCAATAATATAAATTTTAATGTGAAAACAACAAAAGATAAAACCAAAATTTGGGATTTTATCCCGACTTTTTTATTTTTTATGATCTGAATTTCATCCCGACTTAGGTATGAATTGAAAAATATCAACCTAAAAAATGGACCGATATAGAAATTAAGAATTAAAAATATATTTAAGTGTAAAATCTAAAATAGATTATGGCCCCTCAAGAAATTCACAATAAACGATAAGTTCTTCTATAAACTGTAGCATCATCATCCAAGTTTTTTTTCTCACACACACAACCAAAGACGAAGGAAGAAGGGAACAACAAAGTGCCACCTGCAACGACGTCGTTCTTTGCAACTTCCAGTTTCTTCTCTCTGTCTCGTTTACCTCGATCCTGTAATATTTTCATCCTTTTTAATTCTTGAAATTAAAGAAAAAGGGTATTTTTATCTGTTGAAAAAATTGAATCTTGATTTTGATTCAATGTTCCCAGTTGAAAACTGTTGAAAAAATTGAATCTTGATTTTGATTTAATGTACCCAGTTGGAAAAATAGATGATTCTAGAATAATGGGGGAACAGGGGAGAGTGCTAATTTTTTAAGTTCATTGGTGATGCAAATTTTCGCTTTATTACTACTTCCTAGGTATGAGGGATCAGGGGTTCTTCCTTAGATGTTGTCTTTGCAGTAGAAACTAAAAACTTAAAATTGAATTGTTAAGTTCCATCATGTAGAAAAATTGATAGGATTTACATCCGGAGTAGTATTTCTTTTCTTCCTGCCAAATACACCATAAGGAATCGCAAGTGAAGTTTTATTGGAATGTGTAGGATTTAATGTTAACAATTCATGTACCGTGATTTCTTATAAAAATCTTTTTATTTATTGTTTCCTTAATAATTGTTCTTAGGAGAAAACTGTTATTTGTTTAGGAAGTTTTACTTAAAATAAATTAAAACGAAAGGGTGATTGAATGCAAAGATGTTGTTTTGATGCTTTGGCAGGTTCTTGTTCTTGATGAATATGACACCAGTATGCCCCTTTGTCAAAGCTTCTCGCCCTGATGATAACAATGCCTCTAAGAAATCTGGCGAAAACTCTATGAAACATCAGGTTGAATCTGAGAGTAAAGGGAAGAAAGAGGTTAATGACTCAGCTAGTACCTCACCAAAGTGCCCTTTTGGATATGATTCACATTCGTTTAAGATTGGTCCTCTTAGCTGTACGGTGTGCCAAGCACTTTTATTTGACACCAGCAAATGTGTGCCTTGTTCTCATGTTTTCTGCAAGTATGTATTGTGTACTGTGTTTATTTCTTGAATCTTTGATGCATTGAATACTCTATTTTTAGCTCATTTCTCATATTCTACCTGTCTGAAATTAGAGCATGCATATTGCGCTTCAAGGACTGCCCGTTATGTGGGGCTGATATTGTGAAGATCGAGCCTGATGCTAATCTTCAAGGTGTAGTTGATCACTTTATTGAAGGTCATGCAAGGATCAAAAGGTCTGTTAGTTCAGACAAAGGAGAAGAAGCAACTGAGAGTAAACAGGTCATATATGAGGATGTGTCTTTGGAAAGAGGTTCTTTCTTGGTGCAACAAGCCATGAGGGTAAGTTGGTCTTTTTAAATGTTAATGTTAAATCTTTATATATGAATGATTAAATGGAGAAAGATAAAGATTCTTTAAAACTTTTGTCGATAATGTAATTGGCAATGATGTTAATAATTCTTGATAGTGTTGTACTGGTATGCATGATTAGATGTGTTGGAAAATATCTTTATCTAGGAGAGACATTGATGTTAATACTTAATAACTGTTGCTCTGCTGCAGCTACTGCCATTTGTTTTTACTAAGTTACATATTGAACTTTGTTGGTTTTGTACTACTTCTTGATAATGTGTATTTTGCTATATGCAATTCAAAAACAGGCATTCCGTGCTCAGAATTTAGAAAGTGCCAAATCAAGACTCAATCTCTGTGCAGAGGACATTCGTGATCAGTTAGAAAAAGTTGGTAACACTTCAGAGTTATGTTCACAGCTAGGAGCAGTCTTGGGTATGCTTGGTGACTGCTGGTATGTTTTCTTGCTCTCTTCTACTCCCCACCACCCGCGATCTACTGACTAATCAGTCTGTTACTCTTATTTTCCTGTCAGTGCATATATCTATCTTTCATTCAGTCTTCTCATCACCGAAGTTTGTTCTTTTGTGTTTGTTAGTTTATGTAGAATATTATTGATATGTCCTCAGGTATTATTTGTGTAAGAGGTTTGTGCTTAAAGAAAAATGAAGATATTTGGCATAGCTATAATATATCTATCATGAGTCTCTCACTGATTGAGTATAGAATAGTCTATAGTCTATAATTAAGATACGAAGGAATTGGAGCTAAATAGTTTATGGTAATTAAGATACAAAGAAAATTATGAAATTAAGCTCAAAATAAAAGGCCAGGAGAACAATTTGAAACTGATATTAGAAGATAAAATCACTGATATTAAAATTGTTGAAAACTAATTAACCCAAAAAGCAAGAATGATGGGGAAAGCAAGAATAAAACCTGAATACTTATTCAAGGAGGATTGAGGACCAATTGTCTCAAAAACTTGGGCTGTTTAGGGAACTTTAGTTCAGTATCTCTGATAGGAATCTATACTTTCCTTTAATGAGTGTATGTAAATCATCCTTTAATATGATTACATTTCATAGTCTGAGGGTGGGGTTATTGATGTAATGCTCTATGTAATAGGTTTAAATACCTCTTGTACTCCCAATCCCATATAATAAAATTATCTTGCTCGATAATAATAATAAACCTTTAATATGATAGACTGAGGGAAGTAAATAGAACTGCTCCAACTTGTGATCAAGCCTGTCACTATTTGAATTATTCTTATTCTTGCCCTGTCCTATGGATGGAAACTGTTCCAACTTGATGTGAATAATGCCTTTTTAAATGGTACTCTTGAAGAAATTGTTTTTATGATACAACCTCCTGGTTTTGAAGTTGCAAACAGGTCATTGGTCTGCAGGCTAAATAAAGCTATCTATGGGTTAAAATAGGCTCCAAGGCAATGGTTTGACAGACTCAAGTCCACTCTGTTACAATTTGGGTTTGTTGGTAGCAAAAGTAATTCTTCCTTATTTATCTATCGGCATCAAGTGGATGTTGTTTATCTGCTGGTATATGTGGATGATATAATTCTCACTGGTAGCTCAGCCACTCTGACTCAGCAGCTCACAAACAGATTGAATACTGCTTTTTCTCTCAAACAACTTGGTCATCTGGATTATTTCTTGGGTCTGGAAATCAAATATCTGTCCAACAGTGCTATCTTAATGACCCAGAGTAAATACATTCGTGATTTGCTTCACAAAACTCACATGGCTGAAGCTCATTCAATCTCTTCTCCCATGGTTTCTAACTGCAAGTTGTCTAAACATGGTGCTGATGTTTTTCATGATCCTTCTCTCTATAGGTCTGTAGTTGGTGCATTACAATATGCTACTCCCACTAGACCTTAAATTAGTTTTGCTATCAATAAGGTTTTCCAATTTATGGCTGCTCCTTTGGATTCTCACTGGACAGTGGTGAAAAGGAATCTAAGATATCTTAAAGGTACTCTGTTTCATGGTCTGCTCTTGCAGCCTACATCTACTAAAAATCCCTTGGCCATTCGAGCATTCTGTGATGTTGATTGGGCATCTGATGTGGATGACAGACGCTCCACCTCAGGGACTGCCATTTTTCTTGGTCCAAACTTAGTCTCTTGGTGGTCTCGCAAACAAAAGGTAACTGCCAGGTCTAGTACTGAAGCTGAATATCGCAGCATTGCTCAAACTTCCACTGAATTGACTTGGATTTATACCCTTTTGACAGAGTTATAAGTTTCTTTCACTACTCCAGTAATATTTTGTGATAATCAGAGTGCTGTTTCTATTGCTCACAATCCAGTTTTTCACAATCGAACAAAACACATGGGGATTGATGTGTTTTTTGTCAGAGAAAAGATTTTGGCCAAGCAGCTCTCAATTGTTCATATTCCAGCTCTGAATTAGTGGGCTGAAATTCTAACTAAACCCCTGTCTGCATCAAGATTTGAGGCTCTGAGAGGCAAACTCAATGTGAAGAGTGTTTCCAATGAAAACTCTCCCCCTTGAGTTTGAGGGGGGTATCAGTATGTCAATGTATAACTGTTTTTTTTATCAGCAAAAGAAATGTATATATATTATATGATGAGTACCAGTGGTACTAGAATTACAAGGTGATATGAAATAGTCTAGTGGTTCCACTGGTCAGGCTATTTTCAGACTGATGTGGTCCACCCTATTCAAAATGAATACAGCAACAGTACCCCATGGCTTGTGAGACTTCCTAAATTTTAATACCCCATAGCTAGTGAGCCCTCCTAATCTGCAGAAAAACCTATTGTTAGGTTGGTAGACCAATAGTTAAAGTGCATTGTAAAGTCTTTCTCCGATGCTCGAAGCCAAGTCCATACCAAAAACAGTGCATCATCCATCAGCTTAGTAGCGTTGAATGATTCATTCGAGAAAATGATCTTATTCCTATGCTGCCAAATTGTCCACGTTAGAGCTACCTACCAACACTTCCACCTATTGTTTCGTTTCTCACCATTCATCCCGATTTGGTGCTGCAAAAAGTGGTGCCTAGGGATTATGGAGAAGGCCCCCACTATTCCAGTCCACGATAAGGATTCCCACCATAAAGGTAGAGATTTGTTGCAGTTGAAAAATAAATGGGCTGCATCCTCCTGCAGATTTCTGCAAAAAGGGCATATGCTGTCATTTATCTCTATTTGCCTCCTTCTCAGGTTAGACTTAGTCGGCAATCGATCTTTGATTAGCCTCCAAGCAAATATTGCAGCTTTGGATGGGATTTTTAGTTTCCATAGGTTCTGAAGCGCTTCATCCAGATTTGCTCCCACTGAACATTCTTGTAGCAGGTTATATGCACTCCTAGTAGAGTAAAATCCATTAGGCTCAACTTTCCACATCCAGCAATCTGCTGTATGTCGCTGGATTGTAATCTGAGAGATGTCTTCCATAAAACCTACAGCGGATGCGATTTCATTATCAAACAAAGGCCTTCTCCAAGAAAGGTTCCATTCCCATGCTGAATCATTGAAACTTCCCACCTGCTGGATGAGTTTATGTTGCTGGAGAGATATCCGATACAGCCTTGGGTATTTCAGCTTTAGAGCTTCACCATGTCCAGACCACTCCTAGAATTTGATTTTATCCCCACACCCCACCCTCCAAGTTGTACCATCTTGGAGGATAGTATTCAGCTGTTGGTCATGTGTCACCTCCATTAAATCTTGCCACCAAACTGACTCGTTATTCCCTCTAATACCTTCCACCATTGATCTCCATCCACCGTACTTGGAATCCAATATCTTGGACCATAACTTGTTCCATTTTCCAAGTAATGCCTTGTTGAAAGCCGTTATATACCCAAACCCCCTTTTTCTTTTGGAAGACAAACTGTTTTCCATTTCACCCATGGTATCTTTCGATGCTCCGATCTACCTCCCCATAAGAAACTACGCTGGATTCGGATCAGCTTATCAGTTACTTTTTCGGGCAACCTGAAAAGAGAAAGAGAGAAAATAGATAGGGATAGAGGATAATGTAGATTGTATAAGGGTCACTCTCCCCCCAAAAGATAAGTGTCTTTGTTTCCATCTAGCTAATTTTCTCTCACACTTCCTAATGACCGGATCCCACAGCTCGCCACGCCTTGGGTTTGCCCCAATGGGAATATCCAAATATGTTAAAGGCAATGAAAAAATCCTGCAGTTCAAAAATTCAGCACCTTCTCTACTCCACTGGTCAGATTTACCCACTGCACCAAAATAACTTTTTGCAAAATTTATTTTAAGACCAGAAACTAGTTCAAATCCCCTCAATATTGTTTTGATGACCTTGACATTTTGCATGGTAGGCTCCCCAAAAAATACTGTATCATCAACATATTGAAGAATGCTTACTGGTACGCTGTCTTTGCCAACCAAGAATTCAGAGAAAAGCTTCTCACTTATTGCTTGTCTCATTAGACCGGTTAGGCCTTCCGCTACAATGTTAAAAAGCAAAGGTGCTAACGGGTCATCCTGTCTAAGACCTCTATGAGGGATAAATTCAGCAGTGGGGCTCCCGTTTACAAGTACCGAAACCGAGGCAGATTTGAGGCAACCTTGAATCCAGCATATCCTTTTATTGTAGAACCCCATTCTGGACATCATCTAAGTTAGAAAGTCCTAGGAGACCGCGTCGTAAGCTCTCTCAAAATCCACTTTGAACACCAGACATGGCTTTTGCCCCCTTTTTGCTTCCTCCACCACTTCATTTGCAATGATAACACTATACAGCAGCTGTCTGTCATCTATGAAGGCAGATTGTCTTTCATCGGGGATGGTTGGCAATACTTTCTTCAGCCTATTTGATAGGAGCTTGGCCACAATCTTGTATATGCATCTGATAAGCGAAATAGGTCTGAAATCATTGAGGGTTTGAGGGTCAGGCACCTTAGGTAGTAAGGTGATGAAGGATGCATTGCTTCCCTTTGGGAAAATCCCAGTTGCGTGGAATTCATCAAGGAAACGAATTATGTCGGGCTTTAACAGCAGCCAGAATTGCTTGATAAACTTAAAATTCATTCCATCTGGGCCTGGACTTTTCTCACTACCGCAATCCCAAACCGCCCTCCTTATTTCTTCCTCATTAAAACTTCCCACCAGTGCCTGATTTTCCTGCTGACCAATGCTGTTAAAAGATATCCCATTCAGTTGTGGCCTGCACCGCATAGGCTCCTTGAATCTCTGCTGGAAAAACCTGTGAACTTCCTCTTTCACTTTAGGTGGTTCATCAACCCATGAGCCGTCAATGAACACTCCATTCACAGCATTGTATCTGCGGTTAGAATTGAGCAACAAGTGGAAATAACGGGAGTTGCAATCTCCCTCTTTGATCCACTTTGACCTCGCTTTCTGCCTCACTAATGATTTGTGTGATTTGGCTGCATCCCACAGCTTTTGTTGAAGCATTTTCCTTTTCAGATTTTCTTGGGTAGTTAATTCCCTATCGGCTGTTTCATTTTCCAGCTTGCTCATCTCAGCCTCTAGGATTTGAACCTTCTTGAAAGTATCGCCAAACTGCTCCTTATTCCATGTCTTCAGCCTCTCTTTAAGGCGTTTGATCTTTTCTTTTAATACATAACCTCCCCACCCCCTTAATTGTGTCTGTGACCAGCAATCATTTACTGTCCGCACAAATGACTTATCCTTAAGCCAGCAGTCAAGAATTCGGAATGGTTTGGGCCCCCAATCCACATTTTTGGAGCTGAATAGAACGGGGCAGTGATCGGAAAAATTCCTGTCCAGAATAAATTGTGTGCTGGTTGGCCATTTGGTGAACCATTCAACAGATATAAATGCTCTGTCCAGCTTGCTTTTTGCGGTTCCATTTGGTCTGAACCACGAATATTTTCTTCCCTCACATGGGGGTTCCTCAACTTTCATGTCTCTTAACCAATCATTAAACTCTCTGATAAGTCTGTCATCCGCCCCTTGCTGAGATACACCCACCCTCTCTGATGGACTTCTAACACTGTTGAAATCACCCACTAGGCACCATAAGCCATTTGGATTCATATTTTTTTGCTGCCTGAGAGATTCCCAAAGGTCTCTTTTGTTCTGAATGTCACATGGAGCATACAGATTAATTATGTGGACCTTTTGGGCTTCATTGGTCCATACTCCTTACAACAGGATAAACCCTCTTCCTGTTATCTTTCTTTCCACTTTAAATCTTTTGTCACTCCATAAACATAATAAACCACCTGCTGTATTTTTTGCAGGATGCATTTCCCAGCAAACATCATCACCTCCCCATAGAACTTGACACGTTTTTTTGTCAATCTACTCCCTTTTCGTCTCCTGAAGACAAAGTAGATCTACTTTATGTTTTCTCACCAACCTCCTGATAGTGCTCCACTTGACCCCCCTCCTTAGTCCTCTTACGTTGTATGAGAGAATATTCATGAGACCCCATTCCTGTTACCCAACATCTCTGCCTCTTTCAAATCTCTGTCCTCCATATCACAAAAACTTTTGATGATGCTGTGGTGATCCATGTCGCAGGTTACCCCCAGTTGCCTAGCCATGCTCCAGTGGTCCTCTGCCTCCTTAAGTGTCCATGTTATTGGTTAGTAAAACTTCTGCCACCATTTGATTTTGAGGGGCACTAAACTCTTCGCATATGGATTGAATAGAGCACGTGTTAGGCTCAAGGACATTAACTGAAGCTGCTTTGGGCTGTTGTTGAATATTAGTGCCTTTGTCTTCATCCGTTAGGTTCACAGTTTCAATGTTGGGGGCCTTTTGCTTTCTACACCACCTACCTCTAGAATACACCTTCCATACCGAAGGGGATTCGGTCATCTTTTCATTTGTGATTGTGTGTTGCTAGGATGTGACTTTTGCATTAGTGATATCCGCCAGGCCCACATTTGAAGGCCCATTGTTGGCTGCACGAAGTGCAGGGGGATGAGTAACGTTGTAAACTTCCTTCAGCTGTTGAGGCCCAGGTGTTTTAATTAACTTTTCAATTGGGCTGGAACAGAGGCAGGGTGTAGCTTTTGGTGATGGGGTGTTATTAGTGAGGCCCAAATTCAAAGGCCCGTTAACAGCCACACAAAGTGCATCATCACCGTTACAACCTGCTGAACTTTGGAAATCTCTACAAGTGCCACTTGGGTCATGTGGGTCATTAAGAACTGCCAGCTGTGAGCCATTGCTTTCGTCGTCGCGATTTTGGTGTTGGCATCGCGTAGAGTCAACGTTGCCAGAAGGGTGAAGATCACTTGTCATGGGCTGCTCCTCCATATTCTGATCACGTGGCTCCCTCCCAGCTCTGATTCTTTCCTCTTTGTCGCAACTACCCCCTGTCACCAGGACGGGGCATGCCTCTGACATTGTCCCTTTTTGAGCTTCCACGCCTGACACTTCCGAAAGATTGATTTTGGGGGATTTCCTCGTACCAGGGTTAATACCCACAGGTCCGACGGCAGTGTTCGTACCGTTGGGTACTATTACGCCGGTTAAAGGTGTGTTTCCCAAGGTCTTTCCCCCGACAGAAGGGTCGTCGTTGATCCATGCCGACGCGTTGTCGATATCCAAGCCACTGGCGGGGTTCGAGATGAGCCAGTCATCGTCATCGTCAAAGGAGGAGATCTCCTCCGATGAGCCGAGGCAACTACGGCCGTCACAAGTGCATCTTCTGATGTCCTTTGACGTCTTTTCGACAATATGAACCTGGTGCATTTCACCGCCGATGGGAAGATTTACCAGGTGCTGGATTGTGGGCCTCCATGGGGTCCTAATAAGCACCCTCGCCCGGTCCAACCTTCGGCGTTCCTCCGCATCATCGTCGATGTCCACCAGGTCGCCTATCGCAGAAACTATCTTGCGGATGTTTGCGATATCCCAAGCTGCTATTGGAATGCCCCAGCACCGGGCCCAGATTAGTCTATTGCCCGTTCTGATATTTGGATTCCATTTCTCCAGTGAGTAAAACGGCGTTGTCCCGAACTGATTTTCTTCCTTAACCATTTCTACTGCCCTTGTATCTGTGAGCCCAAGGAGTAGGGTCATATCGTCCCCAAGGTACTTGGGCACAACGTCGGTACCCAGTTCCTAGGATAGGTCATCCTCTAGTTTAAGGAAACTCGAGATGTCTCTAGTTTAAGGAAACTCGACATGTCAATGTATAACTGTGAAAACAGTTTTGTGTTTTGTCTGTAAGGGCTGTTAGCTTTTGCTAACAACACCCATTTTGTGGTAGTTAGTAATTCAGGAAGTACAAGGGCTTTTCTAACTGCACCTCAATAGGATTAGTTAGTTAGCTTTCTATTAGAGTTAGTTGGCTTTCTGTTAGAGTTAGTTATAGTTAGTTTTGTTGTATAAAGGTTTATAAATACTTGGATTGTTACTATCTCTTACGAGTTTTTCAGATCAATAAAATGAGCTTTGTTCTTCTCCTTTTTCTCTGTTATCTCTCTACTTTCCTCTTAGTTTATCAAAAAGTATGTTACTCTCTGCTCTTAACTCCACTTATTTCTTCTCTAATAGTATTTCTTACTGTATCAAAAAATATATTATTCTGACATGTTTAATGGAGGGCAGATCATAACCTACATGTTAACATATCATTTTTCTGCAGCCGAGCAATGGGTGATGCCAGTTCTGCAGTTGCTTATTTTGAAGAAAGTGTTCAATTTTTGTCAAAGTTGCCAAAAGATGATTTGGAGGTTATTTCGCTTTTCTAGATTATGGAGTGAAAAATCATAATTGCAACATCATTTTTTTTTTGTCAATTTATTTCTTGAAATTTATTTTCCTACAGATTACCCATACACTTTCTGTTTCACTTAACAAAATTGGAGATCTTAAATATTATGATGAAGACCTTCAAGCTGCAAGATCTTACTATTTTAAATCTTTGAATGTTCGGCGCGATGTTGTCAAACACAATTCAAATGTTCCATCCCAGGTTGGTTATTACTATCTACATACATTTGATTTGAATTTTTTGATGTTGATGTTTAATTGATCTTCATGCGAGTCTTTCTCTTTTGGCTTGGTGCAAGCTTTCCTATGTTGGTTATTAGGTTGTTATACATTGTCATAAGGTGAACCAGCAAATGTGGTTTATTTAAAATTAAAATTAGGACAATTATGGGGGGAAATTGTGAAATCTTGCAACGAAAGGGGGGTGGGTAATGCTTTAATATGATGGACTTATATTACGCGGCAATACAAGGACAGCAGCACAATTTTGTTTCTGTTACAGCCATGCAGCAAATTATGGCGATTCAAACTAATCTAGAACAGACAGATTGTATTGAAGGAAGAGAATGGGAGGAAAGAATTAGAGGGAAAGAGACGCGCATGTGCTTGCACACTGAGTAGGGAGAAACAAGGAGAACCACTTTACTAATATCACTTCTAAAGTGTATCTAGTAAAGTACATACGTAATCCTTAAACTGTCAATCCAACTCGATCAAATAACAATAGTTTAGAAATGTTAGCTTGATACCCAAGTTAATAGAAAAGTCCTATCTGTTTATTAATTCCTAAACTAAGCTTCCAATTGATATCCTAGTTATTGTATTATTCCATAAAAGCCTAAAAATACTTTGGGCATTTTGATAGAGCAATGAATCAAAGGAATGCATATTCAAAGTCTCCTTTTTTCTATGAAATTGTTTTTATAAAAAAAAATTCTGGACTTAGTGTCACTTGGGAATTAGGATGCCTTTGGTTGGTGTAAATGTTCTGTTTTGCTTTTCCACTTTTCCTAGTTTTACAAAAATGTCCTTTGGTTTTCACTTTATTTCATATTTTCATTGTGTATTGTAAATGATGAATATAAAGCATTCCCACAACCAAAGCACACCCTTAATGTTCCTAGTTTCCTCATTTCTACTGAGTCTTGCAGTTTTATTTTGATTCTGTTTTGAAACAACTAAACCATGTAAATAAGGTTGTACAAAATGGCCACTGTAGAACAAGTATCTTGGCTTATATTGAAACTAACATTTTTTTCATTGTTTTCTAATGATTTATTTTAGGTGTTAGACGTTGCTGTCTCTCTTGCAAAAGTTGCGGATGTGGACAGAAATCTAGGGGATGAAAAGTTAGCTACTGATGGATTTCAAGAAGCCATAGACTTACTGGAATCACTCACGTTGAAATCTGAAGCTAGTGGGCTCGAGCAACGGGTAAGATGCCGATATACAAAGAAGTACTATATACATACACACACACACACATATATATATATATATATAAAATGGATGTATCAAGTGAGATAACCATTTTTATTGAGTGACAAGTAAATCTTAACCATACAATCAAACATGCATGAATAGTTTAGATTATAAGTTACATAAAGGTTATATGAGCATTGAGCACTTAAAAGATCAAATGACTCTTATGTTTTAATCTTAATCATTCATGGGAGATCCAATAGTTAAGATTTGCTCCTCCTCCACACACATACACTGATACACATATATAGTATATAATGAGGAGCTAATTTTGACCATCCATATATGTATGATTAAAAGATTAACTTTCACATTTTCACTAGATATGCCACTGTATATAAATCGACAGATTATTTTGCTATATGTTTCATTTACTTATTAGATCCTGGAATTAATTTCAATTTCAATTCTTCTCCAGCGGCAATCAGTCCTAGACTTCCTTAGAAGCCAACTTCCAGATAAACAAGAACAAGCTGAGGCAACAGTCTGAGATAGGTGGTCCACATGAAGAAAGGAAACACAGATTCCGATGCAATAAGGGGTTTCGGTATGCCGTGGGACGAGTTTGTAAAATAAGCTCAGCTTAACAAAGGCACTACTAATGGAGGAAGAGGAGATTTCTGAGTAATGAATATTCCAGGCATTTCTGGCACTGCAGTGTCTGCCTATGCCTAAGATTCTAAGGCGCATCCTCTCTGTATTTTCTTGTGCACCACTCTTATATTTTTTTTTTCCGCCTCTTTGATTGTTTTCTTGGTGCATACTGACAATTGTGATCCTTGCATCATTGTAACTAAATATACTTCTCTAATAAACTAGAAACGAAGTAGCATGTAGTATATAGGTTGTGTAGTTTGCTCTACAACTTGATGGATACAATTCTATACTGTGAAAAGTGAAATTTATAGATATACTCCTCTAATATTCCAAATACGCTTTCAAACATTGTTGCATTGATAATAATTGTTCCAATCATAATCACAAAAAGCATAATCATGGGCTAGACATTACTGAAAATAGACAAAGGTGAATTGACCATGGCTATAAATATTGGCTAGACAATTTCTACATCTCTTTTTCATGAGACTGGTTTACATGCATTTGAAGCATATGATTCGATATATTTCAGGCTGTTGTTTACTGCATCGTCAAGTTACTTTCTCCATCTCTTTTTTGGGTTTTGGATTCACCAATTCAGAATGCAAAATTATATTTGGGAATGATTACAGATTTTGGCTTCCTGAATTGAATTGTCAACCCGGAAGGTAAAAAAACATTGTAAAAAAGGTGCAGGAAACAACAGCCAATATTCCATTTATGTTAAACCCTCATTTTATGGACCATCAATGCAGGTATTTGAAAACAGTAAGCATGTTTATGCACCTGCTTTTCCTCTGAAATTTCCTTGAAACATGAACATTTGACAAGACGACAATCTTAAAACTAATTTACTCCTGTGACGGCAATCTCTCTAGGCCCCACATATCCGTCACAGCAATTGTTTAAAGTGACTGCGGCAAAACTAGTGAATTGCCTTTTATAGGTAAGGAAAATATCTGGCAAGCCTAATAATTCAACATCTGAAATTTCCTAAAGGTATTCTCTTATAGCTTATTTGGATACAAGGGTAGAATTGCTTTTGAGTGTTTTTCAAAGCTTCTCTACTGAAAAAAAAGTTATATATTTCCTGTAAAGAAACTTCCAAAAGCATTTATAACTTGTATCCAAATAGGCCCTAGTCTTTTTCATTCTGCTTGCTTAAGTTATTAGCCTTGCGTTGGGAGGGAAAGAGAGATATTAAATGATAAGGGCGTGAGGATTTATGGTTATTCCTGGAGGTATGTCCCCCTTGAATCCTCCTTTCTTTATTATGGTCTTTGTCATGTTGCAACCAAGTGGGTTTGGAGAATGTTTGAAGCATGATTTTGTGCCACATCAGTAGCTACAGATAGGTGTCATTTTGGACAGTTAGAGTACAAAACGGTGTAGTTCTTCCTCTGCAGATTTAGTAGCACCTCTTTCTCTCATGTTATGTAACTCATATAATGTGCTACTGCTTATACGTTTTCATTCCCTATAGTAATAAAAATAAACACTAACATCATTTATGGTACTCTTCACGCCTTCATATTTTTTATTTACGCTTTTTAGTAAACAAAATTTCCTCATAAAATAAAATGTCACTTTTTTATCTGGACGTAAATTCACATAAATTCGAATCTACAATGATAATTTTAGAACATTTTTTACATTGTTTATTTTTATATTGATTATACATATAACCGATATAAAAAAAATGTTAGGACGAATTTATAATATTTTCATAGGACAAAAATATATTTTAGTCTTTGTTCTATTATTTTTCCATCTAGTTTTATTATATTAATATGCGTAAATCTGTTCTGAAACATGGGATAAGGCCAGAGTCTCCATGGTGTGGAGGAACGATTCCTTCAAGATGAACGGGACTTTGCATGTAGGGTCCTGATTTCAAGAAATCCAATTGTTGATCACCCATTCTTTTATGAATTCTTTATACAAATATTTCAATATTTTTTGGGCATCGACAAGTTTTCAAATTTATCATGTAAAACATTTTATTTTTTGTTACTGATGCAGAAAACTGATTAGGTGCAAGACACTATAATTTCCAAACTCAATTACATGTAACCAGACTTATACTAAAGGAGCAAAAGGCTCCCTAAGACTCTATTGGACGGTAAAATAGAGTCTTAAACAGATAACAGTACAGTACATGCTAAATGGTGGTTGTCTAAACAGTTCTTGTATCAAGGGGGAAATTAGTATAGAAATAAATTAACGTGTAAAGCAACTTTCTATATTTTAGGGTCATTATGATTGAAATAGGTCGAAAATTATTGATCTAGTTAATATCCCGAGTCCATCATGCCTCATGCTAGGAACCCCACAGCATCATTTCTTCCAGCGGCAGAGGTTCCTAAACATGACTTTCACCAATTAATGGCATCTTTTCTGGTCTAGAGGCCCTTAGGGCTTTACAGAAGACATTTTCAAGTTATCTTTCTGCCTATGGCCATACATGCAAGGCGTGGAATTATATAATTATCACAAAACCAATTCACTCAGTATCTCTTTCACAATAGCTATGGCCTATGGAAAATCTGTTGTCCAGCCAGATGACATTGCTCCACGCATTAACATTTTAACTTCCATAATTTTCCAACTAGGAACCAACTTGGAAAAAATCATTCTTGATAGGCATAAAATCAGGTATCTCTATTGCTTGCCCACTCATGACACAGGTGAATCGGTGATGCAGCATTATCAAATCAGTTCATAGAAGACGGAACCCTTCAATGACTAAGTCAGCATCAATGACAGGTTCAAAACCAACATTCCTTTTTGTTCTTGTATGGATCATACTCAAGAAAGAAAACAGAGAAATAATATTCATGCCTTAATTTTTTCCTCCATTCGTCAGCAACAGTGTACAATAACATGATGAAGACTCTGACAAACAGCTCTAACTAATTTGCCAACTACCATGAAATGGGAGCTAGGATAATTAAGCCACCGAGAGCTCTCAAACCCGGTTTCATCTTTGAAACAGCTGCAGAAAACTATCTCCTATTCCTTTGTCGCTATGGCTATTCACAGGAAAACATAAGATTAATGTCTAAGACTAACTTCAGTTGCGAAAGGAACACCACTGAAGATCCCATCTCCTACATCAACTACCCATCAATCTCCATCAAAAGTAATTAATAGACATCAAGCAGGGAGCAAAGAGCAATCAGAAAAACAGTTACCAACATGAGATCTCTCAATGCCACGTATACTGCAATGGTGCACAGTGCACACACCTGGGTGATCAGATGTCAAGGCCATCCCCAGTAAACCAGCTTTTACTATAGGTGTCAAAGCATGTCATCCTATGATGTCCTTTCCATGGGAAAGAGGGCCATGGTGGATACATTTTTGGGTCTCTTAACACGGATTGATATACTCCTCTAAGTTGAACTCACTTTAGAACGTCAAGTAATCCAAGTCATTGTTGAGAAAATCAACCACTCATATTCCAACACATGCATGATTTGTTATGCAAGATACGTAACATCAACTTAGGATTTTCCCACCAAGGAACTGAGATTACTTCCTTCACCTGCAGTGAAAGTGAGTTGCATCTGACTGATAGTCATGTTCGACTGTATGCTCATACATTCACAGTCACTATATAAAAACATTAAAGAAACATACATAACCAGATACCATAACAAAGGTATTGAATTTCCCAACGGATATAATTTCTGAAGCCGACACACCAAAGCAAAGACAAGGTTATCAATTAACAAGAGCCTCCAACTACGAAAACTCCATTGTGTATCAATTGTTGTATCAAATTCATTAAAATAGAGAAAAGCTAGTAATACATTCTTCTAAACACACTCTTTACTAGTGATTTAAATGCACCACTGAGGATCAACCAGTAAATATTGTAAAGGGCGTTGTCATCCAATCAGAAACCAGACATATACAAGAAATTTGCTGATCTTTACGATAATTACCTTGAAAGTAATACTAACCGATAATTTTTAAGAGTAATACAAGAAATTTTTACATTGTCAGTGTACAGAAGTTAAATTCTATGTTAAATTTGAAACTTTTAGAACAATTGAAATAGCCTGCAATTCTGATCGACATAAAACAACAGGCAACAACAACAGATTCATCAATTGCAGCTGAAACAACCATCAACCATCAACTTGAAATTCATACCAACAATGATTTCTGAGTGTAAAATTTTCTACATTGGCAAAGGGTATAGAAGTTACTAAATTCTTCATTAAATTTCAAACTTCTAGTTCTAGAACAAAATTAAATACCCTTCAGAGTGAGTCTATTCATCATCATCACTCTCGTCACTGAAGTACCCACCCTTGTTCTTTTTCTTCTTACTCTTTCCAGCCACAACACCGTCACCATCATGTTGGTTTCCCGCCAAGAGCCTCTCACCAGCACCGTCATCCACAACAGAAGCCCAATTATCATCCTCAAACCGCTCAGCCCCGCCGTCATAATCGTCATCGTCGCCTCCGACATCGTCGTTGTCGTTATGGCGATGGCGGTGGGGGTGGGGCCCACGGCGGGGGCGTTTAGGCTCGGGGCGTTGGCGGGGGCCGAGCTGATTACGCGGGCAGTCGTACGAGAGGTGCCCTTGCTCTCCGCACTCGAAGCAGCGATCGGTGTCGCGGTAGACGCGCTTGCGGATGAACTCGGGGGCGCGGCCGTTGTCGGCGGCGATGGAGGCGGCGAGGGTGCGGCCGTTGAGCACCTTCCCGTCCATCTGCGCGGCCGCATCGTGCGCGTCGTGGCGCGACACGAACTGGACGAAGGCCACGCCGCGGCTGAGGCGCGTGTGGCGGTCCTTGAGGACGGTGACGCGCGCGACGCGGCCGAAGGTGGAGAAGAGCGTGTGGAGGTCGGAGTTCGTGAGGGAGTAGTCGATGTTCGAAACGTACAACGTTGATTTCGACGGAGCCAAGGAAGAAGACGAAGATCCCTTGTTGTTGTTGGATTTGGGATTTGGATTGTGTTGTAGGGTTTGGGTTTGAGTTTGAGTTTGGGTAGGGTTGACGCTGCTATAGCGGTAGTAGAAAACGTCGTCGTCTTCATCGCTATCACTATTTTTCTTTTTCGCTTTGCTTTTCGACATGATGAATGAACGCTCCTTTGTCTTTCGACTGAGTCAGGGATGCTCTTCTTCCGCTCCTCACTCCTTCTTGTTGATTGTCATCTCCCTTTCAACTTTCATTTCATTCCTATTAAATCAGTTTTTTTTTTCTCTAATTTATTTTTTAATTCAATTTTGATCTTTTAGTTTTCTTTTCTAGTTTAATTTGGTGCATCACACTCAATTATATTAAAAAAAATCATATTTTACGATGATGTAAATTGAAACTGTTATTAAATTAATTTAAATAATCGTAAAACATATAATTTTTAACATGATCAGTTTCATTTAGATGATATAATTAAATTAAATTAGTTTCAAAAATTAGAGAATAAAATTAGACCCAAAAAGATTATAAATCAAATCTAAATAATAAATTAAAGAATAAAAAAATAATTTAATCATTTTTTATTTTGTCAAAGTTGTCGTTAATAATAAAGAGTTAACAACATACATTTTAATATATTCCTTTTAACACACTTTTTGTTGGTTAAAATTTGTTTAAAACTACAAAATTTTTAAATAAGGTGTGAACCCATCAAATTTTATAATTTCCCATAAATTTTAATCAAAGAGAGTGTTTATATAATTTTTCTTAATATTTTTATCATTGGAAAACAATGTTTATTTTTATACTATTAAAATTTATAATAAATAAATATGACGAATTTTATGGGAACCACTAAAAAAGTGATCCATTTTGCAACATTATTTTTAGCCCTAAGGTGAATTAAGGTGCAAAATTTTATTTACATCCTCCTCCATCATAACTTACCTCTTCTTCATTGCACTTTCCCTCCCTCTCCTGCAGCTGCCACCGACGCCCTCAGCCGTGCACCACCGTCAGAGATGATTTTCGGCTGTTACACCATTTCTCCTTTCTCTGCTTCTTCTCCCTCCATCCACAAAGACAATGATTGGACGCATCACTAGTTTTCTTTCTCTGCTACCATTTCAAGGGTGTTTGTGGTGAATTGATATTATAGGGGTGCCGTGGTCGTCAATGGAGGAGAAGCCAAAGGAAATAAGAAGAAAAACCTAATCGTCGTCGTCGAAAACCATCTCCAACAGCAGCAAACAATGGCCGAAGGAATTGGTGGAGGGGGAGTTGCTAGGTGGGACTAGGATCTGCTGTGGACTATACTACCGTTATTAGATTAACCTAACGGTTAAAATTAAATAATTCAGTGGGAACCACTTACGAAGTGATCCACTTTAGCAATGATCATTTTTAATATAGATTTTATTTTAAATTTTTAATAAATAACTTAAATTATAATATAAACTTATTTTTATCTATTGATGTTTTCTTAATAATGTTTGTTGCGGCTAATTATTGTTTATGTCATAAAATGTTATGTCTTAAAAATATAAAGATAAAAATTGGTTCAATGGTTAACAACAGAAAATTCAGGAGTTGATCATTCTAACTTGTACAAACTAACAATCAATCTTTATCAATAAAAACATAAAAAATGTCACATCAATAAAAATTGCAAAGACAAAATAAAAATAAGTCGAGTTACATGAATTAAAAACAAAAGAATGTAATTTGTAGAAATAAGAAAAAAAATTAATATATTTATAAGAATGAAAAATATATTTTATCTTATGTTATGTTAAATATTAATAGAGAATAAATATTCAAGTATGAAATAGACCTATGTGAAACTTTTATGAAAGTTGAGTCTTCCATGGTTCATATAATTACATGGCTTGGTCTAATTTGTTTGAAGGTTTGGCTAGTGTAGCACCTATTATTTACTTTCTTGTGTTTTAAGTATTTTAAAACAATTACAAAAGTAATTGAAATTTAATTTAATGAAAAATATAAAAAAAATGACTATTTGCTTTGGTATTTTATGTCAGCTTTTAGAAAAGTATACCAACATCGGGACGATCTTACAAGCTACAGTGTAACAATCAATACATTATATGGGTGAGTAAACAACCATAAAAAAATGACTATTTGCTTTGGTATTTTATGGGTTTGTGAGGACACTATGCATGTTGTCATAACAAGAATCTTGTGTCTAAATTTCATCCAAGCAGTTTGCAAAGGCTGCTAGTGCCATAGTAATGGCAGTAGGTTTGGGAGGCATGGCAGCAAGTGAAAAGCACCAATATTAGACTACAATCATAATGCTACAGTTGTAATCCATAACAAATACTACAACAGGATAAAGAGGAATAAACTATTACTTAATAATTTTCTTTTATTTGAAAATCTTTAAACTTTGTAGGCATTTTGGTGTTTCTTTTGGGTTGACCCTCCAACCAAGTGTTTAGCTAACTAGCAAATAGGTTAATCTTTTATCTAATAAGTTTATTACTAACTTCTGCAGTTCAGACTTGGGCAAAGACGACTGAGTTTGGAAGCGAGGTTGGATCTAGCGAAAGAAGTTAATCTCTCACACCATAACAAGCCAAGGTTTGAATAAATCAAAACATTTGAAGGTCATGATTCATTTTATGGCTTCACATAAACACTTTATAAATAAATCACTTAAAGAATAAGCAATAATTAGACTTCTCTTTTATCTAATTAGTTTATTAGGTTTGTTGAATTGAAATCATTTTGGATAATTGTTAAAATATATGTTCCTTTCTTATGGTGATTTTTTTAAAACCACAAGTATCTTTTACTAGAATTAATCAAGTTCCAGTTGGATAAGATTACTATGAACAATCAAATTCTCCTTTCGACTATTTAATGCAACTTTATATCTAACTCTCAAATTCAATATTACTTATTAAGTTTGAACAACAAGCCAATTGATTTAGGTGCTCAATAATTTCTTATAGTGATTATGAATCATAATTTTTATGGTCACTACATTTTAAGTGCATTTTATTACAATTAATTTAGATTCACAATAAATTTATTTTATTATTAAAAATATTTTTAAATTACTTAATATAAATAAAATTAATATTTTAAAAATATTTTTATTGATAGGAGTTCTCGGAAACACAATGAAGTAAGAGTCATCCGGGGCATGAGAGATGGTGTGAATCCAAATAACAAAATCTATGTCTATGATGGTCTTTATAAAATCCAAGATTCATGGATAGAAAAAGCAAAAGGTGGTGGTGGTGGTGTATTTAAGTATAAGTTGGTGAGAATGGCTGGTCAATCTAGTGCCTTTGCTGTTTGGAAATCAATTCAGAAGTGGAAATCTGGCACCCCTTCAAGGACCTTTCCAATGGAGATGAGGGTATTCCTGTATCACTTGTCAGTGAGGTCGATAGTGTGAAGGCGCCTACTTTTTTCAATTATTTCCATTCTCTTAGACATCCGAAATCATTCAGTTTAATGCAGCCTTCACATGGCTGCACCTGTAATAAAGCATGTGTCCCAGGTGATTTGAACTGCTCTTGCATTAGGAGAAATGAAGGTGATTTCCCATACACTGGCAGCGCGAATAGAAGTTGTTGACAGAGCCAAGGTAAGTCATCTTGTGAGGGAAGGAGATGAGTATGTTTTTGATACAACCCGTATTTATGGTCAATTCAAGTGGAATTATGAGCCTAGGCTTTTGGATGAAGTCGATCCCAATGACTCTACTAATGATTATGCCATGCCATATCCTTTAATTATAAGGGCCAAGAATATTGGGAATGTAGCTAGATTTATGAATCATAGTTGCTCCCCAAATGTTTTCTGGCAGCCTGTCGTGTATGAAGAAAACAACCAATCCTACTTCCATGTTGCATTTTTTGCACTCAGACACATTCCACCAATGACAGAGTTAACATATGACTATGGAATTGCCCAGTCAGATCATGCTGAGGGTAGCAGCAGTGCAGAAACCAAAGGGAGAAAGAAATGCTTATGCGGATCATCAAGATGCTGCGGTTCTTTTGGTTAAAGTTGCTCAAGACCAGCATGGTACTAGCAAATGCTTTCCTGGCTAAAAAGGTTTTGAGATCTCTTTCATGTTTCAAACCTCCTATAGTCATTCAGATTCAACATTGTAATAAACATGTGTGCTTCTCTCTCTCTCTCTCTCTCTGTCTCTCTCTCTCTCTCTATATATATATATATATATATAAATATAATATATATTTAATTTACACTTTTTTGTTTCTTTCTCATATTATCTTAAATTTGGTATAATAAATAAGGATTTTATGGTTTCCCAACAACAAATGTATGTTATATAGGTTAGATCTGTTAGCTTCCAACTTTACCAATACACTTGAGTTCTAGAACAGAAACATTATGCTAGAATAAGTGAAATGTAGTAATGTACAAATTCATGCATCATGTTCCATTGTCAGTTTCTGTTCCTCCTATTTTCAGAAAGTATTGCATAACTACTCATTCCAAAGGTACCATGGAAGTATCAAAATTACTTGTCAGCAATTTTGGTACTGTTCCTTTGCACACTATTTAATTCAAATTTTTATTCTGCTTCTCTGGGGTTGTTGGCATGTATATGTTGTTAATTTCCATATTGGCTTCAAATTAACTAGACATGTAAGTTCACAATGCCTTGAATTCACTTCAGGTGTTATCATTGTTTCTTTACTTTGCTTGCATGTGTATTTGTGCTTTATTTGAAGTTTTCTCATTTGTCTTTTCCTCAAATTTGCAATTTTGGTTTATGGAGCTTTTAAAGATTTTGTGAACACATGTTACTGAAAACATACGGACGAATTGCACTTGTTCTGATTTTCATCTATAGAACTTGCATATTTGTTTTCTCATGTAGGAAAGCTAATAGCTAATTATTATTTCCATCTTTCTTATTTTGTTTTAACAGAGGAGGATGATCTTATGTTGAGAGCCAGATCCAGTTTAGAAGTTCAAGTTTAGTGGAGGTATGGTTCCAAATCAAGTTTAAGTTTGCTTGACCATAAATAAATCATGTGACTCTCTGGACATGGCCCCTTTTTTGGATCCAATCATATCATAAATTATCAGTTATTGTATAATTTGTGTAATATTTTAGTTGGGAATGACCATGATGCGCCAGAGAAGTATATAACTAGAGCTTATCTCTGCCTTTTTCCTTTTTACGCCAATTTGTTGTGCTGTAATTTATGTAGTTAAGATAAGATTTTTTTTTTTTGTATTGTACAGGCCCATTTATTGTTTTTATTTTATTTCACTTATTTATTTCTCTTATTTTCTGTCCGATTCTCTTAAACCAAATGTCTTATTTTCAGTCTATTTTTCCCTCGTTTTTTTTTTTGTTTTACCAAACAAACCCTTTCACATATCTTTTTTTAAATACCCAAAACCCTTCCATTTCGTGAGTTTTGTACCCCTCCCTTCTATTATAACTATCATCTTAATTTTTTTTTTATATATAGATCAAGAAATATTAATAAATAGATAAAAAAAAGTGATAATTTTATTAAATTAATATTATTATGATTATTAATTTTTTGTAATAAACGATGCAACACAATGATTGTTATTTTTGAGATAATTTTTTCTTCTCGCATCATAATTATTTTGCAAAAAATGAAATATTAGCTATTAGGTGAGTTTGGTATTGGGCTAATTAATTTGACCCTCCAAAAACCCAAAAGAGCCCACTACTTTATACGAGTAATTGTTGCAAAATTTTCTTGATCTGCGAGAGTCTTTACTCAATAAGTTTGGAATACCCCTCCCATGACCAAAAAATTTCATCATATTACGAAGAACTGAACATTTGCGATGATGCAGAGTGATAGTAGCAGTAGAAGAAGCGTAAAGAGAGGAGACATAGTGTGGGTCAGAGTCCACTTCCCTCACAAATGGCACCCCGCACTCGTTCTCTCTTCCCGCGACAACCTCGGCGTCCAAGTCACCTTCTCCTTCTCCCCAAACGACGCCGTTTCAGTTTCACCCGCCACAACCTACTTCGTCGAGTCCGAGGTTGTCCCCTTCGAGGAAGCTTTCCCTTCCCTCATCACCCGCCGCAACGTTGACGCGCCGCCGCTTCACTCCGCGCTCCGCCTGTTGGGCCAGAGGGTCCTTTCCGGGCTGCGGTGCCACTGCCTAACGGGCCGGGCCCAGGCCCAACAACAATCGGCCCGCGAGTTCGACCCGGTTGGGGTCTTGGGTTTTGTTTTGGACGCCGCGGTTTCGCCGTGGGTGGAATCCCCGCGTTTCGCACACGCCGTTAGAGTTGTTGCTCAGGTTCACGCTTTTCGAAGGTATTCTTCTATGCAGCACAAGAAAATTTACAAACAGAATAAAGAAACAGGTAACTTTCTTTTTCTTATTTTTTTTAAGTGATTTCTCAAATGAGTGTTGAGAAGTTTGGATTTTTATGTTTTGACAATTTTGCCGATTTTGTTTTGTGAGATGGGAATTCTGATTGGGGTGTTTGATTATTATTTCGTTTGCTGGGAAATAGTTAAATTAGCTGTGATATTACATTCTAATCGATCTGAAACTTTGGTTTTTGATCTAAATGTTTACATGCTTAATGCATTCTAATTAAATTCTTAAGTTTATATTAATTTATCATTTTATTAAAAATGAATTAAAGAATTTTTGAGTTAGAGAATATTTATTATATATGAAAATTTTGTTCTCCCTTTTCTTCCCCCCAAATTTAGACTCCAAAGCATACCTTAGAAGTTGTAGGACTAATATGACTATTTACAGTTACTACTAAACCAACAAATAAGAAATTGTACAGACAAATCCAAAAAAAAAAAGTATTTTTTTTATAAAGTTTCTGGCTGTAAATCTATGACCTCTTAGAGAGGCTCTATTGATTGTTGTTGTTGTGATGATCATCTGTGAATTGAAATGTGCAAACTTTGATGAGTTAAGGTTTTCCATTTTCTTGGAATAACTAAGCTGCTTGTCCCATATGGTGAATAGTATCTCGAATTTAGAAACTTGTGTTAAATTAACTATGTTGTCTGTTCCAGTGGTGTTGCTACCCGGTACCCCTATATCATTTTTCTGACTTTAAGTGTATATGCCATTTATTGATTTTGCCTTGTTTTTTATTTTATTTTTTAACAATATATTTTTCATAGGTGGTGATAATGTGAAGCTGCTTCTAATTTCATCTTTGAGTCAGACGGTGCACAAAGTTACTCAAGAATCTGTTGCCTTGGAACCCAAGGAAAAATGTCAGATCATATCCAAAAATGGGGAGAAAAACAAAGCTATTGGTGCTATAAAAAGATTGAACTCAACAGTTCCAGTTTGGGAAGGAAATTCTGCACACTTGTTTAAGAATAAACATCTGATTATTTCACAGAATCTTGTGCACTCTCCTGCTTTAGATCCACTTTACATGGTGCGAGAAAGCCTAAAATCTGCAAGGCTGAGCCTTCTGGGATTCAAAAATAGATCAGACCAGGGCATAGTTGATATCTGCTTTGAAGACTTTTCTACTATGAGTAGAACTCACATCTCAGTTCCTTCCAATTTTATAATTCATTTGAGAAACTACATTGATAAAAGAAAAGACAATGTACTGGGGCTTTGCTGGAGATTGCCTGACAAAGAAACCACCGTTATATATCTTAACAGGGGGAAAAGAAGGCGACTAGATAATAAACCAGCTTCATGTAATGATTTTTCTCAAATTAGTGAAGTTCAAGAAAGTGAAAGGGATGGAGATATCTCAAAACATACCACTCCTAGGATCTCAGACATTAAGATGCTTGAACCAGAAGGAAGTATCCAGAAAGGCCATGAGGCCTCAACATGCGTTTGTGAAACTAATATGAACTTCACTGAGGAGGTTCAGAAAGTGGATTCAAAAAGAAGTAAAAGATGTGAATCATTGTCTAACTTGGTGCAGCACGTCCATTCTGATAAGTGTGAGGTTGATGCTAGTGAAGCAAAAGTTAAAGGTATGTTAGGATCTGACTCATCTGTTTACCAAGAAAGACTGCAATTGAGTTGCAATCGCTATACAACACCTCTCAAGTCGAATAGGTCTGCAAGATACATATCAAAACATACTAGAACTAGGATCTCAGATATTAAGATGCTTGAACAAGAAGGAAGTATCCAGAAACATCATCAGGCCTCAACACATGTTTGTGAAACCAGAATGAACTTCACTGATGGGGTTCCGAAAGCGGATTCAAAAAGAAGTCAAACTTGCGAATCATTGTCTAATTTAGTGCATTGCTTGCATTCTGATGAGTGTGAGATTGATGCTAATGCAGCAAAAGTTAAAGGTACGTTGGAATCTGACTCATCTGTTTACCCTGAAAGGATGCAAATTAGTTGCAATAGTGTTACAACACCTCTCAAGTCGAAAAGGTCTGCAAGAACAGAATTATCTTCTGGGGATTGTTTGGTGGAGGGTAAGGATCGCTACCAAAGTGTTGCTTCTTGTTCAATATTCAATTCAAATGTTGGACAGCTATCAAATACATATGTCCCCTTTTATCGTAAATCTTTGATCATGAAGTTCCCCAAGAATTTCAACCTACCATCCAAGGAACAGTTAGTAAAGAAGTTTAGTGTATTTGGCTCAGTAGATTCGTATAGAACAAGGGTCTTTTGCTATGCTGGCTCAGCTCTGGTGTCTTTTTTACAAGAAGCTGATGCAGTTGCTGCATTTAAATATGCCAAAAAGAAGGCCTTGTTTGATAAGGCTAATGTCCGGTTTTGGCTTGACCCATTTGAGCACAGAAGAAGAGGATTCAACCCATCAACAAATAAACAAACAGGACCACCACTGAAATCTTGTTTGAAATATTCCAATTCCTTGAGTAGGGAAAACAGGAAGAAGCATCGCAGAGTAAGATTTATAATATCTGCTCCTGTGCCCCCATCAACAAGTAAACAAACAGGACCACCACTGAAATCTTGTTTGAAAAATTCCAATTCCTTGTGTAAGGAAAACAAGAAGAAACATCGCAGAGTAAGATTTACAATAGAAACTTAGTTGACATGAATTTACTGTATGAAGAATGTCATCGCATTTAATTAACTTCTGTTGAGCTCATCTTTGTTCCTTCCTTTATCATGGCATTTCCTCATGCAAGCGATGAAAAACAGCTAGCATTTAAATGCAAGGGGAAAAATTATTTTGGTATATATGAAAGATCTATCGATTGAAATGTTGAATATCTAAAGTTATCTGTTGTGTATCTTCTGAGTTCTGATCTTGTTGATAGTTCGTTAAGTTAGGGTCACAAATTAATAAGCCCGGTTCAAGTTGAAAATGTTTAAATTTGATTATTTACATGTTTAACTTGTATATTCTTATGCATAAAAAAACTTTTATAATCTTACACTATCAATGAGTTTATGTAAGATTTGATTATTATCAATTTATTTGTTGAAATATAATTACATATCATTAAGACTATTTATGTCAAATCTTATAAAAATTGATTGTCAATAAAAGAATAATTAAATGGTTTTAATTTTAATAATTTTAAAATTAAATATTTCATTAAATTTGATGTACGTTAATTAGGTATAAAATAATTATTGATTAACATAAATTTTGTAATATAATCTATATGATAAAAGTTTGATTATTTAACAATCAAATTTGTGATAATTTTTTTTATAAGCAAAGAATTTTATTGAATTTTGTGATAAAATTATTTAGATAAAAATTCTTGAATGATGTTAGAGTGGTTGTATATTTAGTTTGAGTGTTAATTTTTTTAAAAAAAATATTTTTAAGATTTAAAAAATATGTATCAACAATAAAATATTTTAAGGTGTTATGAGGTTTTCACTTCTTTAGAATAGATTAAAAACATTGATTTGTTATTTTCAATTATAAACCTGTTTTTAAAAATATTTTCTAAATTTTAAGCAAAAGTAGTTTTACTCTTATTTTACGTTTTCTTTGAAAATGAAAATAAAAAACCCTTAAATTAAGCACCATCTAATTTTTCCTTATATGCATGTGTTTAACTGTTTATATGCTTTTTATAATATATATATATATATATATACACACACACACGTTATTACAACTATATTTTGGATTGTGCTTTTGTGTTACTTTGTTTCCTCACCTTAAAAAAAAAATCCTCTTAACATGCTTTTACTTTGAAACCAACTCTTCATATATGCATTTCAACAGCTATTGATCTAAATCAAAAGAAGTTTGATTTTCTTTGTAGTAGACAGTAGAAGAACTTCCCCCCTTAAATGTGTGCAACTGACTTTCCCAGGATTAATTAGGATTTAAAGTAGTTAATTTCCAAATATCAAGAGTCTCACATCAGAAAATCTTAAACCTGAAAATTATAAATAAAAAAAAGTGAGGAGTAGATTAGAAAGTTGATAACTAGTAGAGTAGTGTATCGTTACTTTTGGTTGCAATGAAGTAGCAAACAAAGAAAATTAGAGACAAGAAAACTCAACTTTCTGTAAACATTCGTTGATTTCGAGCATGAGTCCCATATATATGTTTTTCTCCTCATCACAAGCGAGAGCTTAGGGTATGGATGGCTTAGAAAAGAAACTCAATTTATAATACTTATATTTATATAAAATTTCACATTCCTATTTTAAAATATTTTTTTACAAACTAATTGTTTAAAATAATATTAAAGATAATATACATTTTAGTATGCGTGTAATTTTCAATTTTTATTTTTCATAAACCAGCTCTTTAGATTACATGGACCGTTGTAGATTAAAACCAACGTACTGCCCCATGCTAAAATAATGAACTCATTATTGTTTTTACATGTTAATCAGTTGTACTTGTTAAATTGAATATTCAACTTCTTTTAATGCATATCGTTAATTCAAATTTTACCATTTAAAGTTACAATTAATATTAGAAAGTCATTAAAATGGTGCACAACAGAAAAGTTTGACGTGTATAAAATTACCATTTATGTCTTAATTCTTTTCTATATTATTCCCTTTAAAGTAAGATTTTATCAAGTGATTAACATATTTGACCTCTTTAAGATTGTTATTTGTAAACACACTTTCTATTTGTGTGACCAAATTTCATTTGTATATAGAATAGATAGAAATATATGGATTAAAATATTTTTTTTAAAAAAAGATGGACTAAACTATTAAAAAAACACAACTTTTCGAAAGATATTAGGATAACATAAGTTGTATATGTTGGAGAAGAGTGTAATTTACTAAAAAATTAATAATATATATTTTGACAATACGATTTCAATCAAATTAAAAATTTCAAACTCAATCAATTGGCACTCATACTTACACAAATTCTTTTTCAATATACATTCACCTGTCTAAAAGTTCATTGAAATCAAACTCACATGAAACAAATATCCAACATAGCGCAATTTAGTCCCAAAATTTCAAACTCAATCAATTGGCACTCAAACTTACACTAAAATTCTTTTTCAATATACATTCACCTGACTAAAAGCTCATTGAAATCAAACTCACATGAAATAAATATCCAACATAGCGCAATTTAGTCCCAAAATTTATAAAAGGTATCAATTGAGTATTTCTGTAGATTTGTCTGACAAATTTTGCTTATTAAATCTTTCACTTAATTTCTTAACATCCATTAACAACAGTCATCCGTAATTACTCTAATCTCAACCTTTATGCATAAAATTGAACTTGAGATGCTTCACCCTTTATGCTAATTTTATTAATATCATTTTAATAGCTCTAAGGGCAGTTTCTTTATTGTTAGGAATGGTTTGAATGTCAACAACACTCCAAGTCCTTCAACAACATTGAGAGAAAAGAAGATCAAATGTGTTCCTGCGTTTGAATGTATAATAGTGAGTTTCCAAATACAACTAATAAAACAAAACATACTCCAAACTATGCTGAAATCTTAGATTTGCTTTATGACAGAAATGTTATATTCGTTATATAATAATTTATTGTCAATCATAAACATCTTCCATCTCCACAAAAAAAAAAAAAAACTAAAATGTGTAGAACAAGAGTTCATGCTAGTTGTAAAATTATAATTTTTTTTTGTTTCGAGACACAAAATATTTATGCTATTAAAAAGACAAATAAGGCTTAATATTTTATTCTTAATGACACACCAAGAGTGGTCAAAACATTAACAATATTACATTATAGTGTATGTTTGAATCAACTTACTTTTAAGAAATGATCACTTTTTTTAGCTTCTTAAAAGATTCTTTATTTTTTTTTAGAAAAAGGACATAATTGTCCAATTTCATGAAATGAACATATGGACTGAAAAATTCAAACTTCAACTCACAAAATAAAAACCAGCATACACATATTAGCAAGTTAAACAATATACCTGGGAGGAATGTAGCATTTAACCGCTTTTGGGAAGATGTTAATCTGTGTCATGTTGATCAAGAGCAAAGTAGAAAACTAGTTATAAATTTCAATATATTGATGATTATTGTCAAAAAGTATTACCAATTAATATTATTTGTCATACTTTATACTAAATATTTTTCTGGTGAAGCATTTATTATTCGTAACTGCATTAAAAAGTGGAAAACATATATGTAGGAAAAATATTGAGATAAAAAATTATAGATCAGAAGTTAAACGGAAACTAAAATTATAATTTAACCTACTATTTATTATTACTTTTAAGGTTGGTCTTGACATTTTACTGGTCTGCTGTTAGCAATTACATTTTAATACATTATCTTGAATATTATTGATTGAAATATATTAAAAATTATAAAATTATAAATTTCACTTGTTTTGTATTTTTTTCACAAATTGTAATTAGCCTTCCTTTTTGAACAATAATATTTTTGCACAGTAACTTTTAATTAAAATAAAAGCTGAAAAACAAACTAAGGATATATACTCACATTGCACCACCTGCAGCTGGACCAATAACTTTGAATGCTGACATAGCAGTCATAGAAATGCCATTAGCTATTCCCCTTTGTTGTTGTTCCTATTAATTTCCAAGTCAACATACCCTTAATGTTGCATTCCCATTATAAAAATTCTTTTGCAGGAAACTAAAGAGAAAAAAAAATACGTCTCAAAATTAAACCTTACCACTGCTCTATTTTGTAAAATTAATAAACAAGTTGTAATTATCTCCTATACAAGTCACGCAAAAAGAACACAGTAAGTAGAGTTTAACAAAAGTAAAAAGGTAACATTTGCTTACTGAAATAAAGTGATATGTACTGTACTGCGATTTAGTGAATCCAATAATTATTTTATGCTCTTAGCCTATCATATCATAGAGAATATAAAGAAAGAGATTTACTTACAATAATCACATTGTTTAGAATGGAAGCAATATATATCGCTGCATACAGTGTGAAGCCAGACAACATTGTCATGAAGGGGTAGCTTTGCAAGATGGGTATAGATAACACCTATTTACATGGGGCCAAATAGCAACACATAATTTAATTAAAATAAATAGTGAAATGCAGGATTATAATTACAAAAATTGTCACAAAAAAGGTAAAAGCTAACCCCTGAGATACGAGCAAGGCTAACAGGCCCACAAGTTTTTTGTATTGATTGGTATAGTCCAAGTTGGAAGATTATAATAGCAAAACCTAATGAATGAAGAATAAAAAATTAAGTAACACACAAAAATTTACATACAATATAATCCATTTGAATTACTCTAGTGATAGAAGTTTGGGTGGTTTACATGAAGTCTTAGATTCTAACTTTAATATCATCATTGTACACAAAAATTGTACATCTTTATAATCATAGAAGTAATAGAAAGAGAAAAAAAATTGTATAAATTATATTATGCAAAGGTGTATGAATAATACAACTTTTCCAATTAAGACCAATTACAAAAAAAAGAGAAGTTATCATATGTATATAAAAAATAAAAAGTAAGCTGGCCGGTGTAGGGGTGGAGGAGGAGAATATGCATAGATTTGAATCCATATTGAATTGTCAATTGATGAAAATTCCTTTTGTTTATCTTGGAATTCCGATGGGGGCAAATTGTAAAAGAATTTCTACTTGGAAATCAGTGCTGGATAAATTCTCAAAGAAACTTGTTTCATTGAAACGTTTTCTTCTATCATTTGGAGGTTGGATTTGTCTACTAAAGTCTGTGTTATCATCTCCCCCCCCCCCCCCTATTCTTTTTCTCATTACATAAAGCACCTAAAGGAGTAATGAAGGATATTGTTAAGCTACAAAGAAGTTTCTTGTGGGGGGCAAAAGAAAATAAGAAGAAACTTTGTTGGGTAAGTTGACAACATGTTATCTGAAAGAGAGTGGGGGACTGGGGATAATGGATCTGGAATGTTTTAATAATGCCCTAGTAGCTAAATGGATGTGGAAAGAGGGGGAGGACTTATTGAGCAATCCGACAACTTCAGCGTGGTGGAAAGAGGTACATAATGTGTGTTCCAAAAGTGGCCAACAACATTGGTTTTGGAAGTCTTCAAGGTGGAAAATTGGCAATGGAGGTAAAACTTCCTTTTGAAAGGAATTATGGCTTGACCAAGAAGTCATGGGAAACAAGTTTGCCAGATTATTTGCTATTTCATTACAAGCTGACTGCACCGTTAAAAAAGTTGGGAGGTGGGAGAATGATGTGTGGATTTAGGTTTTGAAATGGAGAAGAACTCTCTTTGTTTGGGAAGAGGGATTAAAAAGAAATCTTATGTAGACTATGAGTGATGTGGTATTAAAAAGGTGTTGTTGAACATGTGTTAGATGTTGTCAAGATGGTTTTGATTTTTAATTTGAATTAGTCAATTGATAAGATTTTGTTATAGTGCTATTAACAAATTAGTTTTAAATTTTGAATTCGTTTAATTTTGTTATTGAATTATCAATAGGCAATAATAGTTCCTAAAATAATGGAGGATGAACTACTATTTACTTATTTTAATATATTTAAATATGAGGATTATTCAATAAAAAAGAGAGTGGGCAATTCCAAATTAAAATTCACGTTCTTCTTTGTTATTTTTTCCTTCTCTCATACGTTTTTTTCCCTCAAATTAAAATCAAAAATTGGTATCTAGAGCTCTCTTCTTGAGGGACTTGTGAAATGGATGTTGACTCTAGTTTCTCACAAATTATTCGTGTTTTTGATGGGGAGAGTTATGACCTTTGGAAGGTGAAAATGAAATCCTACATGGAGTCTCTTCATTTGTGGGATGTTGTGGAAGAGAATTATGGAGTGCCTCCGTTTGCCTAAATTTCTCATTGTGGCCCAAATAAATTTGCCATTATTTAAAGGTAGAGTATGAAGGGAATTATAGGTAGAGTATGCTTACTTTGGAAAAAAAAACCAAGAAGGCAAAGGCAAAGACATGCCTATTTACTAGTGTTTCTCAAACAATCTTCACTAGGATCATGACTCTCGATTCACCCAAAGAAATTTGAGATTATTTAAAGGTAGAGTATGAAGGGGATGAACACGTTCATGGCATGCAAGTGCTAAACCTGATGAGGAAATTTGAGGTGTAAAAGGTGAAGGAATCTAAGACAATTAAAGGATACTCGAACGGATTGTCTGACATCGTTAACAAGGTTAGATTGCAAAGATATGAAGCATCAATAACCACTTTGGAGATTACAAAGGATCTTTCCAAGATCTCTTTGATAGAGGTCATACATGCCTTGCAAGCCTAGGATCAAAGAAGATTGATGAGGAAATAATCAACAGTTGAAGGAGCTTTACCAACCAAGCACCAAAATATAACCAAATACAAGAAAAATAAGAACTTTGATGGAATGGGATCAAGTTCAAGATCAACCAATGCAAAAGGAAATTGAAAGAAATCTTATCAGCCTTGCCAACATTGCGAAAAGAAAGGACATCCTCCATTCAGATGTTGGAAAAGACCTGATGCTAAGTGTTGTGAGTGTAATCAAATGGGGCATGAAGTTGTTATTTGCACAAACAGGAAAAAGGCTGCTGATCCAGAGGAGGAGTACTTGTTTGTCATTACATGATTCTCTAGTATTGAATCAAGTCAAAATTGACTTATTGACAGTGGTTGTACTAACCACATGACAAACAACAAGGATCTATTCAAGGAATTGCGTAATATAAGCACATTGAAGGTTCGAGTTGAAGATGACAAGTTCATCACCGTGAATGGAAAGGGAACTATAACAATCTCAACCAACAAAGGTGCAAAACTTATTTCTAGTGTATTGTATGTTCCTAAAATTGATAAGAATTTGTAAAATGTTGTTCAAAAACACAATTTGTTTGACTAAAGATGCATAAGGATATTCTCAAAGTAAAAATGAGAGGAAAAAAACTTTGTTTTAAATCCATTGGAAGAAGAACAAAGTCTTTTTCAATAAAAGAATATCATTGAATGGTCTCACAAAAAACAAGAAGCTAAAGAAACACAAGCAAATTCTAAAATGGCAGCACCTAAGTTCCAAAGTAGTTCAACTAAAGAAAAATCTGTAACTATTGCACAAGAGCATACAAATAATAAGATACACTTGGGGAAGAAAGATGAAAGAATTGAACAAAATGAGAAGTGTTTAAAGTCATTGACTAAGAACCTGAAAGCTAAAAATGCCAAGGTTCAATCACATGTGAAGGAAGCAATAATCTTTTAGTAATGTAAATCAACATGTTGAATTTCTAAAGAAGATAGGAGTTTATAGTCTCCAAGACAAGGAAGAGTGTTGTTGAACATGCCTTAGATGTTATCAAGATGATTTTGATTTTTAATTTGAATTAATCAATTGATTAGAAGTTGTTATCGTGTTGTTAGTGAGGAAGTTAGTTTCAAATTTTAAATTAATTTCTGATTCTATTTTTGAATTATCAATAGACAATAATAATTACTAAAATAATGGAGTATGATCTTTTATTCAGTTTTTTGAATATATTTAAATATGAGATTTATTCAATAAAAAAGAGGATCATCTGTTCCAAGTTCCAACTTAAAACTCATGTTGTTCTTTATTATTTTTTTCTTCTCTCCTACGTTTTTTCCCTCAAATTAAAACCAACAAAAGGGATGAGGAGGATTCATGGTGCTAGGAGGATAATACTATCTATAAGGTGAAAGGAGCATATGAGATTTTGCATGGGGAAATAGACTTAACATGCTCTGATTTCTTCAAACAGATTTGGATACTCAAAGCTCCTTCTAAAATACTGGCTCATGTCAGGCTGGCAACATTGTGGATTATCTGGGGACAGAGAAATGAGATAGTTTTTAATGGCGGTCAGTGCTGTAAATTGAAGATGATGGAAATGATTAAGATGAGGTCTTGGCAATGGAATAAAGCAAGATTGAAAGGTTTTCATTTTTCATTGTATGACTGGTCACATAATGTGAGATCAGTTATGCAACAAAAGGGGTGATGAAAATCGAGCATGGCTTACTATTTTTCTGAGGTCCTATGCGTTGGATGCAAATGTGAATTGTAGCTGTATCAATTAATTGTGAGGTGGGTAGTCATTAATACTCTGTTAAGGGCACAAATTGCGGGGAGGTAGTGACTGGTGATATGAGTAACAACGGTTTTGATTGGGTTCCAATTATGGCCGTAATCTGATTATATTGAATATGTTTTGTTTTAATGGTGGGTGGAGATTTTAAGGCAGTTAATAATCAAGGAGCAAATTTTGATGGGCTCTGAGTGGAAGGATTGTGAGGAAGTTTGGGAAGCATTTAATACACAGAAAATTTTTCTGTCATTGGATGGGAATAGATGATCTCCAGTAGTCGGGTGTGGAAGGTGATGTGATTTTACTGCAAGACCAAATAGCATAATTGTATTTACTGCAAGGAGAATTAGAAATGAATTTGGGTTAGGGTTTTGGATTGGCTTGTGGTTACTATATATTTATATGACTACTCATTGTTAATATGCAGTAACCCAAGTAGCAGAATCCTTTTGGTTTCAGCCAGCTGTTTCATGTGTATAAAGGTTGGGTACCTTTGTATCCCTTTTTTAATATATCTTTTCTTTTTGCTGATTAAAAAAATGTATAAAAAAAGTTTATGTGCTAGAATTTCATAGATGCTATAAAGGCATACCTGAAACTACTAAAACATTACCAACACTGTTGGTTGTAAAGTTTAAACCTCCCAACCATCGAGGACTGACAGCCCATAATGAGAAAACCTGACAAAAATGTAAAATAAAATAGTGTTTGCTTATATATAGCCAAAGAAATGAATATCAGAATTGTAAAATAAAATCAATCATGATTTTTTCACACTTTCATTTTTTTTAACGCTCACCTTCATACTTCCCTCTATCCTTCAATAATAATTTTATTTTATAATAAGGAAAAAGAATGTGTTATATAAGATTGTCAATATATAAGTCCCCAACCTAAAGTGTAAAAGGAATAATACAAAAGAAGTACCAAACACTCTTAATCCTTGTAGGATAAGATAAATGGAAGCACATTTGGACGTATAGCAAAAAGAATGAGAGAAAGTTATGAAATATTTACTTTGAAAAATATTTTTTTGTTTTTATTTTCTATTTTGACTGTCACATTAAATCTATTCCCTGTTTTAAAGATTAATTTATCCCGTAAACACTAAAAACAATTTTTTTTTTTATATTCTCTTTTTGTTGTACAGATCTTTCTTAATTAAAAATAAATTGAAAAGGTGAAAAATTCATAATTAACAAGAAAAATAAAAATTAAAAAAGAAAACATTTTCTGAAAATAAACGACCTTTAAATAGCAACATCTTTAAGTAGGAATAATACCTCAGAATAAGCATTGTCATGAAGTGAAAAAACACAATAAACAATGATAGATGACATTAAAGGCCAATTTCGGAAGACACTTTCATTGTTTTGGACCACCTTGTCTTTGTCGGGGGCCCTACTTCTGATTTCTAAAGCTTCAGGATTGTGGTTATGATTTGTCTCCTGTGTTAACACATTTTAAAACAATTTCGTAAACAAGAGAAGCAAAAAGAACGAACCAAAGTAAAATAAGTAACGAAATAAAGACTTAGTCTGAACCGCATGTTATATACATAAGGAGATTGTTATCATTTTATTCTTTCTTAACACTTAGTTGAAATTTATGCAAATCTCACTAAATTCAATAAGAATTAATTTGATGAAAAATGAGACCTATGTTATTTAGTGAACTTAACATGAATTTCACTTAATATAATGGTTGTGCTAGAAAACATTTATTAGAAAATATATTTGAACATTTCTTGGGGAAAAAATGCGGCTATGAATATTCATATATGTTGTTATATTTATGTCAAAATTGAAGCACAAAACAAAATAAAGGAACAAACATCTGTGACTAATGAATAGATGTGTTAGAACTTAATTAAAATACATACCGGAAGCCAAATGCAAGCAATTGCTACGGAAAATGCAAAAGTTGATATAACCAAGCAGGGCAAGAAGTAGGGAAACCTAGAAAAAGATTTATGTTGACCAACACGAAAGTCAGAACAATAGAACAAAAAAGCAAAACTGAAGAAAGAGAGAAGACATACGATACATTAGGGTTATATATATATATATATATATATATATATATATATATATAGAAAGACAGAATATCAAGTGAGAAATGAAGACTATTGGATCATAAAATCATATATGTATGATGAAGATTAAAATATAAATACATATAATTTTTTAGATAGTCATATGACGACTAACTTTTAATTAATTTTCATCATTCATGTATAATTATATCATTCATATTTATAGTTTTCAATTTATATAACAATAATATATATATATATATATATATATATATATATATATATATATATATATCACTTTATAAACCCTATATAAGCACAAAAGTCAGTTACCTTTTTATAAGTATATAAATTGAAATTCATTGAGATTAAAAGAATATAGCTGAGCAATATCACAGGAAATGATCACATGATTTAGCACAGAATCTGGTACATAAGACTCCCTTACCGAAACATGCAGTAACACTAACAAGGCAGGACAAGAGAGGTGCTATTACAAAAGCTATAGCAATACCGAAACAAAATCTAGACTTACCTATCCCAAAAGGAACCCTTTGAAAATAAATATGGGTATTTTTCTACTGGCTGTAAAAAAATCATAAAATATCAGAGAAACAGGTCACATATGTTGAAAGTGGGATAAGTGTTTCTAAATTTTCTATTCCTAATTTTGTAATTTTAAAGTTTCTAAGGGACACAGATGGAAGGGAAACTCACATGTCTTATTATTTCCATGTGAAAAATCCATGGTTTTTCTGAAGGTGTATTGCACTAATCGAAGGAATAAATAAAAAACAAAAAGTTACCTGAGCCAAATAACCTCCCAATGCTGGGCCAAGTGCTAAACCTACTCCCCAAGCAGCAGAGACCTGGAGTATCGATCACTGTACGAATTATTTGGATGACATCCATGTATTTCTAATACATCATGGTAGATATATATAACACTTGTTGGGATAATTTGTTTTAGAAATATTTTCAGAAAGAAAAAAAATGAAATGAGTTTTTTTATAAGTTTAAATTAGTTTATAGATAAGCTAAATAACTTGTGCAAAAGTTCATTTTTTTTCTTCATTTCTTTCTTCTACTGTTGTTTTTAGATAAATTTATCCAAATATGTTTATAGTTAGTGATGCATACGGTTGAGAGTCCCAGAGGTTGATATTCTTCTCGAAATATTTCAGAAGAAAAAGCCTGTTAAATTAATAAAGGAGATTATGATACACATAAATTATACAAATCAATTGAATGAATTGATATTCAAGTACACGAATTGGAAATTTTATAGAGTGTTGATTGGCACCTACCTTGATTGTGCCCATCACACCATTTAAACATCCAAGAAAAAGTCTTGTAATAACAGCCATCCAAAAACTTGTACTAAGGCCGAATAGTATGTTGAAAATGACACTGAAATCAAATAAACATAAAGGTGATAAAGCATCACTGTTTATGTGAAACATTTAGTGTAACTTTGAAAGAAAACATGCATCCACCTTTTTGACTTGTATATACTTACACAGAAATAACACTTATAATCACAACAGGTTTTCTACCATAGCGATCAGCTATCATTCCCCACAACATAGATGTCAAACATCTACCAAGCATGAATGCAGACCCTACAACATTTTTCACTCACATGAAGATCATAAATAAAGTAATTTCTGATGATAGAAGTATAGAACAAACGAAAGAATGAAAATACTAAAAATAATTTTACCAATATAGCCAGCATAGGCACTGATATCTTCCTCCCCTTCTGCAATATTAAAATCCTTCACCTGAAAAATAAATATTTATTACATATGTATATCTCAAATATTGCCTCATTGAGGTCGCATATTATGTGGAGCAAATTAAGGCCATTCAATGACCAGAGTTTGACTTCATTAGTATTTCTTAAAAGGTAAAAGAAAACAAAAAGGAAAAGACAAAAACAGTAAAGTAATTAAAAATTGACATTCACATTTCCCAAAGCTCTGCAATAATCTATTAAAATATAAAAAAATTATTATATTCAGGAGTAACTGTCTAGCTATTGAGCTTTAATTAAGATTGTGACTACTCCTTTTAAAAATTCAGCTAAATTTTAAGTTTAAATATATTTTTGATTTTTTAAAATTAATTTTTTTTCACTTTATATTAGAAAATACAAATTTATAAGGATTAAAAATAATATCTTATATGGATCAAAAATTAAAAAAATATAAACTTACAATAAAAACAAATTAAAAAATAAGCTTATAAAAACCAAAAATTAAAAAATATATATTAACTTATAGGATAAAAAATTAAAGATCTCCTGGCCCGTGCTTAAATTAAAGATCTCTTATTCATTAATAAAATTCTTTTGCATATAAAAAATAAAAAAAAAACTAGACATATATGTTCATTCATGATGTACAGAAAAATTTATATTTAATTTTCATTGAATCTAAATTTTTTTTTAGACAAAAAATATACAAATCATATATAAAATTAATTTCTGATTTAATAGATTAAAAGATGATCGTTTATCTAATTCACACACAAAAAAAAGATAAACCAATCACAGAAACAATATTTTTTATCTTTATATCTTCCGTGTTATGATTTTTATACTTTCATATATTAACCAATTTAATTCTCAAGAAACACATGGATTTAGAAATATTAAACATGTTTGAGCGAAAGTATCAGGATTGAAACTATATTTTCCCCTTATAAGCCTGGATTGACATTTGAAGTGATATGCTATTTCTAGAAATAATTATAAAATGTTAGGTAATGCAAACAAAAAAGTACCAAACATTTTATTACCTGCATCCTGAATTATACGCACAAAAAAATAAATTTTAAATTGAAACAAATCATCTGATTTCTGTATCCAAGAAGAAATCTAACTGTACCCAAAAAATTACCTGATTTATCTAGAGTAATTAATCAACCGTAAACAACTGCACCTGACAAGTAGAGTATGCATGGGGGAGATTACACTATGAAAACTCACCATGAAATAAAGGAAAGGATAGAGAGAAGAAACAGGAAGAGCTGCACACAGAACAAAACAAATAACTGGCCACGAGAAGGAATTATTTATTTATCTTGAAGTGAAAAAATTTACAGTACAATGCTTACCACCGCACAACACCACAATCCATATATGGACGAGATTTCGAATGGAGACATCCTTTTCCAGCTCCTTGGCTCTATCAACCTTGCAACCAGGGCAGTTCTCATAGTACTGTTTCTTTAAAAGTGGTTCTCCAATATTAGTCTCTTCTGTCATGTTCGGCACAGAACAAAACCTAACACTTTGTCTCACAAATCTTTTACATATATATATATATATATATATATATATATATATATATATATATATATATATATATATATATATATATATATAAAACAAACAAAGAAACCATAGAGGAAGTAAGAAGTACTAATAAAAAAGACAAAAACATATGTACAGGGATCCATTTTGGGAAGAGTAATTTTTTTAGAATTACTTATTATTCTTATTGTTTATTTTCTTAAGACTTAGTGGTTATATTTGTATAATGACATTAAAGTGTTTAGGTTTCTCTTATTTAAAGTGTTAGATACCTTTTCAATATCAATACAAGGCATTTTCATCAAATTTGGGTTTAAAATAAAAACTAATTATCATAATGGGTTAACTAAGAAAGCATTTAATTATCAAAATGACTCATTTTTGCCCTGGAGGATGTAATAAGCGCCATCTTGAGGGGGCCTTATGCATTTTGTGTAGAAGGTGTCACATGATTCTCGTCAGATATCTAGCGTGTTGACACTAAATACATGTTTAATAAATAGATTTTGTATTATATTTTTAGTTTTTACTCAAGTTAACATCGATCAAGCCAACACAAAATATCTATTTAATTTATTAAATAATTCTAAGAATAAATTAATATTTGTATTTATTATAGGAAACACTAAAAAAATATTAATCAAAGTTATTAAATATCAACAAAAGAGTTATAAATGTATCAACAAAATAATTAAAGAAACAAACAAAGAGAATCATGTAACACCCCACTTTTTATAAAATAAATTATAAAGAACGACCTTATTTTAAGTCGAGGTAATTTTATTATTTAATTAGACATGTTCTATTTAAATATGTTTTAAAAAATATATATTATAGGAAACACTAGTATATATATATATATATATATATGTATATATGTGTGTGTGTGTTTTTTAAAACTTTAGTATATGTCTGTATGTGTTTTAGTATATCCGTGTGCGTGCGTGCGCGTCTATAAGAAAAAAAACTAAGGATGGCTAGTAAATATTAATAGAGGAGTCATAAATTTATCAACAAAATAATTTAAAAAATAAACAAGGATGTCTCTTATATTCCTCTATTTTCAACTTATAATGATGGGTCAAATTAGTTTCTAGAATTTACAAAATAAAAAATGGTGTTATAACAAAAATATATTTATTTAATACATTAGAAAAATCCAAAAATCATTTAATATTTGTATATTATAAGAAAGATTTTAAAAAAATGTGTCATAGTTATTAAATATTAATAGATGAATAATAAATGTATCAACAAAATAATTAAAAGAAACGAAGAAAAATATCAATATCTAAATAAACAAAATAAATAAGAGTAAATAATCAATTTAATCTTCCAAATTACAATAATCAGTTAAATTGGTCCCTATAATTAATAAAACCATAAATAATTCCTATAACACAAATATATTTATTTAATAGTACATTAAAAACATCTAAAGAATGACTTAATATTTGTTGTTACTATAAGAAAAAAATAACTTAAGTGTAGTTAGTAAATATTAATAGAGTCATAAATGTATGAACATAATAATTAAAATAACAAAGAAAATATCAATATCAATAAAATAAATAATTAAAAAATAAGTATTTTGTTCAGATAAAAAAAACATAAAATATCAATTGACGTATGTTTTTATGTGACAAAAATGACTTGCTTAGATAAATATTAACTGATTAACAGTTACTTTTTATTTTTAATCCATTTTAATGGAAATGCTGCATTCGAGATATTCTCTCCATCCCCCAAGGGAAGCTACCCCATATACTAAATGCTATTCTACTCCCTATCACAATAAACATTGAGCAAAAAACACTCTCAACCTCCCTCTCATGCAATAAATGAATGCCAATAGACTCCATCCAACAAACCATGTTATAAAGGTACAGCTAGATCCTGTTAGACCCTTCTTAATTAGGTTGATACATCACACATGCATGTATCACATGCTTTACGAGACAAAAACTAGAGCATAAAACAGGAGCTACCTGACAAACATAAACCACACTATCAATTCATCACCATGGCATATGTTAAGTCTTCCACCATATTTTACCAGCACAGACTAGTAACTCACCTCGCAAAAAGAGTACCTGAAACTTTAAATTTTACATTTGAGACACCATCAAGCAAATATTTAACATTTTGTGTGATTAAGTTCTTTTCAAAATTATCTTGCCTATGTAGTGATCAAATTCCACCTACTCAAATTGGGCAAATTATTCTCCTACATTCCATTTCAAATTGAAAAATATTGAAAAAAATTAAAAAATAGAGATCAAATTAAGGTATCAATTTTATTAATTATTATTATTTTTTACAATCATTGTAATTACAGTTTTTGGGTTTTCGTGATATCTCAAAATATTTTTATAAATTTGGTTGTTCTGTGAGATTAATTAATTCTTAGTCTAAGATTTGTTCACATTTAAAATCTATCTCACCCAAGTTATGACTTTTTATTAATAATTACATATTTAAAGTAAAAATAAAATAAAGGAGAAAAGGTTAAGATAGAAGTAACTAGTGTTAAAGGAGATATCAGATTTTGACTCTTAAAAAATAAAAAAACAAAAAACAATGTAAAGTAGAATAGAAAATTCAAAAGTGTAGAAAAATAAGGGCAGTTATCTTATAAGGTAAGAATTTTACTTATATTAGTAATCATAATAAATTATTTTTGTGCGTACTTATTTCTGTAGTTACTTTTTTAATTTCTAAAGAGCGACTATTAAAAGATACTTTTTTATATTTTTAAACTTCATTATTTTTTTTAAAATGTGCATGAGTAGTAACATAATATTTAATGTTATTACTTAATATCAAAATTATGAAAATTATCATTTACTAAAGATTTTAAAATAAAAAATATGTATAAGAATATAAAAAATTAAATTTTAATAATCAAACTACATAGAAACTAAAGTATTCATCAACTACACACATAACTTTTTTCGTGATATAGACTTACATTACTTTTAAATCGTAAAATCGAATTTATATTTATTATTTATTTTTTTAATTATGTAATTTGATTAAATTACAAATATATCCTTAAGATAAATAAATAAAAATAAAGAAATATTTGTTTTTTTGTTCAACATATTTTGGTTTAAGCGGTTACCGTACTACAACCAAAATTAAAATGCATGTATGCTCCCATATAAATTATTTAAATTATATATTTTGATATTTCTTGTTGACATATATTTAAAATATATGTACATAGAAAAATTATTAATTTTTAATTAAATATTTATATGTGTATTAAATATAAATATAATCATAGTAAAATTGAGCAAAATGATTAATTGTATTTTTAATTAAATAGTTATTGTCCTAAATAATATTAAGTCCATTTAAATTTATTGTGATTTATTATTTCGTTAAATGATGAGGATGCGATACCTATATCAAAAGTATAAATAAAAAAGAATGTAATATAATAATTTTAATACACAATTACTTTAATTTGAGTGTTTCTTTTTGCAATTTTGGATACTATTTTAAGGTGTACTTTATTTTTTTGTGTGTTTATAAGAAATATTTTAAAAATTTATTTATTTGAAAAATTAAAGTGTATTTAATTTTTTTAAAGTTGTATATTTTTTTATAAATATATTTGCCTTTTAATTATTTTAACATGATATTTTAATTTATTTTGAAGATGATATTTTAATTGTATTATATGGTTGGAACTTTGAGTTAGTTAATCTCATCATGGCATAAATTATATGGTTCTGATCATACAATAAGACTTGTCTATTATTACTATTATTTGAGTTTAATTTCTTTACTTTTACTTTTTAAAGTTATTTATCTATAAGAATTATTATATGAATCAGACTTTACATGTTATAATAAGGATTATTTGTATATAAAAAATATTAATTATACTTGTTCTAATTTTTAAATATTATGACATGCTACAATATTAATTATCTTATTTATTTTTTAGTAATAATTTTTATCATTTTTAGTAAATTTATAAAGATGATATTACTAATAGTAATAATACACTATTATTATACTCTACAATTATTTTATATTTATGATACTTAATGAATATTTATTATTCTTATTTAAAATCATTAAAGTTTTACCATATAATATAATTGAACCTTATAAAAGGATGTTGATTTTGTATTATTATTGCGTGTTTATAAGAAATAGTTTTAAATTTATTTATATTAAAAATTAATTTTTAACTAAAACTTTTGAAAGAGCGCGTGCGCGTGCGGCGCATGTGTATTAATTGTATAAAATAATAATAAAGAGTACTTTTAAAATAAAATTATTTAAAAATATTATTTATTATTTAATATTAATCCATTTTTTGTTATTAAATATATTAATATATAATGATGTATAAATATTAAAATCATATTATATATAATTAATATATTTAATAATATAAATTAGCTTTATATTAAATGGAAAATTATTTAAATTAATTATAAATTATCTTTATTTTAAGATATCTTTCTAATTATTTTATATAATTATAAATTGTCGGCAACGATAGTGTGTAGAAAACAGCATGCTGGATCTGACAAATTGTCTCAATCACGGCATGGATTATGCAATCACTTCATAGATTGCTTTCTAAATTGTCCATCACCTTTTTCATGTTCAATCTTTGCATCAAGTGGGGAGTAGTTATTTTTTTTCTTAATGGCACTTTTTGTCATTTATTTTTTACGTTATCAAATTATAAAATTTGCAAGTTTTGTCACCTGATTTTTAGAAGAAATTAATAATTTCATATAATTATGAATTATCATATAATTAAATTATTTTTTATATTAATCATTTTAAAATTATGTTTTAATTCATTAATATTATCAAAATAATTCACTGATAATATATTAAAGGGTAAAATAAGTCTTAGTCACTCTTCATCCAGTATGTTAATGGGGATGGACGCAGGTTTGGTCTAAGGCATTTAATGTGTACAACAATTTATAAAAAAAAATGTGATCATAAGACATGTTAAAGCACTGAATAAGCATACTTGATTTACTAATAGAGTTAACTACTATATTGAATCAATAGAAACATGTTAAAATTTAAGAAAGACTGAAATGAGACTATTTTTTTAAAAAGACCAATTACAAATTTTATATATTTTAGAAGGACGAAAATCAGGGAGGGATAAAAAAATTTCTTAGTGGAAAAAGAAATAATTTAAGATTAATTAAGTATGCTTTTGTCTATATTTTTCTTTTCAATTTCACTTTTAGTTCCTAATAATTTTTTTAATACATTGGCGCTTATACTTTTACTCTATTAACGGTTTTAATCATTTGAGTAATAATATTAATTGATAATTAATATTCAACTTAATAACTTGTCAAATTTTAAAAAAATGTGACAGGATAACCATCAAAATATTTTTTAATAAATTGTATTTTTAATCTCTCGTAAATAAAATGAGATATTAAAATCATAATTTATTATAAAAAAACATGTGATTGCTCATTGATGACATGACTATTGACAAGTTATTGGCCTGGTAAGGTCATTGGTGACTGTAGATTTAATTTGAATAATTTTTACAGTTTAAAAAAATTATTTTGGCTAAAAATTTAAATTTTTTTCTCTATTTTCTTAAATTATGATTTTATTTTGATTCTTTTTTAATTAAGACATTTCATTTTTATTTTTCAAAAATATGTATTTTTAATTAGTCTTTTATTTTTTTTAATTGAAATATGAAAATTGAAACATTTCATATTTGTAAAAATATTTACAATTTTAATCCATGATCGATTCTCAAACATTAATCTCTATATTTTATATTAATGTTGAGTGACACATGCTTATTTATTAGTCATCTGATAATTTTTTTAATTCTTTAATTGTTGATAAACTTAATTTATATAAAAAGAATGAATTTAAAAGGTACACAATCAATTTCTAAAATTGGTCTGTAGTTAAAATAACTAATTTTTTAAAAGTAAGAGACAAAATATTTTAATTTAAAAATGAAAAGTACTAATATTGTAATTTTTTTAAAAAGTTGAAGATGAAATTTGTTGATTAAAAAAAATAAGAGTATTAAAATTGGCAATGTAATATTTTAGATGAGAATGAATTAACAAAATTTTCAATTCTTTCCTTCTCCCTCTCCTTCAAAATTGAGTTCCCTTTTCTTCTCCTTCCTGTGACATTTTTTCAGAAATGTACTCAATTTTGAAAGAACTCTTTAATTCAAATGTAAAAATATTTTAAGAAAATTGCATTAGGTAGAAGAGATCGCAAGGTTCAAGTTGTGTGATTGTTAGTGAAAAATATTATGTTTTGTTAAATTTTGTATGTTAATGATTGCAAGGTTAAATTTATGTTTTGCATTGTTAGTGATCGCAAGGTTAAATTTATGTTTTGTTAATTTTTGTATGTTCTTGTAATTAAAAAATAATAAAATTAGTTAGTAGTATTAAAATACAGTAAAAAAAAACACCGCAAAAAAATATATGACAAATCTGTCATAGACAAAATACTCAAATTAAAGTAACTGAAATGATACTCGACAATAATGAAACATATTAAAAATTACAATTACAATGCAAACACAACAAAACTAACTAATGAGGATCTGAAATATGTTGTGCAGAATACATGTCTTCTTCTATTTAGATTACTGGTTTGCTAAAAATAGCCAAAATTTCTATTGTGCAGGATCGTTTCCAATAGTTGGATTGTGCTAACACCTTTAGCACGCCTTCATCATTTTTCAATTCTATTATGTCATATTCAATCAAATTTTCGGAATACTTAGAATGACCTGGTTATCGAAAGAACAATCGTCTAACCAATTGTGATCCGTGAATTCCATTAGGGGGAACCCCTGTAGGTGCAACTTGTTTGATTAAATCCTTGAGTTTCTCCATGCCACATCCCGAAGGAATGCCAAATCTTATTGGATTAGTTCCAGTAAAGGAGTAACCCAAAAACTCACCTTGACGTGGTATGTTCCACTTCCCGTTAGAATACATAATTGCATCATGAGTAGGAGTGATGGTTGATTGAAGCAGGTTGAGTATAGCATCCGGTGTTCTAATAATGGTACATAATAATTCTATAGGGCAAACACACGAGTATTGCTCATTGCACATTAACATTGTGTAAACATCATCATCATTTTTCAATTGTAAAGATTGAAAAAAATATTGTTGACCTGCATCTATGAATGGTTGTCGGTAGTAGATTTCATCCAGTAGTTGATCGTTGGTTAGTTGAAGGGTGTTGTGCATTCTAAGCTTGAGTGTATCAAAAGAACAGTTCTTAGGAACTCGCATTGGTGTTGAAATGAGACTTTGAAAATAAACACCAGTTTGGTTGTAACTGATTGATCCATTTGGAAAAATGAAAGCTAATCTAGAGTTAGTAATGGTTTGACTGCTTGTTTCTCCCAAAAATGACATAGTAATAAGATTGAATTTGGTTTGTGAAATTATGTTATATGAGATTGTGTGTTTGTATTGTGTTTATGTTGTGTTATTTATAGTTGTATGAGTATTCTGCCACGATGTGTATTGGAATCCAATGTTTCTTTTTTCCTAGTAAGTGATGTAGCAGACGTCCATTATAATTCCAGAGTGAACAAAGAGATTATGAGTTGTCCATCTCATGTCAGTTTTGCACACGTCTCTAAAAATTAAATGTATCACCTGTAAAACTGACATGAAATGGACAGCTCATAATGCAGAGTGTTGTTAATTTGGACTGTGATTTTTCCCATGTAATTAAAGCAACAGACGTTCATGATGATTTTCAGAGTGAATAAAGAGATGATGAGCTGTCCATTTCATGGCAGTTTTGCAGGTGAGACATTTAGTTTTTAGAGACGTGTGCAAATTACAGAGTATTGTCAATTTGGATTGTGATTTTTCCCTTGTAATTAAAGCAGCAAACGTCCATAATTATTTTCAGAGTGAATAAAGAGATTATGAGTTGTCCATTTCATGTCAGTTTTGTCGATGAGACATTTAATTTTTAAAAGCAGTGTAGTGTAAATGACAAAGTATTGTGAATTTTGACAGTTATGTTACCATGTCAACTACTACAGTAAACGTGGGTAAACTAAAAATTGCTAATTTAAATTTAAAGGAAAAATTATTTCAATACGTAAAGTGATAACTGAAAACAGACATAAGACATTACATGAAAATCTCAAAGAAGAAATAACTTAGACATGAATGATCCGTAGATTACCAATCCCGTTTGAATATAGGTTCGTGGGATGGAGACAGGTTACTTCCTTCGGGCCCGGAAGAGGAGTCCGTATCACTATCATGGTTTTTGAGCCAGCAAGTCTCGTATTCACCTGATAAGTCCTCAAGATTAGAGGTTGAGCCATGTTGGTTGCCTGGTGGGTTATTATTGTGACAGATTATGGCAAATAACTCTACAAATGGTAGTGATGGGTTGTTGTAAAAAATGTTGAACATTTGTCGAATATCATCATCATCCCGCAGAATAAAATATGTGTACATATAACGTTGTCTTGACTCAAATATAGGGCACCGAAAATGGAGATGTTGGATATGTTGTTCTGGGTCAATGTTTAGTTTTTGGTGAACAAGTTCAAGCAATTGTGTAAAGGTTATGACCTTGTCGACCATGAAAGTTTTTGTGTTGTTACTAACGAAGGTGGTGCCCTCATTAGTATTGCAAATTTGGTCATCGTAGTAAACATAAACATATGCAGTTAGGTGACACATTGTGGTAGGGATTGAGATGAAAATTTGAAATTGTTACGAATGTCTTTAGTTGTAGTGGCATTTATAGAATTTGGTTATAATTGAGTGAGTCACTAGTTAACTGTGCATTTAGATGAACGGGTAAATGAACACTTAAGCATATTTACAAGGGTCCATAATGTGCAAATTGCTGAGTGAAAAAAACAACTGAGTGAAAAAAAACTGAGTTGTCCACGTTATGTCAGTTTTACTGGTGCGACATTAATTTTTTTAGAGATGTGTGAAAATTGCCGAGTGTTGTCAATTTCAACTGTGATTTATCCCTGGTAATTGATGGAGCAGAAGTCCATTATAATTATCAGAGTGAAAAAAATTGAGTTGTCCATGTCATGTCTGTTTTACTAGTGCGACATTTATTTTTTTAGAGACGTGTGTAAATTGTTGAGTGTTGTCAATTTTAACTGTGATTTATCTCTGGTAATTGATGGAGTATAAGTCCATTATAATTATCAGAGTGAAAAAAAATTGAGTAGTGCATGTCATGTCAGTTTTACTGGTGAGACATTTATTTTTTTAGAGACCTATGGAAATTGCCGAGTGTTGCAAATTTCGACTGTGATTTATCTCTGATAATTGATGCAGCAGAAGTCCATTATAATTTCAGAGTAAAAAAAAAATTGATTTGTGAAAATTGCAGTGTGTCACGAATATTTTTTTTTTGAAGTTTTTGACGTTATTACCATGGAAAAAGTGTCCAAATCATAATTTTTTTGATTTTGTACTTGTATTTTGAGGTGTTATTCTATGGAATTGGTGCACAAAATAATTTTTTTTGGATTCTTTGACGTTGAAACTATAGAAAAAATGAGTCACAAACATCATTAATGTGTTCGACATAATTTTCAAGAAATGCAGAACATGGGTATTTAAGCATAGTTGCAAGGGTCCAAATCATAGTTTTTTTATTTTTTATTTTGTACTTGTATTTTGTAGTTGTTGCATGCTTTGAAGTTGTTATTTTTAATTTACTTTAGTAATAATAGTCTACATATGCATCATTTCAGAGATGCGGAGCAATGTCAGACCTAACCCTCACATGCATTGACACCCCATTAAAGTGTGGTGTTGCACACTGTTCACTCACATGCGTATGTTTATCCCATTAACATGTTTCTAAACAATCCATGTGACCTTGGCATGCGATACGAAACACTGCGGTCAACAATCATGATTAAACGAATAGTCTACCATGTATATTAATGTGTGAGGTTGCATACTGTTCACTCACATGTGTACACTAATTTACTCACATGCACTTAATGTCCTACCTAACTCTCCCACCTAACCTTTCGATCTAACTATCTTACCTAACCTTCCAATCTAACACTCTCACCTAATCCTCCCATCTAACCCTCGTAACTAACTCTCCCACCTAACCTTCCAATCTAACTCTCCCATCTAACCTTCCAATCTAACACTCCCACCTAACCCTCCCATCTAACCCTCGTAACTAACTCTCCCAACCTAACCTTCCAATCTAACTCTCCCACCTAACATTCCAATCTAACTCTGGTACTAAACTTTCTCAGCCTATATATAATATCACCATTTGACAACAACATATCACACACAAAATTTTCTCACAAAACAAAACTCGATTTGTAACTCTCACACCATTTCCACTCATATCCCATAAGCACCACCATGGCTCCACCTAAAGAAATTTCGACCCTCATTTACCACAGTGGTCATATTGTAGACGATCCAGTTCAAGGATCAACGTACCAATGTACGACCCCAATATTTTTTTACGCTAGTTGTTCTATTACGTTTACATAATTCATTCGAAAAATTAACAATCGTCTTCCTACTCGAGCAACTGAACAAGTTGCTCAATTGTTATTTCGTGTCCCTATTTCAATTCATCTCGGTCAGACACGTTTTATTTCAGCTCAACTATTCGACAATGACGATCTTAGAGACGCGATGGAAACAATTATCTAGAATCCACAATTGAATTTTGCCAAATTCTATGTTGTTACTGAGCTTATTCCTCAACCACAACCATCATCTCCACAACCCCCATGTCCACAACTACAACTACCGCCTCCACAACAGTTACCGTACAACAACATAGACCTCAATAATCCAGTATCTTCATACAACAACCTTGAATCACAAGACCCCTTTGACATTTATACTTCATATACACAAATATTATCTGAAAATGATTCCTTTTTTCATGGCCAACAAACCTCCTTTGACCAACAAAACCATCCTTCATCCCCCTTTACGCCACCTTCACAGCTACCACAAACGCAAACATCAAACCGAGATGAACATCCCATTGCTAACGAAGATCCCATTATACAATTTCATCATGAAAACATGGATGATTTTACTGAGGATGAGGATCAACAGTTCTTTGATCACATCAATCAGCAAAGCGATGACCAAAGTGATGACCAAACCGATGACGAGGGTATTGGCAGACCAACGACACCTTCGTCACCTCCGTTGCAATATCAACAACCTAGGTGTCTAGTAGACTTGAACTTTGACCACCTACCACACTATATTGATCGACACCATTTTGTTCATCAGCAACACAATGTACAACCACCAGTCGGTGTACTTAAGGTTGGCATGACCTTCGATGACAAAACACAATGTATTCGAGCAATCAAAGAATACAACATCAGAAATCATTTTGATTGCAGAACAATTTACTCTGACCAAAGAAGGCTAAACTTCGTCTGCAAGTTACATGAAAATGGTTGTACATGGAGCTTGGGCGCATGCAATTCAAAGAGGCATAACAAATGGATTATCAAGAGTATCAGAGGTCATCACACTTGTCTCGTGCCGATGCTCAGACAAGATCATCGCCAACTTGACAAACACGTCATAACACAGATCATTCAACCAATTGTCAAAACAAACCCAACTGTCTCCATCAAGACGTTGATTGCAGAAATTAAAACGTTCATGAATTATACCCCATCCTACAAGAAGACATGGTTAGCAAAGCAAAAAGCATTGGAGATGATTCATGGAAACTGGGAAGAATCATATGCCAAACTTCCAAAACTTTTCGGAGCTTTGCAATCTTGTGTTCCCGGGACTGTGGTCGCTGCTCAAACAGAATCCTTGTATGAGGGGGGAGAAATAGTATCGGGCAAAAGATTGTTTAAACGTGTCTTTTGGTCATTTGGTTCATGCATTAATGGTTTTGCATATTGCAAACCCATTGTACAAGTAGATGGTACATGGCTTTACGGAAAGTATACTGGTACACTGTCGATAGCTACCGCACAAGATGGAGCTAACCATATCTTCCCGATTGCCTATGCCATTGTAGAAGGGGAGACAACTTCAGCTGGGGGGTTTTTTCTAAAGAATTTGAGAAGACATGTTACTCCGCAAATTAACATTTCTCTTATTTCAGACCGACACCCCTCAATTATAAGTGCCTACAACAACCCAAGTAACTTATGGGTCCAGGACACATCCCATTTCTTTTGCCTGCGCCACATTGCACAAAACTTTCTTCGTGGTAACTCAAACTGCAAACATTTAAAGAAACCACTTATGTTGGCTGGTGAGAATCTATTTTATTTATTCGTTATAATTTTCTTTCAATCAAATTTTATAACATAATACATTGATTAAATATTTACAGGGTACGCATACACGGAGAAGATGCACTGGCGACATCTTGGGGATATTCGTGCGAATAAGTCAAGTGCAGCTGAATGGCTTGATCAATTACCCAAACAAAAATGGATACAATGCTTTGATGAGGGGAAACGTTGGGGACATATGACTACCAATTTGTCGGAGTCTGTTAATTTCATGTTCAAAAACACAAGACATTTGCCGGTGTCATCGTTGGTTGAGGAGACCTATTTCAAGACCGCACAACTCTTTGCTAATAGAGGTCGACAAACTCAGGCAATGATCAACTCCGGCTCACAGTATTCTGAAGTCGTCTTCGATGCAATCAATAGTGGTCAACAAGAATCTAATACACACATTGTAAATGAATTCGACAGACACAATCACACTTTTATTATAACAGAGACTCAATCCCTACTTGAAACACCCAGACCACCTGGAAGGTTTAGAGTAATGTTACAATCCCAAAAGTGTGATTGTGGTGAATTTCAGGCTAAACATTTACCGTGTTCTCACGTCATGGCTGCCTGTAAATCTGTCAATGTTGATCCCATGACCTATGTGTCGATGATATTCACTTTACAACACATTTTGCACATATACGACAACTCCTTTGGTCTATTGCCACACGAATCAATGTGGCAAGAATATGAAGGAGATCAGTGGGGTCCTGATCCAAGGAGAAAAAGGACTGCAAAGGGTCATCCCGTTTCAACTCGCATTCCTACCGAGATGGACGAAGACGAAAATGAACGAGCAAGTAGAAAAAAATGTGGACTTTGCCGGCAACATGGTCATAGCAGAAATAATTGTCCTAATGTATCCTCATCTTAGTTTTTTCTTAGACAAATGTCATTGTTTAAATATTTTATTGATGACGTAGTATAATGTTCTTATATAAATAAATTGTTAAAAGCTTTAGTTTTATCATTTTTAATTAAATCTAATAACATAAACAAACTAATTATATTTAGTAAAATAGTTAAATTAAAAATTTTAAAATTCAGATTATTATACAAAATAAATATTTACTAAAATAAATATATTATTATACAAAATTCAGATTTTAAAACATATATTCACCCAAAAAATATCTTAAATAATTTAAATAATATAACAAAAATACTTAAATTTAATAATATCATTTTCTTAATAACAAAATTAAATTATAAAATAATATTACATAAATTAATTTAATAAATAAATAATTTTATATAATATAATATTTAATTTTAATAATATATAAACTTTTTTATAAAAAAAAGGAAGAAAGGAAGTCGGGGTGCCAGAACCCGACTTCCGTGAAAACGTAAAAGTGATGTAATTTAGGAATTAATTCCCAAACTGGTGTATTCCAAACAAATATTGGAGAGAGAAGGTGCAATATGATAAAAAAAAAATCGATGAACGCAGGTTTGGTCTAAGGCATTTAATTTGTACAACAATTTATAAAAAAAAAATGGTGATCATAAGACATGTTAAAACACTGAATAAGCATACTTAATTTACTAATACAATTAACTACTATATTGAATCAATAGAAACATGTTAAAATTTAAGAAAGACTGAAATGAGACTACTTTTTTGAAAAGACCAATTACAAATTTTGTATATTTTAGAAGGACGAAAATCAAGGAGGGATAAAAAAATTTCTTAGTGGAAAAAGAAATAATTTAAGATTAATTAAGTATGCTTTTGTCTCTATTTTTGTTTTCAATTTCACTTTTAGTTCCTAATAATTTTTTTAATACATTGGCGCTTATACTTTTGCTCTATTAACGGTTTTAATCATTTGAGTAATAATGTTAATTGATAATTAATATTCAACTTAATAACTTGTCACATTATAAAAAATTTGACAGGATAACCATCAAAATATTTTTTAATAAATTTATTTTTAATCTTTCGTAAATTTGTTTGATATTATCTACTAATATGAAAATGAGATATTAAAATCATAATTTATTATAAAAAACATGTGAATGCTCATTGATGACCTGACTATTGGCAAGTTATTGGCCCGGTAAGGTCATTGGTTACTGTAGATTCAATTTGAATAATTTTTACAGTTTTAAAAAATTATTTTGGCTTTAAATTTTTTTTCTCTATTTTCTTAAATTATGATTTTATTTTGATTCATTTTTTAATTAAGACATTTCATCTTTATTTAAATATGTATTTCTAAAAAAATTTACAATTTTAGTCCATGATCGATTCTCAAACATTAATCTCTATACTTTATATTAATGTTGAGTGACCCATGCTTATTTATTAGTCACCTGCTAATTTTTTTTAATTCTTTAATTGTTGATAAACTTAATTTATATAAAATAACTAATTTTTTAAAAGTAAGAGAAAAAATATTTTAATTTAAAAATGAAAAGTACTAAAATTGTAATTTTTTAAAAAAGTTGAAGATGAAATTTGTTGATTAAAAAATAAGAGTATTAAAATTGGCAATGTAATATTTTAGATGAGAATGAATTAACAAAATTTTCAATTCTTTCCTTCTCCCTCTCCTTCAAAATTGAGTTCCCTTTTCTTCTCCTTCCTGTGACATTTTTCCAGAAATGTACTCAATTTTGAAAGAACTCTTTAATTCAAATGTAAAAATATTTTAAGAAAATTGCATTGGCTAGAAGAGATCGCAAGGTTCAAGTTGTGTGATTGTTAGTGAAAATTAAAAGGAGTTGATGATTTAATAAGGATGAGTGTCTGTCACAATGCGAAGGTTGAAGAATATGAGGGGTGAAGCCGTAATGGTTATTTTTTGGTAATATTCTTGTTGAATTCTCATTACACATTTCTCTTTAATTAGAATTAAAAATAAATCATCGGAATCAAACTTAGTTTGGTTGAGTTCGTTTACTGTTACCCTTTCTAATCCAACTTTCGGCATTTCGAATCCGAATGTCACAACAGTTTTGCGAAGATTGAAGCAAGAATCATGTGTTTGTTTTTATAATATTTGTGTGTGAGGTTGTGAAAAATAAATGACTGAAGCCAGAAAATAAGACTTGGGGAATGTGAAAAGCTGCAACCAAAAACACAAAAGACTGTGACTGGAACAGACGGATAGAAAATTGGCTCGGCTTAGTCACCGGTTTCCGACCCAACCGGTCGAACCGTCCGGCCCAAATCAAGTTTAATAATTATGAATAAAAGTAAGACAAATAAACACTTATGTTTTTAAATATGTAATAAAATATCCCTGAGTACATTGAAAGACGAATTTATCGTTTAAATAATTGTCAATTTGATCTTAATTATCAATATAAAAATATATTTGTTATATAATATGAATGAGTAAATAATTATTTTGTCTCTGATTTTATAATTTATTGACTAAGTATTACTAGAATGTAATGATTATAAGTTGTTAGTGAGAAAACTTTTACACTTTGGACAAACTTGATTACATACACGATGATGATTTATTATTTAAAGATATTGCTTAATGCATAAGTTAATTTCTCAAAATATTAATTTTTTCTCCAAATGTATGCATTATTTGGTCTAACAAAGATGCTATAAAGGATTAAAGTGAATTTTTTTAAATTTAAGAGATCAAATTAAAACTTAAAATATAGGTAAAAAAAAACAAAAATTCTAAATTTATCTTAACAAATAACTACCATGACTAACAAAAAAAAAACATAATTAACTTTCAAACAAGATAGGATTCTCTTGTAAAAAAAAGAGAATTCTATAAACATAATTTTAATGAAAGATTTTAAAGAACATATTAAAAAAACTCTGTTACATAAATTGCAACATAAAGGTCCAAACTTTAACTAACTCTACTCAGTTCACACATCCTAAAATCTCAATAATCAAAGTCCAAACTTACATGATGCAAGTGTACAACACACAATCATCTCTAATTATTTCATCATTCATAGTGGCTACGATCTCAAAACCAATGCACGCAATTAACGCACAAATTCTTCACCCCTTGTACAAAATTTAGTGATATCAGTGTAACTTCTCTGATGGTATTTAATTCTTTACACTCAAGAATGGTTTGAACATTAACAGTACTCCAAGTCCTTCAACAATATTCAGGGCAAGGAAGACAATATGGGTGCCTGCAGTTAAATGTAAAAGAGTGAGCTTCCAGCAATATAGCTAGCAAAAGAAAAGATTGAAATTAAGCATACATGAAGAGGTTAGACTAAGTTCAAACTCTTTGTTCTAAAGTTGCATTTTCATTCTTTGGTTTGGTTCTAGGCAAAACTCTATGCTGTAATAGAAATGGCCTATTATGTTCTTTTCAATTAAGGAACAATAAGTGAACCAGAAATAACACTTAGATTAAGGATTCCCATATTCTGTATATGAAATAGAAACCAATTGAAGCAAATTTTTTAATCAACATACCTGGCAGGAAAGAATCATTTATATGCTTTTGCGACCAAGATAATCTACATTGACCAGTAGCAATATTAGAAAACTTGATATAATTTTCAGTATGTCATTGTAGTTAGAAAGTGTTGTTGATCAATGCTATACGGCATACTCTCATCACAAAATATTTTATTAATGTAAGATTTGTTAACTGCAATTACACCATAGAGTATAGAGAGTAGCCTCAGTTAACTCTAACTGACGGGGCTCAAAGTATATATTGACAAGAAATAGGCTAAGCTACATAAACCAATTGACAGTTTGGTTTGAAAGCAGTAACAAAACCTATTGATGTCAGTACACTTCCGGTTTTTGTATTATGTCCTTGTCCAGAAAAACCATTCTAAAATCTAAATAACTATTTTCATATGAAAATCCCTTCATGATTAATGAAATAAAATGTTACAAGAACACGACAGTGCCATCTTATGTAGCATCTATTCCGTACATAATTACTTGTATAGCTTTTATTAAATCCCTTAATAGTGTTCATAGGTTTATCCTTAACGCTGAAGGCACAATCTACTTGTATGCCTAAATTTTCGAAATGTTATCCACCATTACCTCTTGCTAAGTCCTTAAATTTTTCAATAATGTGCCTAAAATATGCTTATTATTGAATCACCAGTAAGTCTGAAATTCTGAATTTTGGAAATCTAGAATACATGGATGACAGGACCATGTGATATATGAACATATATAGCATGGATTTTCAGATGCTAATTAAGATTTATCTATATAATTAATCGTATACAGTAGATAAATTTCAAATGCTAAAGAAATAAAATGGACACTTACAATGCACCGGCACTAGCAGGACCAATTGTTTTGAATGCTGACATACCAGTCATAGCAATACTATTAGCTGTCCCCCTTTGGTGTTGTTCCTGTTTTCCAAATCAACATATCATATGTGCCACAATTCTATAAAAAAAATCTTAACTTTTGGAAATAAATGAAATCTGATGAAAGGAACCAAAGATTTACCACAGCTTTATTTTGCAGAATGAATAAACTAGTAGCAATTGCCTCCTAAATCCAGCAACAATAATACAATTAGGCAAGTTCACAACAAAAATAACATTTTTCGGTAAATTAAACTGATTTCTTAAGGTTTAGTGAAGCCAATTAATTCAATTCAATTCCATCCTCAATATCACTGATGATTGGCTATACAGGGAAAGAGATTCACTTACAATCAAAACATTCTTCAGAATGGAGGCAATATTGATCACTATGTCCAGTGTGAAGCCTGATAACATTGTCATGAGGGGATAACATTGCAAGAGAGGTATGGATAACACCTACATATATATCATGCCAAATAACAATTTAAAACAAACAAAAATAAAATGCTAAATCGAAGTAGTTGCCACATGAGGAGGAAGCTAACCCCTGCTATACGAACTAGAGCAACAGGTCCACAAGCTTTTTGCACCAATCGGTACAGGGTAAGCTGGAAGACTAGAATAGCAAGACCTGATCAGTCGAAAAGAAGTCAGTAATTAAGCAGCATATCTATTAAGTAATGCACAAGGAATACACTGAACATCTTTGTTCCTATAACAATCAAAAGGAAATAAACTAACACAATTCAAAAGTTGATATGAACAACTCCTATCTAAACAAGGTAGAATGATTATCTAAACAAGTATCCTTGTAACTAACCGAATCCGGAACCTATAAAATTTTTTATATCGTGCCCATAATGCCTTAGCTTGTTAGCTGATTATGCAGTATACTTGCCTAATTGTCATTATTCTTTTCTATAGAAAATGATTAATGAACCATCTCAGTAAAGTTATTGTTATAGCATGCGTTAGTGTTTTAAGTTTGATATAATCACAAATAACAAAGAAATCTGAATAAATCTTGACCCTCTTAAAGTTTTGTTTGATTGACTTATTCAAAGAATTCAAGATGTATTGGTATCAGTAACTAATTCATCTTTGAGATCAGATTAATTGAACAACTAAAAGAAACATTAGATCTTGATATTAGCACAAAAAGATATTATATTGAAGACAAATGAGCTAACTACATGGAATATACTAAAAGTTACAAGGTGACATCGCAAAAAATGCTCCTAGACTAACCAACTCAACTTCAAAAACAAACACTAAATTATGATTTTTATCTAAATTTGTCTGAAGATTCCAAATTTGGAAATTCAAATAAGTGAAGTACACTCAATACGACCAGATTAAGTTTGTAGGAAAGGCCATGGAGGAAGATACCGTATGGCCTCTTGTCAATGCATAAAAAAATTATATGCAATTGCAATCCTTGGAGATAGAAGGTTACAGAGGAAATGTGTCTGTCCAAAATTAATTTATATCTAGAGATACGTATATGTGAAAAATGTACCTGATATTGCAAGAACATTGCCAACATCATCAGTTGTAAAGTTCAGACCACCCAACCTTAAAGGACTGAGAGCCCACAATGAGAAAATCTAGGATATAAATGAACAGTAGATTATAAGAATCAGGAGAGAGACTCAAAACAGCAAAATCATTAGGTAGGAATACTACCTCCTGGTAAGCAACATCATGTAGTGAAAAAATACAGTAAACAATGATGGATGACATTAAGGGCCAATTTCGGAAGATGCTTTTATCTCTTTGGATTATTCTGTCTTTGTCTGCCTCACTGCTTCCAACTTCCAAAGCTTCAACATTTTTAGTGGACTCAATCCTATCTTTGTGGTTGTGAAGGGTCTCCTGCAATAATGCAGATATTTTAAAATAAAAAAAAAATCATTTATGTTGATGTTTTCTTACGAAAACTTAAATAAGTACTTAAACAATGGAAATTTTAATAGAAAATGGTACAATTTTTGCTTTCCACCTAGATCCAGTCTCCTGAAATGATGCCTATACTGTTGAACAAACAGTCCAATGAATTGTATAATAAGGGCTTCAAACCTCCAAATTCAAATGCTACAACAATCGTTGCTCCTTCAACAGACTCTAAGTGTTGGACACACACACTGTCCAGGCCCTACAATAGTTGCTCTTATTGAACAATTTCAAAAGTTTCTTGTCACACAACCACATGTCATGTTCCTCCTTATGTCATCTGATGTTACATCCTTTGTGTTCTTACAATTGACATCATTTGTGTTAGTCATGACTACTGATGAAACTCCTATTCCATTAGCAGGCACTAGGTCTATTTGCACATCTCATTTATCTCTTTCTAATTTTTACTACAATCCTAATCTCATGTTGAATCTTGTTTTCTTTGGTCAGTTATATGATTCTGATTTCTTAGACTTATTTTCTTCTACCCCTTTCTATATACAGAATTCTAAACCCCAGAGGATGATATTGATTGGGAAAGACATAAGCAAGGGGACTTTATATATTTTCCCTGCACTAGTGGATAAACCAGGCCTTGGCACAACAACAAAGACTAATGTTTTGAATTTCTTCAATTCGGAAATTTATTAGACTTAAAATAACAATATATACATATTACAACAGGTACTGGATAAACCAGGACCTGAGTTTAAAGATTTCATACATATATCAGAATGTAGATCAGATATGTAATCATACTAATGTTTAGAAAAAAAAAATGTTTCGAATAAAAGTAATAAAAATTAAAGAGGGTAGAGATATGTGAATGATGAACCGATATACTTACTGGAAGCCAAATGCAAGCAATTGCTGATGCAAATGCAAAAGCTGATACTAATAAGCATGGCAAGAAATATGGAAACCTGCGGAGAGATTCATGTTTCCACAAATGAAACTCAGCAGCCACCACAACAACAAAGCGAAACAGAAATTTAAGGAATAAAGAGGGAAAACAAAATTGAAACAATAGCAAAAGCATTATTACACTATGTGAGTCAGTTATATGGAAGAATACAAAAATTGAAACAAGTTGTTTTTCAAAATTAGAAAACAACAAAAGTTAAACATACCTATCCCAAAAGGAATCCTTTGGAAATATATGTGGGTATTTCAACACTGGCTGTAATAAAATTTTCACAAAATAAAGCGATCAAGTGAGTGAAGGGTTTGATTATATGTGGAAATTGAATTTCAGGCATCAGCATTCTCAAAACTTGGATTGAATTATTGCCTCTCAACACAAGTCACTTTATGTCCGTGTACAAAATCCATATGGTTTTTTCTAAAGAAGAAACAAAAATAGAAAATAATTACCTGAGCCAAATAACCTCCCAATGCAGGACCAATGACTAAACCTACTCCCCAAGCAGCAACCACCTGAAATCAGACTATACTTTGAATAATTTATAATTATGATTGACACATGCCTCTTAAAAATGATAGTAGACAAAGGTTGGTGAGGCTTACTGTTGAGAGTCCTAGAGCCTGCTCCTCCTCTCTGAAAATTTCAGTAGCATAAGCCTGTTAATAGAAGAGGTTATATATTAGTGGAAGCAATAATTTGATGAAATAAAGGGGTTGCATTAAGTTACACAAATTCAAACTTTTAATTTAGCCCTGATGCCATTGGATGAAAGTGAAACATTAAATTGTCAAGTACTAGTACTAACTTTTAGGGGTTTGTATAAGAGATAGAACATCACCTTTATTGGTCCAAGTAAACCATTTAAACTTCCAAGAAGAAATCTCATGCTAACAGCCATCCAAATATTCGTGCTAAGACCAAATAATGTGTTGAAAATGACACTGAAATCAAGTAAGCATTATATATGTTATGAGGAAGAAACATATTGTATAAGTATAGTATGAAAGAAAGCATTCACCTCAGTGAAATGTATACTTACACAGTGATAATCCCTATAATTATAACAGGTTTTCTACCATAGCGGTCAGAAACCATACCCCACAATATGGACGTCAAAGACCTTCCAAGCATCATTGCTGATCCTGTAACATTTCATGGCCACATGAGGACCAGTAAGGACTTGTAAAATAGAGAAGAGAAAAAAAAAATAGAAGTACAAATTGAAATCCTACCCACATATCCAGCATAGGTACTTATGTCTTCCTCTGTTTCTGCAATATTAAAATCCTTCACCTGAAATTAAATATTTATTATAAGTTTGAGGATGTATATTCTGTGGAGCTGTAATAGAACTTTGTATGTTGGAAGGGATTGGCTGCTAATTGATTTGATAGACATTTATGTCAATTAATGAAACAGCAAACAATTCAGCAAACCTAAATTAGAATTTGAAGTGGTCTCACTATATAATTGAAAATTTTCATTCACATTAAGAAAATTCCTCACAAGCTACACTTTGTTTCAATTGATTTCTATAGTCAAAACATCCAATTCGAAATGGCTCAGGTACATCCCTCCCATCAGTAAGTCATTATAATTGCAACACCTAAATAGAGTTGTGAGAACAGCTACAAGTGAAAGGACTCTCTTCCAACACAAGTAAATGCATAGATTTATCCAAGTACAGTAGAGTAATAAACAAGCATATTGGAAATTAATTCTTAAAAATAATATAAGGAAAAAATGATTATACAGAGAATTGATACTCAAATTATTTTTTGAAATGATAAAATTAATTAGAAAAAAGATCAATCTGAAATAATTAGAATAAACTCACCATGAAATAAACAAAGGGAAAGAGTGATGCCACAGGCAATGCTGTAATTGATTAAAAGAGAAAGAGACATCAGAGATAAATATAGAAGCTGTTTCAATCAACTGATAGATATAGATAACATAATATGTTAATACACTGAACAAACCAATTTTGAAACAATGTCGAATTCAAGTTATAATCTTCCCATACAACCCTGATAGGAGTCACTCCATTTTTCAACAAAGGTACACAATTTTAGATGTTCAATACAAAGATGAAAACATCAGAGTTCAATCACCACTAAGGAGGGTTTTCTTTTTCAATTTTCTCAAAAGAAAAGAAAATGATTAACTAAGATTTATAGAGTACAACTTGAAGAACACTAACTAGTGTTCAAACTTTGTCCGAAAAGGACGAAAGTCTTTCAATTTATTGCATTCATAAATTAAAGTGGGGAGTAATGTTGAGATTTGACAATTTCAGCAACCTTTTTATATCACACTAGACCTTAGCAACAACATATAGATTCTCACGTGATATGTTCAAATAGGAAAAAGAAAATGCTAGAATAATTCAGCATCCGCAAACTTTAGAACTAAATAAAAACCAACACGAGAATTTTCAAAAACAGAATTCAAGTGCTTACTGCCACATAACACTGCCAACCATATATAAGAAAGGTTTCTAAAGGAAACATCCTTTTTGAGCTCCTTGGCTTGATCCACCTTACAACCAGGACAGTTCTCATGATACTGTCTCTTCAACAATGGTTTTTCAAATGCCTCCTCTTCCATCTTTGAAAGACAACCTCACTTCTTGTTTCATGAAGATTCCTGCAACCACCCCATATTATATATTACTATAACATAATGATCCTAATGACAATGCATTTTGCGCTTCTTCAAGTGAAAGGAGTAAAAGTCAAAAAGTTTTGCTTTAGTGAGTCCAAACAAGACAGATTTTGAGTAAATTACGCTAACACAGGTTTGGTTAATCTCTCTCCAATATCGCTGCCTTTCTAATCCTTATATTAACTCATCTCAATTATTTGAAATACATTAGGCTATCACCCCACGTCATATTTTGTTTTTTCAAATGGACCTTATGCAAAATTTCCTAAGACAAATAGTAGTTTTGTATCAAAAATGAAATTAGCCTTTGACCCATAAAAGATTAGGGGTGTTGTTGTGATCTTTGACTCAGAAAAAAAAAGAAAGGGAAGAGTTAAACTCCTCTACTTTGGAGTTTATCACATCTCATACACCCTGTATAACCCACTAGCGTAGACTTCTTGATACCCTATTTCATATATTAAGCTATTATTATGTAGAAATAAGACACGGCTGACATGCTCTTACCTATCAAAATCTACGTATTTATTATTTCAGGATTAAATTTATTTATAAAAAAGAAACAACAATAATAAATATATGCAAGAAGTTGTCGGCTCCATCTATAATAAAGTTAAAATACGTTAATAAAGTGAGCCCAAATATAAATACAACACTTTAAAGGTATCTGACGATTTTTACCTACTGATGTGAAAAAAAAGTTAATAACACATCTTTTAATATAAATTTTAGAACATAATTATCACCCAATGTAAAAAAAATTATTAATTAATAAAAAAAAATTATGTATAATTTTTAAAGTAATTTATAGAAATTAACAACTTATCATAAATAATAATATATGATAAGATAATAGTGTAATTTTTTTTTTTACACTTTTACACCATCAATACATTTTAATCAAAGTTTTTTTTATTATTAAATAAAAGTGGTATTCATATCTATTAATAGTATTTGCATAAATTTTACTTAATAATAAAATATTTAAGTACATATAAAGTACGTGTTATAGCAATTTTTAAAAGTATATATATATAATTAGGGTTGATATATATATATATATATATATATATATATATATATATATATATATATATATATATATGTAATGCTAATATCAACCCTAATTTTGGATTATAAAACCATTGGTGGTTATGTTTTTCAAAATTTAATTTAACGATATTATGGTATTTTATAAATTAATTTAAAATAAAAATAAAATCTTTTTTTCTTGATCCTCTCCTATTTATAGGAAAAATATTTTTGTTTTCTGAAGTTCAATGGTAATATACGATAATATTCTTGAATTTTTTTAAAAAAGATTCAATGGTTTTTTAGTCTAAAGATATAAACATACAGAAATAAATAAATAAAAAATCCGGACAAATTCTAGCAACCAGTTAAAGTCTCAAACCAGTCCTAAACAAGGTACTATGTCATAGAAAAAACGTGAAGAACTTACGGAAATTAGTAGGTACTAACCTGCTAGGTAGCATCTCCAGCATTGTGCCCACCACATGTGTAGAAAGTTCGGCAACATGTTCGATCTGACAAATTGCCTCGGTTGGCATGAATGATTATCAAATTATCGATTTGCTTCCCAAATTTCCCCTGACCTTTTATTTTCATTATTTGCTTCATGTGGGGAATAGTTTTTTTTTTCTTTTTTTTTTTCTGACAGATAATATTATCTTGGTTGAAATGTAATTTTAGTCCTTCTATTATTGTGAATATGTAATTTCAGTCTCCCTATCTAAAAAAATCAAGACATTTGGTCCTTCAATTTTTTAAAATAATGATTTTAGTGTCCTTTCTAATTGAATGTGTTTACCGTTAAATTGGATGATGTGCCATTGTGTTTTTTAATGTCATGATATTTAGAAGCATAAAGAAGCATTATGCCACCTCCTGCATCAAGTGCTGGTGGAACAAAAGAGAGGTATTGGTGGTGGTGGAGCTCTGTTTTCTCTATGTAGTAATGGAGTCTAAGCAGGGAGTGATTTAAAGGGAATGGTGTGAGTATAGATGGGGGCGTTGAAGAGAAAGGGACAAAGCAGATCATAATACCCTCCATTTTGATACAATTTTTTTTTTTCTATTTCATTTCAATATTATTTTATTAATGATTGTTTATTTGTTTTATAATATTTTTAATGAGGTGATAACCTCTAATTGAATTTATCCAACACATCACATTAGGGTAGGGTAGTGTCACCAAACTTTTTCTCAAGTTTAATCTGGACAATCATTAATTCTTGACTTATTGTTGGAGAGAGGATTTTAGTGAAAGTTTTCAAAGAACATATAATAACTCTATATCACATATATTGGTACATACAGGTCCATACTTTAACTAATTCTGTTCAATACACATTCACCCATGCTAAAATGTTAATAACTAAAGTCTAAACTTATATGATGGAAATATACAACACATAATGATCCATCATCATTTCATTATCCATACTGGCCATGATCTCAAAACCAATACACAATATTACCCTCCAAATGCTTCACCCCTTGTACCAAATTTTTTGATATCAATGTAACGTCTATGATGGTGTTTTCTTCTTCACACTCAAGAATGGTTTGAACATCAACAGTACTCCAAGTCCTTCAACAACATTCAGGGCAAGGAAGACTATATGGGTGCCTGCAATTAAATGTAGAAAACTGAGCTTCCAGCAATATAGCCAGCAAAAGAAAAAATGTTCCTATTGGGATTAAAATCCACTGTCCGATTTATTTATTGTACCACCACAACCTTCCTATCCACAAAAAAAGTTAATCACATCTGAAGAGGTTGTTGAACTAGAGTTCAAACTCCTCAAAATTTTGTTGCATTTTCATTCTTTAGTTTGGTTCTGGGCAAAACTTTGCTGTAAAAGAAATGGCCTATTATGTTCTTTCCTAGAACAGTAGGTGAAAAAGAAATAACACTTGTATTAAGGATTCTCGTGTTCAGTATATAAATTAGAAACCAACTCAAACAAATATTTAAGCAACGTACCTGGCAGGAAAAAAGAATGTATATGCTTTTCTGACCAAGTTAATCTACATTAACCAAGAGCAAAATTGGATATAATTTTCAGTATGTCATTGTAGTTAGAAAGTGGTGTTGATCAAAGCTATATGCCATACCCTCACCACAAGTATTTTACTAATCAACCATTTGTTAACTGCAATTAGATCATAAAGTTTAGAGAGTATCCTCAAGTAACTCTAACTATAACAGATGGGGCTCAAAGTATATGCCTCTTGCTAAGTCATTAAATTTGTCAATAATGAGCCTAAAATATGAATGCCTATTATTGAACCACCAAGTGTGAAAATCTGAAATTTTGAAAAGCTAGCATACATGGATGATAGGACTGTCATATATGAACATAGCAAGATTTTTCAGATGTGAATAAATTAAGGTTTATGTATATAACTTAACAAATAATGTACAATGCACCTTTTTTGGCAAGTCTAATTTAAAATATCTATGCCCTACAGAGATTCAGAATTGTTCTAGTTAACAATGACACATAACTCAAACAAAAGCTAAAGAAATCAAATGGACACTCACATTGCACCGCCACTAGCAGGACCAACTGTTTTGAATGCTGACATACAAGTCATAACAAAACCATTAGCTGCCCCTCTTTGATGTTGTTCCTGTTTTCCAAATCAACATGCCATATATGTGGCACAATACTATCAAAAAATAATTTCAACTTATGGAAATAAATGAAATCTAATGAAAGGAACAAAAAAATTACCACAGCTCTATTTTGCAGAAGGAATAAACTAGTTGCAATTGACTCCTACATCCAGCAACAATAATACAATTAGGCAAGTTCACAATGAAACTAACCTTTTTAAGTAAATTAAACTGATTTCTTGAGGTTTAGTGAAGCCAATTGAGTTCACTCAGATCCTCAATATCACAGATGATTTGCTATTCAGAGAAAGAGCTGCACTTACTGTCAAAATATTCTTCAGAATGGAGGCAATAATGATCACTAGGTGTAGTGTGAAGCCTGACAACTTTGTCATGAAGGGATAACTTTGCAGGAGAGGTATGGATAACACCTACATATCATGCCAAATAACAAGACATGTTTATAATAAACAAAAAATAAAGTGATAAAGCAAGGTAATTGCCACATAAGGTGAAAGCTAACCCCTGCGAAACGAGCAAGATTGACAGGTCCAAAAGCTTTCTGCACTGATGGGTACAGGGCAAGCTGGAAGATTATAATAGCAATACCTGGTCAGTTGAAAATAAGTCATTAATTAACCAGCATAAATCTACACTCTTAAAAGTTTAGTTTGATCAATTGGTTCAAAGAATTAAAGATCAAGGAAGCAATAACTATTTTATCCTAAAGATCAGATTAATTCAACAAATAAAAGAAACAATAGATGCACAACAGATCTAATATTTAATGCAAAACTTAAATGCATTTGTGGTCCCCTTATAATCTTTATTTTGCGAATTTGGTCGTTCCTTTTTTTTTTCTATTTGATCCCCTCAGTATTTTAATTGTATAACTTTGGTTATTTGTTAATGTGACATCCAATATTTCACAAAAAACAAACAAACTGATGTGAATATGTGATAGTAGGTGTTCATGTGGCATTGCAAAAGAGTATCATGCCAGCATTTTCGTTAAACATCAGATGCCAAGTTAAAAGATGGACAAAAAGTTACAAAATGCAATTGCAAAATATGCTCCAAGATCAAGGACTCAAAACAAACACTAAGTTATGGTCATTATCTAAATTTGTCTGTAGACCCAGGGTATGGAAATCCAAATAACATGACCAGTTTAATTTTAAAGGAAAGGCCTTGGAGGAAGATACCATATGGCCTCTTGTTAATGTATACCAGTTTGTGTTCAAGTGCTGTTCTTGGAGATAGAAGGTTACAAAGGAAATGTGTTTGTCTATAAAATCCCATTTTTTTATTATATAAATTAAAATATCTTTTATTTAAAAATAAATAGAGTTTTAGAAAAATATTGAGATTTTTATAAATAAATAAATAAGGAAAAATAATTTTATTAAAATAATGATTTGAAGGAAAATAAAAATGATATTTTATTTATTCATTTGATACGAAATAAAATAGAGTATTTGTTTATAAAATAATAAACAAAGAAAAATAAATAATAGGTGTGAGTATACTAACTATAAATAGAGGGATCTTAGGTCAGTTTTGAGACCCACGATCTCCTTTCCCCTTCTCCTCCTTCCTAAATCCTCTCTTTTCTTCGTATATCATCAAATCTGTCTTAGAAAAACGACGATCTCAGACTCATTCACCGTTGGATCGTTGTGAAATTTGAGTTCCAAGTTCAGAACTCATTTCTGAACATTCTCACTATTGGAAATTACAAAAAACATGTCGGGCTAAGACAAATACCCTTTGCATCATAGCTTTTTCTTTTCCCGCAAAAACTCAAAACTGTCTTAGTAAAACTACGATCCCGGACTCATTAACCATTGAATTGTCGTGAAATTTTGATATGTGGCTCGCGGTTCATTTCAGCACATCTTCTGCGTTGGGATTTTTAAAATAACATCTATGGAGGGAGAAATACTCATCACACGTAGACCGTAGAATTGAGGCTTCAATCCCTTCTCTTCTCTCTAACGCTAAACCCTATTAGAACGATCAGAGGAAAAGTTTAAGGAATCTCAGAAAACTGTTAAAGATGGCGTTATCGCTGTCAGAATACACACATAAGTCTGCTTAGAGGTAAATGATGAGTTTATTGCAATTGGGATTAGAATGAACATATGTAGGAGTTCTTAAAAGATCAAATTGGGATTTATTTTGGAATGCTTATTATATTGAAATTCTTCTTATATGATTATGTGAAATTGTTTGAGGGGTTTTACTCCCCATGGATTGAGAAATATTTTTGTATAATTTGTTTGTGTTTTGAATAAGATTAGCGTAATAAATAGTTATATTGAGATTATGAAATTATGATTGAAATTGTATATAAGTGATAAATTGAATATATGATGAATTGTAGAATAATATATTACTTTGAGATTATAATATTGTTATGGAGATTGAGTATAAGTGCAAAGTTGAATGTGTTAAATTGTGAGATACACGTAAACATAAGATGGTTGATTGTGACATAATGAGATGTGAAGTTGTGAACATGAGTTTTAGTTGTGAATAAGTGTGTGGTTAACACTTGATGTAACATTATTTGTGTTGTGAGTTATGAATTATACAATAACCCGACCAGTGTTTATCTTAAGAAAAATGTGGATGCACAGTGTTAAAGGGAAAATGTAGGTTTCCTAGTTAGGAACCACTGTTAAATTATAAAGTAATGTGTTAAACGTTATTGCATAATGTTATTTTATTTTATTTTACCTCATTAATTTAAGAAAAAAAAATTTGTAAACTTTGATGACCTTATTTTGAGCTGAATATATTTTTAATAAGTCTTATTTGATAATAGCGAAGTGAATGTGAACCTTTTACCAACATGAATTTATTGATCAATATTTTTATATATTTTATTTATTTATATGTATGTCGGGATAGAGTATCTCACACTATCCAAAATGCAATTATATCTAACCATTTAATATATGTGAAAAATGCACCTGATATTGCAAGAACATAACCAACAACATTAGTTGTAAAGCTCAGACCACCCAATCTTCTGGGACTGAGAGCCCACAATGAGAAAACCTAGAATGGTAAATGGATAGTAAATTAGTATAAGTAAGAGAGAGAGTCAAAATAGAAAAATCATTAAGTAAGAACACTACCTCTTGGTAAGCAACATCATGTAGTGAAAAAACACAGTAAACAATGATGGATGACATTAAGGGCCAATTTTGGAAGATGCTTTTATCTTTTTGAATCGTCTTGTCTTTGTTTGCTTCATTGCTTCCAATTTCCAAAGCTTTGACATTGATAGTGGACTCAATGCTACCACCATTGTGGTTGTGAAGGGTCTCTTGCAATGATGCAGATATCATCTTATCGTTGTTAGTCTCATTGCTTTCCATTTCCAAAGCTTCAACACTGTTAGTGGACTCACTGCTACTTTTGTGGTTGTGAAGGGTCTCCTGCAATGATGCAGATATTTTACAATATTTATATTTATAGAAGAGATTTCATGTACAGAGAATGGTTCTATATTCTGATATGTCATCAATAATCATATTATGTTAGAAACTTAGAATAAAAGTAATAAAAAGAAGAGGGTAGAGATATATGTGGTTGATGTACTGATATGTCATAACATGAGATACATACTGGAAGCCAAATGCAAGCAATTCCTGATGCAAACGCAAAAGCTGATATTATAAAGCACGGCAAGAAATATGGAAACCTGCAGAGAGATTCATGTTCTGACAAATGAAACTCAGCACAACAACAAAGCAAAACAGAACTTTAAAGAATAAAGAAAAAAAAAATTCAAACATTATAACCTTTTTTCACAATTAGAAAACAACAAAAATCAACATACCTATCCCAAAAGGAATCCTTTGGAAACATATGTGGGTATTTCAACACTGGCTGTAATAAAAATTTCACAAAATAAAGAAAACAAGTGAGTGAAGGATTTGTTCATATGTGGCAAAAGGGTATCTAAATTTATTATTTCCTATCCCCATTCTTGAAATTGAACTGTCAGGCATCAATCAGCTTCTCATAACAACTATATTTAGAGGGAAACTTTGATTGAATGGAAACTCATGTCTCTTGACAAAAGTCACCTTATGCCCATGTCATGGTTTTCTAAAGAAGAAACAAATAGAAAACAAGAATTACCTGAGCCAAATAACCTCCCAATGCAGGGCCAATGACTAGTCCTACTCCCCAAGCAGCAACAAACTGAAATCATAAAAGGTTTTGAATAGTTATGACTGACAAATGCTTATAAGAAATGATAGCAGACAAAGGTTGACGAGGCTTACGTTTGAGAGTCCTAGAGCTTGCTTCTCTTCTCTGAAAATTTCAGCAGCATAAGCCTGTTAATAGAAAAGGTTGTGGCAAACATATATTAGTGGAAGCTATAATTGGATGGAACAAGGGGTGTTTAGAGAGAGAACAGCACCTTTATTGGTCCAAGTAATCCATTTAAACTTCCAAGAAGAAATCTCATGCTAATAGCCATCCAAAGATTCGTGCTAAGACCAAATAATGTGTTGAAAATGACACTGAAATCAAGTAAGCATCACAGTTTTTGTGAGAAAACATATTGTACAACTATAGCTTGAAAGAAGGCTCCACCTCAGTGAAATGTGTACTTACACAGTAATAATCCCTGAAATTATAACAGGTTTTCTACCATAGCGATCAGATAGCATTCCCCAAAATATGGATGTCAAAGCCCTGCCAAGCATGAATGATGATCCTAAAACATTTTGACAGACATGTAGGAAACAGTAAGGACTTGTAAATAATATTGATAAGGCATAAAAAAATGGAAGTACAGACAGAAATCTTACCCACATAACCAGCATAGGTACTTATATCTGCCTCAGTTTTTGCAATATTAAAATCCTTCACCTGAAATTAAATACTTATCATACCTTTGAGGATGCATATCATGTGGAGCAGTAATAGAACTCTGTTGAATGGGATTGGCTGCTAATTTGACAGGATTTTATATCAGTTCATGGTAACAACAAACAGTTCTATTTGCAAGTTTCAATTAAAATTTTAAGTGGCCTCATTATAGGAGAATTTTTCATTCACATTTACAAAGCTGCTCCGAAGCTACACTTTGTATCAATTCATTTCTTGAGTCAAAGTTCCAATTCAAAAGGGCTAAGTGCATCCCTCCGATCAGTAAGTCACTATGGTTGCACATACAAATAGTTTGAGTTGATAGTTGTGGGAACAACTACAACAGAAAGTGCTCTGTTCTTACACAAAACATTTTATTAATTTGAAGGCTTAAGTATGTTTTGGTCCCTCAAATTTGAAATGTTGTTTTTGGTTTCCTAAATTTAAAATTGTCTTTTAGTCCCTCAATTTCAAAAAATGCTCTTCTTAGTCCCTCCTTCCTGATTTTGGCAATATGGATAAACAATTTGTGAAGCAGGAGGGACTAAACAAAATATTTTTCAAAATTAAAAGACTAGAAAAAGAAAATTTAAATTTAAGGACCAAAAACAATACTAGCCTAAATTTGAGGAACCAAAAACATATTTAAGCATCATTTGAAAGTGGAACAAAAGTTTAAATGTAAAAATTTATACCAGACAGTAAATTAGTAGACCAGCATGTCGGAAAATAATTTTTAAAAATAAAATGATGAAAAATTGTTATACAGTGAATGAATAGTCAAATCTATTTTTGAAATGATCAAATAGGAAAAATATCAACCCGAAGATTAAATAGTTAATCAAGCATATGGTATATTTGGAGCTGCTCCATCTGGAATAAAGCTATTACTTTCAAAAAGTGTGCACAGTGCATAAACTACTGTACTGCACTTGTAATCAAAATTTAAAAGTTTAAATAAAAAGCTGAAATTGAACAGGAACAAACAATAATACTACCCTGCAAAATTATTCAGAGCAACCTTCAAGAAATAACAATATCACAAAATCAGAGCCACATCATATTCATATTGGGAGGTAACAACCAAGGGGTCCGCAGGGTGTGTGAGTGTTGTAAATCCCTGATAACGTGTTCAATTTTTACGGATAAAAAAATATGGAAGGTAACAGTAATACCCAGTGAAAAAATTAAACTCACCATGAAATAAACAAAGGGAAAGAGTGATGCTACAGGCAGCGCTGTACTTGATTATAAAAAGAGAGAGAGACGTTAGAGATAATTATAGAAGCTGTTTCAATCAACTGAATGAAGAATGTATAGATACAAGATAACACAACATAACATGTTAGAACAAAATACTGATTCTAGTTTGAAAATAGTAAATTGAATTGAAACCATAACGAATTCAAGTTATAATCTTCCCATACAACCCTGATAGGAATCACTCCATTTTTTAACTAAGGTACAGACAATTACAGATGTACAGGAGAAAGATGAAACCATCATAGAGTTCAATCAGTCACCACTGAGAGTTTTCTTTTTCTATCTTCTCATAAGTAAAGAAAATTATTAACATAGATATATTTTGTTGCTAAGGTCCAGCAACAAAGAGTACAACTTGAGAAATACTAGTGTTTAAACTTTGGCTGAAAAATATATCAACAGTATCACTTTTGTTGCAGTCATAAATCAGAGTAGGGATTAATGTTGAGTTTTGACAATTTTGCAACCTTTTTTTATCACATTAGACCTTGGCAAAACTTAGATGCTCATGTGGCACGTTAAAACAGAAAATAAAAATGCCAGAATGCAGGTTCTGCAAACTTTAGCAAACAAAAACAAAACCAACCCAGAAGAGAATTTTGGAACAGAAATCAAGTGCTTACTGCCACATAACACTGCCATCCAAATATAAGAAAGATTTCTAATGGAAACATCCTTTCTCAGCTCTTTGGCTTGATCCACCTTACAACCAGGACAGTTCCCATAATAGTGTTTCTCCAAAGATGGTTGTTCAAATGTCCCCTCTTCCATCTTTCTAAGACAACCTCACTTATTGTTTCACACAGACCACTCACTATATGCAAACAACACAATCCAAGAAGGACTACTAGGAGAGATACTAATGACAATGCTTTTTAGGCTTCTTCAAATACAAGGACGAAAAATATTGAGTGCAGACTTGATTATATTAAAGTACTTTTATTGGTTACTTTACACATACGCAAGACTATGATCGTACTTTATTAATCTAAACTTACATATTTATTAAACTTATTTGCATTTTTTCGTCTATCTACTACCCTTAATTTGTGAATATGGTCTTTTTTTTTTTTTTTTTGCGAATTTATTCTCTACTGGTTTAACTGTATCATTTCGATTCATCCGTTAACCTGATATCTAACATTCAACAGGAATCTTGATGTGACAATATATTACACCATTTTGTCAATAAATTCATACTAACTAACGTGACACTCAACAGCACTACTGCTATTAAATATTGGATGTTAAGTTAATGGATTAACTAATATTACACCGTTACAATAGTGGAATATCAAATTTAACACAAAAAAAATGGAAAGATAAAATTTGTGAAATGATAATTTTAAGCAAACCAAAATTTCAAGTAAGCCTAATTATTATTCATTATTTCAGGCTTACATTTGTGTTTTTTTAAAAGTAAACAGCAATTATAGGTGGGAGTTGAGAAACCCGTCATTGTATCAAGTCCAAATCATAAGATGGGGTCTCCTCCAATTTGTTGGATAAGGTAAATACAGATGCGTCTGTTCAATTAAGTTTTCAGCAAGCTTCTTGTGTAGGCGTGTTTCAAACGACAAATGTTGAATTTTTGTTTCTGCGTAATTTAGGTTCATCAAATGTGCTTATGTCAGAACTTTGGACATGGAGAATCCTATCTTTTTTTATTGTTTATCAGCAAATTAATCAAATATATATATATATATCATTAAAGCAGGTATGGCTATACCCCAGTCAATTACAAATACCCGTATTTCTTTTCCCCAAGACACCCACCAATCTTGGTTACACTGCAATAATTTGGAGAATACTATCTGCTCTCAAAGTAGCATGGATTGCAGGTATAAACATCTATGAATGGAATGTGATTCCAAGCTTGCTGTTCAATTTGTGTTATAGTATTTGTCGACACCAAACAGTGACGGGAGAAAAATGTTAGAATACACTCTTTTAAATGTATTAGTTCTTATATATTAAACTTTATTAAAAATCATAAAAACTGGTGGGTCGTATCCTATTTAATGAATCTTCTGTGATTTTTTTATTTTTAATAAACTTTTATTAATAGAAGAAAGTGTATTAATTAAAATTGTTATCAGGGATTGTAGGATTGAAAATATCACGTGTGTAGAGAGGCAAATATGATGGCTGATTATTTAGCTTTTCTAAGTCATTTGTTAAGACCTTGGAGAGGTATGGTTATGTTCCTTGAAGATGTAATGGCACACTCCTTTGATTCACTTTTTGTTTTGGATTTTTCTTTCCTTCACACTAATAAAAAGGTAAACAAAAATAATAGTATAGTAAAACAAATTGTTGGGACCATCAGTAATTAACGCGAAGCAACGTCAACAGTGAAAATAGAAAACAAAAATTGGGTCCATCAGTGATAAGACTCAATAAAGAATACTAAAAATATTTTTTTTTTACCATGTGATGAAAATAGAAAACAGTTAATAACATTTTTTTTCACGTAGTTAATAACATATTTCTAATATAACTTTGGGTAAATAAAATTTATATTAATAATATATTATTTATAGTTAAATAAAGTTTATATATTAAATTAATATGAGACACGTTAAATAATAATGAGATGCAAATCTTTCAATATAATCTTTGGGATTGGTGAATCATTGTGGTTGTGAAACAATATATGCTACTGTTATATATGGATTTGGGGGATCGGAGAGGGATAAAGTGCAATGATATGAACCATTAAATGATTCAGATTATTCTTGTTGGTTTGCATTAGCAGGGGAGGGCATGCCTCAATTGTACAACAATGGAAACTAGTTATGAACATTCTCAATCATAAAACAATGGGTGTCATGTATTTAATAAACATGGAGCAAATCACAGATAAAATGTGGAAGGTATGCAAACCCCAAAAGGACACAATTACAAACTTTAATTAGGCAAGATGAATTCATCTGGCTTGAAATGTAAGGTCCCATTTGGGTGGTTGTGAGTTTCCTGTTTTTGATTTTGAAAATAAATCGTGTTTGGATAAAATAGAATTGAGTTGGTTTTTTTACTTAATTTTAAAAGTTTTCACCTCATCTGGAAAACAATAAAAATAGGTTTCCTTATTCTTGTTTTTGGTATCACCCCAATTGCTCCGCCCAACAGCTTTATCCATGCTTTTCAATTCGAGGATTTGATATTCGCCAACAAGAACCCAATTTGAGTTTGAAAAGTCATGCGGAAATTAACAAGTCATCTACCATTTATTACATAGATGCAATTCTTGGATTTGAGTGCAAAATACTGCAGTGTGATTGAAATCGGTAAATAAATGAGAAATTTTGGGTCTTTTCTTCAAAATGGAGGAATATAATTTTCTGAAAAAGAAAAGCAGGAAAAGGCTTTGATTCCTCGTTGTGTGGAGATGAAAAGTGAAGATTCAATAAGGAATTGCTTTTACCGTCACACTCTTTTCAATCATCTCTCAAAGTTCTACTTCTTTTTCATATTTTGAAATATAAAAATGAACTAGCTTTATGGTGGTTAGATTTCATCTATTCAATTGGCAAAATCCCAATCTCTTAGTATTGATTATGCAAATGATGACCCATGAGCTGTCCTTTTTATTTTGGTTTTTTGAAGGCAATGGTCTAATAGCATTGTTGGCAATGGTTTAATTCTTTTTAATTTTTGCCAGCTACATGTTTGATAAAAGGCTTAAGCCATTAATGTCTTATTTAAAATTGTTTCGGGATAGAATAATGTGATGTTTCTCTTTTGCTTTGTATATTTGTAGTGTAACACAATAAAAGGGGCAGAAAATGAAAAGAAAAAAAAAACTTGTATCACTGATTCCTTTCAAATTAGTAGCTAGCTATCCCCTACCTATTAAAAAGTGAACTCAGCATAAACTTTAATATCCTTCTAGTTGTATTCTCTGTATGTAACATGTTTCTTGAAATTGTTTTGATTCTTTTGAAGATAAATAATAACTAGCTACAGCAAAGAAACAACCACATCTAGTTCCTGGATGTTTTAAAAAATGTGGAACAAAAATTAGTAAGAAAATTAAACAATGGATAAATAAAAACATGAATTTGATTGATTTTTTTTGTAAGCATTGAAACAAGGAGCTAGAGAAGTTAACCTATGATTCAATTCTTCTTGTTCCAATTTGATTCAATGAAGAATGATTACTTGTGACCAAGAACAAAAAATTCAATTTCTTACATTCTTAAGAACAAAAATAGAGTTGTAGAGGGAAACATTAGTGATCTTCTATGAACGAGAACCCCAAGATTTGTTTCTTCAAGAACAGAAGCGGAGAAATAAGGAAGCATTTGTGCAGCACAAGGATGTTGCGCTTTACCCTATGCACTTTAGAGGAGTTCACTCCCAAATGTTAAGATCTATTTTTGAGCCATCTCCAATACTGGTTCTTGGAAGGAGATCTTAGCTTTTAGATTTGATCTTCCTAAGATCCACTATTGGAGTTGGCAAGCATATCCGCACATGAAGATCTGGTTTTCCCACAAGAAACATTAATATCCATACTATTTCTAAAAAAATAATTTTGTCTCTGTCCAGCAGAGGAGTGGTGTGAGGTCATTGCTAAGAAGGAGAATGAGAAGAAGGATAGGTTTAAGCATTCAGTTTTTTTTAAATTAAAAAATATATAATTTATTATTTTAAAATAAATTATAAATAAATATTAGAAGGTGAGTCTCTTGTGAGACCTATAAAAAATGATTTAAGATCTCTAAACGAGATCTCTTATTATAATAAAAAATTTAGTATTAGAGATATAGACTACTAGCATTAGTTAGTTACAAGTTAGTTATTAATTTAGTTAGTTACATGTTAATTTAGTTAGTTACAAAGTAGTTTAGTGGGTTAAGTTAGTTACTCTTCTAACCAATTATGTTATATAAGGTACATTGTATTCATGTAATGAGTGAGTTTTGCTCATATGAAGGTCGCCCTAATATTAATCAGTTTTACCTTTCTCTCTTCCAATCTTTCATTTTCTTCATTTTTCTCTCTTCCATTTGCACTCATTCATTCATGGCAAATATGAGATTAATCATGGTATCATCAGAACAATACCACCCTCCATGTTTTTGTTGCTTCATTTCGTTTGCATCTTTTTCACTTCGTTCATTTTTTTTCATTCAGAGAAACAGTCTTGCTAGCCACCCTTTCCAGTTTCCAGTGCAGTATGATCCTTCTTCAACAATACTACTCACCTTTTCTTTACTTGAAACACATTGACCTTTTGCAATTGCAACTTCTTTTGTGCCTTGTCGATTACGGTGTCGTCAGATTTTCATCATTCATATGTGAAAAAATATCAGAGTTGTTCTTGTCGGCACTACTTTTGGTTCTACTTTAGACAACTTTTTTCTGTGGGCTTTCCCATCTTCATTTGAACTTTGTGTGCTACGTGAGACCAAGTTCATATAAAAAAACAACTGATAAATCCATGGACTCGATTTTATGTGAAAGATGTTCAACAAAACTAGGATTCTGAAAAGCCTTCTCAAAGAAGTTCAGCAATTGTTTATGCTTTTGCTCAATACCATCTAATTGCTGCAAAAAATCTTCCAGCTTAGGCTTTGTTGTTGATTAATGTTGTTTGAAGTTATAAATATTGGAGTCAAAAGAAGTTTTCTCATGGGAAAGTCTTGAACTATTTCAGAGAGGTGTACACTAACTATTTGGTGATTAATCTTTTCATTGTTTCATTGATATTTGACCTATTTTGCCTTATTGTTTTCAGCTTTTTAAGCTTGTTTTGATGATTTTAGCTTCTTTCATGTGTGGTGGTTAAGCATTATTCATTTGTTTGCTTTTGTCCATGGTTGTTAATTATTGTTTTAGCTTCTGTCATAAGTGGTTAAACCTTGGTTATTATTGGTTCACAAAGTGTTTGTGAAAAGTCATCATAGAAAACAAATTTTGTAATTCTTCTATTTTGTTGATGTAAGCTTTTGTCCATGGTGATTAAACATTGTTTAAGTTTTTGCCAGGGATGTTTAAGAATTAAATTATTGTTTTGCTTCTGCTCTTGATGGTTAAGCCTTGTTGTTTCTGTCAAGTGATTAAACTTTGAGGTATAGTTTTTGCTTGGTGGTTAAGCTTTGATAGTTTTATAGATTGATGAATTGAGCTTCTGTCAAATGACATTGTTGTTGATTTTGCTTTATGGTTAAACTTTGATGTTTGCTTTGGACTCTTGGAAGAAGATTTAGAAAGCTAATGTTGGTCGTAGATTTTTAGAAACTACAGTTTTGACTGATGTATTTCTGACATGTTTAACTATATTTTAATTTTATTTTTATTTCCTTTGATGTAAATGTATTATCTTTCTTAAGCTGAAAGTATTTTTCCAGCTTGTGGGGGTATTAGAGATATAGATTACTAACATTAATTAATTAATTACAAGTTAATTATTAGTTTAGTTACGTACAAGATAATTACTCTTGTAACCAATTATGTTATTCATATAATAAGTAAGTTTTGCTCATTTGAGCATCACCCCAATATTAGTTAGTTTTACCTTTCTCCATTTTTCTTTCTTTCACTTTTCCATTTTCTTCATTTCTCTCTCTTTTATTTACACTCATTAATTCATAACAAACATAAAATTTATCATTCATTCACCAAAAACGTGATTAAGATCTCAAATTGAGATCTCCTATTCAAGATGCCCTTGGCCAATTGTTTTCTCCTCAAGAAACTTGACACTGTGTCAATGATTTTATAATGTTCTAGCATCTGCAACGTCAACAAGATCCCTATTATAATTCACTGTAACAAGATAGTGGAGCTCTTTAATTTTCAGATCATTGCTTTTCATTTCCAAATCTGCAGAAGTCTCAATTATAAGCATCTACAACGTCAACATTTGTTTTTTAAAGCAACATTAAATTTTTTGAAAGGATTCACATTGTCGAAGTCCCGATTTGGCTGCTGCCTCGTGCTACTACCACTATTTGACCGGCGCACCACTGTATCCCATCTATTTGCACAGTGCAACAAAGTATTACACTTGATGGGAACAATAGAGAGACGCAAAAGAATTTGCTTGCACGGTGACCTTTCAATCTAAGCCATTGGTTTAAAATAAAATAAAGGATCCAGATTAAGAGTAAGTTTTAAAATTTACTCTTAGAATCAGTGGATCTGTTATGTATAATTTCTATCTTTATCAAGTGAGTGAATGATAATTTAGTAAATAAAAAAACATTTTTAACATATATTTTGATTAAAAATATTTTAAATCTTATAGTAAATATTATTTAGTGATATTAAATTAAATAAACTAAATTATATATATTAATACAAGAGAGGAGACACGAAACCTATTGGATTAGTGGAGTGATGTATACATCACATGTGAGAGGAAATAATTTATTTAACATGAAAAAAATTGTTCAATTCTTTCCATATTTTTTTGGCCTACAACTGTTGCACAATACAAATAGGATTAGTCAATAAACCAATGTGTTAAGAGATCATAATCTTTTGGATCAGAAAGAGAACAAAAAAAGAAGAAACACTATAATAATACATCTTCCAAGGATAAAAAATATAATTTATTCTACAACTTAACACAAGATGAGAGGCTAGTGTAACACTTACATCTCTTAAGATGGGGAGTGCAATTTACATGGACTAAGGACAATGTAATACTCACATCCCTAAAAAAAGAGAAGATTGTATTTTACTCAAAATTTAATTATATATAATTTAAACGATGACAAAAATGGTATATGTATTTATTATTATTAAATAAGTACTATAATATTATAAAACCAAATAAACAATAATATATACAAATTTAATATTATATACCCACCAACAAGAGAAAACCGAAAGAAGAAAAGAGAGTTGGTTTCAAAATAATTCTAAAAAACAATTCAATTATTAAAACAATAAAATTTTATACGATTCATTATCACATGTGCAAAAGAGAGATCCAAATTGATATATCAAGGCCAAGAGGATACTATGCTAACATTGATCTATTTGGATGCTCTATATTTTAATTTGTGAGAGACTATGGTGTAAAAAGCTTCATAACAATGGCCATAAGACCCGTTCTGTTAGTCAGTTATTTGACCATGTGAATTTGCAAAGGCTCCACACGTGTCTCGGCCCCACACGTGTCTCGGCCCCTCACTCCGAAGAATGAGACAAATCTAAACTCAAAGTCACTCATTTCCGAGCACTGCAGTAATGGGCCCGGGGACTTTCCTGAGCCCAGCAATATGCATGGGCCCATTCACTTCGCCTCATGTTCCATGTTATTCTATTGAACTACTAAGCTTTCATCGATGTGGGCCTTTTTAATGCACTCATCATACTCTGGTTCCACCGCACCTAATAGCTTTCACACGCACGCACTTTGATTTTTCGAGATCTTGCCATACCCAACACAATCAGATAGTATTTGTCCTACCAAAATCAGACCACATGGACGGAAAAGATTGGCTCTAGCATTATTTAAAATCCCCCAATCTACAAAATGTTGAACACTAATTTGATTTGCCTTGGAGCTTTTGGATTTCATCAAAGTACATATACGCATAACATTTGTAGGACATTATACTTGGGAAGGAACTGAAATTCTATTGTAACTGACATTTTCTGGAATTGTTGCAGTTCCCATGATAGTTGAGGGTGGCAATGGTAAAATATTGAATATCTGCTTCCTGTTAATTGAGTTATACTGTTGTAACATGGTTCGCCTAACTATTTTACCATTCTATATATATGCCTACATCAAACCATACCAAAGAGCTAACTAGATAACCCTGATCGTTAATGTTGAATAAACAAGCATAAATGTAATCTGATGAAGCTACATAAATTATTTCCTTGGTGTCTACACTGGATGCATCCTCAAACACCACCTATTCCCACCAATTGGCTACAAGATAAATGTCAGATTCGGGAAAAGAGTTTTTTCCCTTGTAAATGCAATCTGAGCCTCATTTAATATTTCTTGCTACTTCCTTGAGGTACAACAAGGGTATAGCATTTCCTGTTCCATCTGGGAGATAACAGTGATAGGGAGAGTTAGAGAGAGTTGAGACATCAGAAGTAGAATGTGCTCTGTCATTCCTAAATTCTGTATAGTAAACTGAAAACTTGTTAGACTCTAGTTGAAGCTTTCATGTTATGATGTTGATCTTAATCATTCACTGATGATGATATTCATTTTGATCTCCATATTGGTTATGTTGAAGTCAAAATTTGCTGTTTATTGAATTCTTTAACCCTTTCTATAATAGCTATTAGAAGCATCTTAGTTGAATTGTCCAAATCGCATTTATATCTTTCTTTGCTATTTATTATTATTATTATTATACTGTATGAATAGAGTTGCATCGATAATATTCTTGCTAATCTTTTTTTAGGTTGTCAAAGAGTTTAAATAAATTAGCAGTACAAAACATCTTACTCTATTCTCACCAAATTCTAATATTTTTCCACTTTCCTTCTTTTACTACTTTCATTTTTTATTTTAAATACCGCGACTAATCACATAAAATTTGTGTTTGTTCTTTTTATATTTATATTATTTATATTTTTATTTTTTCTACAATTTATTACTAGTATAGTAATCGATTCCCTAAATTTATGAACCCCTCCAACTAAATCCAATAATTTTTTTATTTTATTATTAATCAAGAATTTCGTATATAGCTAAAACGGCCCTCACAAATTACAAATTACAAATTACTAATTTGTGTGTGATGTGGAGTATAATTATATTTATACATTTATTTTTTTTATCTCGTTTTCTTCCTATATATCTCCTCTATTCTCATTACATAACATTTTATTTTACTTTCTTTCTCTTCAACATTTCCCAATAAAGATTATTAAAACAACGTTGCTTGTCAGCAAATATTATAACCATTTCCTTCCTTGGTAAATTGTGGTAGTTGATGTACTATTAGAATTCAGCCTTGCTACAAGGCTCATGTTTATAATGCAAATTGAACATTATAAAGCGATCAGTAGATCACACAAACTTGATTATTGAAAAGATATTTTTTTAACGTAAGAAGTCAATATTTGACCAAATTTTGTTATAGATGAAAATGTATGACAATCAGGTCAACCTATGAAATGGAAACAGGGATAAACCCTAAACCTAATTAAAGTTGCAACTACTCAAAGTTGAAACTTGTCTGTCTCCGACAAGTTTCACGAGGAGAAAATGTTACAATTGTAGCAATTTCCCCTCCTTTCGTTTAATTTCATATTAAAGAGGATGGTTTTATCCCTACCAAAAATTTCAAACACATATCTCTTATTTTCCACACAATCAAACTATCTTATTCACCTCATTTTCACTCTCTTCCTTCTTCCCCCCCCCCCCCCTATTTCCACTCTACTAATCAAAGGATTAAGAAGATGAGTCCAAAAAGGTGAAGTATAATTGTTTTAAATTGTTCCATTTTTATCAGTTAATTTATTTAAGTTTCTTTTAAGTCATCATGATATTGGTGTGAAATATTTATTGATTTTATTGATAATTAATTTTCTTAAAAATCCTAATTGACTAACTCTAGTAGAATCTTCTCTTCTAATCATATTTTTTTTCTATTTACAAGGCTTCTTCAACTAACACTTAGCCAAAAACAGCTATGGCATCTAACTAACTAAGCCTAATGATGATCCACTAATCCTCACAAAACGGTATAATAATATAAATATAAATATAAAATGTGAAAATTATATATTTGAAACTTTTTAAAATTTTACTTTATTGATAATGAGAATATAAATTATACTGTCGTGATGGAAGCTTTCAGACGGAGGTTCCATGGCGGGTAATCTTAAGATATATGAATGCAAGGAGGTGTAGGTAGCAAAAAATAGGGTGCAGGAAACAATTGCCATTAGTGTGATGTTAGTGTATCTTAAAAGCCCAAATGTCCCTGTAAAAGTAAACCCAAAAGATTAAATGAGTACGGGAAACTATTCTTTTGATACCAAATGTTTGAGTAAAATACTAAAATTAATTTAAAAATGAGAGTAATCATGAAGTATTCGAGCGAAATTGAAAATTTGAAATCCTTGACCTTTTTATTTCTTTGTATAGGATAGTTCTTGTTACGTTGAATATGAATGGGGTAAGTCAAAAGCGTCTAAATATTCTAAATTAATTATGCGCGGATGAAGGCCTAGTCATGTATAACGTGCCTTCCTTTCAAAAGCAGCTAGATTAATTAAGGCCTATGCTTATTTTTTTATCAAATTATACTAATCAAGTGTTTTTTATTTTATTTGGTACCACCATAATTAGAACATTAAACTTCTCAATGTTCTCAAGATATTCCCACAAACTTCAATCTTAACTTTAGACTGACTATGAAAATAATTTTTGATTGAGATTTAAATACGCTTAAAACTATTCATTCCTCTTTAAGATTGTATTTTATGAGGTCAAATTCAGATATTTTCTCGCAAACTTAACTGGATTATCAATTGAACAACACTCATTGAATAACTAATCAAGTGTTCTAATGTTCCAAGTCTATAAGGATGGGATCACCAAATTAATGGTCTGAACAAACCTGTAATGTATCCTTTAATGGATCGGTGATGGCTGAATTGGTACTTCTAAATCATGGTTTGATTAATATAACTGTTTAATTTTGTGTCCAATCATATAATAATTTGTCACAAACATGATCAGTTAACATTGACCCATATGTTGAAATTTGTGTTTCTAAGTTTAAACAAAGAAGAAGAAAAAAATTGAAAAGACCTTTATATTTTTTCACTGTGGGAAAGGTCATGTTCATGTTTATGGTATGCCTAACATTAGACCCATTGAGTGCTACAAGTGGGGGACATGGCATGTTACACCAAACACAATTAGTGTTATTGGACCCCATGGCACAACAACAAGAAATGCTTTAGTTTCATTTCTCAGCACGCTTAAACACCTCTCCCTCCAACCCCCCTTTTAATTCTTTTGCCATTTTGCTTCATTTCACCATGAAGTGTCATCATCATTCCACGCTCAACAATCATTTCTTCTTACCCCTTTTCTTTAATTCCAATACCACATTCACTGGTAGATAGATAGAGAACAGTTTTTTTTTCCCCTGCTCCTTTAGGTTCAATATATTTTTTTATTTTTTCCTTTTTTTTCTTCTTATGGTCATTGAATTGGATCTTGCCACTTACATCACTACAAGAGGCAGTCCTTTTGACAGGAACAGCATATGTGAGTTTTGTTGAGGGAACATCTTCAAGAAGCAGAACAAGTACTTTACTTTATCCTTTTCCACTTCCTTGATCTGGTGTGTACTACTACTACCCTTACCCTTCTCATCTATTACCACTCTCTACAATCTTTCTTCTTTGAGACTCATTCCATAGAGATAAAAAAGTAAAATTCATGATTTAGCCACAGTGTTTCCTTAGGAGAAAAATATCATCAATGCTTGTTGTCTTTTGATGTTGTAGTTAGAGAATACCAGGAAAAGGAATTTCAGCGTGACACATTGTTAGTGTTATAATCAAGGTTTGAAAATACGGTCTACTAAGACCGTAATTTCGGTGGCCACAACATCAAGATTATTGGAATCAGGTCTCAATTGTGGCCACATATGTCACATTTGTCTGCAATTTCACACAATATCAAGGATCACGACGAAACTGCAACCGTGACTGCGACCGCAATTTAAAATCTTGGTTACAATCTTGGCTCTTTTTGTCTCATGGGCTCTGCTTTTGGTCTGATTCTGATGATATTTTCCTGGGTGTTGTTTACATTTCCGGGATCCGATGCTCAGGATGGTGTCAAGTCAGCTCATGTTCTTGACCTAATCATAAGAGATCACACATTCAAGGCATTGGACAAGAACTTCAAGACAGCAATACCACAATCAGTGGACTTGCCTTCAAATCTTTCAGGCATTGGAGTTGATGCTGTGAGGTTCAGATGTGGCAGTTTGAGAAGGTATGGTGCACACTTGAAGGAGTTTCATCTTGGTACTGGTGTAACTGTGCATCCATGTATTGAGAGGGTCATGCTGATTAGACAAAACATGGGGTACAATTGGTCTTCTATATATTATGCTAACTATGATCTCTCTGGGTACCAACTTGTGTCTCCAATTGTGGGACTCCTAGCTTACAATGCTGATGAAGATGCAAACTCAAGCAACCCTTTTCAGCTTGGGATTGTGGCTGGAGAAAAGCCTATGACAATTGACTTCACCAATGCCACAAAGATGAACCAAGAAGGTGGGATCAAGCCCTTGTGTGCTAGTTTCGAAGGTGACGGAAGAATGACACTAGCAAAAGCACCAAACCCTTCAAGACCACTTGTTTGTGTTGCTAAGAGGCATGGCCATTTTGGCTTGGTTGTGGAGTACTCACCGCCGGATCAGTTCAGGAATAAGCCCTTGAGCCGGTGGAAAGTGGCGGTCGGGAGCACCATTGGCGCCGCTTTGGGTGCTTTTCTTTTAGGCCTTCTTCTTGTGGCAATGCTTGTTAGGGTGAAGAAGAGATCAAGAATGGTGGAGATGGAGAGGAGGGCCTATGAAGAAGAAGCCCTTCAGGTTTCAATGGTTGGACATGTGAGGGCTCCTACTGCACTTGGCACCCGAACCACACCTATAATTGAGCATGAGTATATGCCTCATCATCATCCTCGTTGAATATAGTTTCTTTTTGTTGCTGATCAATCAATTTTGTAACATTGTAAGATGAAATTCAAATCAATCTGTGTTGCTGATCAACCCAATTTTGTAACATCAAGATGACTTTCAATCAAATTTGTCATAGGCCAAAAAAACTATGAAATGTTTCATAGTCTTGCTTATCAATCAATTTTGTAACATTGTAAGATGACATCAGAACCAAATTGTGTTGCTGATCAATCAACTTTGTAACAATAAGATGACTTTCAATCAAATTGTTTCATTATGTTGCTGCGTTCAATCAATTTTGTAACATTAAGATGACATTCTATCAAATTTACCATAGACCAGAACTTAAAATTGTATTTCTAGTTCCTACAAGAATCTTTATAGGTTCCATTTCAGAAATAGAGGACCTGGATTCCCTCATTCTGCTGATTACAATGCTTGGATCCACAATTTCTTACTCCAATTATACTCTTCTCATTATATTATCAGATAAAATCGGGTATATGTCTTCATATCATGAATGTCTACCACCAACGTTCACATTTTTTGAGTTTGATCAGCATATACTTAATCGTGCTATAAGAGTCATATTAAATAAGGAAAAAAGAACTGCAAAAACTAGCAGTTTTTTGCCCCTTACAGTTTTAGAAGTACTTGTACATCTGAGTTGCTTGAAGCCAGAGAGGCATGAACTATTATTATGTTGTTCGAAAGTCAAAAGAAGCATAACAATTTCTTAGACGTGAAGTCTCCAGTGCAGTTTGACCATTGAGCAACAAATGTGTTTTGACTACAATTGATCAAAATATTTATATAATAGTGGTGTTAGCTCTGCAGTTCTTTAATTTAACCTACTAAGTTTGAGAAGTAATAATAAATTTTAGAATAAATTATACTCATCCCTTTTGAAGTTAACGTTTATTATACTTAAATCTCCTCCCTGAAATCGCATTTCTTTTGTCTCCCCTAAATAGTTACCGTTACTAACGGTGTTAATTTTTTGTGAAATGCCTAGTCCAAGTTCACGCTGGGTTTCGCCTATGAAAACGTCAACTCGCTCCTCACCTCCTCCGTCAACTCCATCGCCTTCGACAACCACAACAACTTTACTGTCATTGCCTCTTGTGACACCGTCTACGATCTCTTGCAGTGTCGCGGCGACTTCACCAACAATCAATGCTCTTACTGCGTGTCACATGCGGTCACCCAACTCAGCAACCTTTGCATCACCTCCTGTGACGGCTCATTGCAGCTCGACAACTGAATCGTCAAGTACAACAATGCCACCTTTATCGGGGTTGAGGATGTGACGGCGGAGCTACTAGATCCTCACTTCTTTCTCTTTTTTCTCGTTATTTTTAACAGTGTTAGTGGGTCAGGGGATCACACGTTAATGGATGGTAAAAAACCAAGGGAGTCTTGTGTATGATAAAAAAAGGAGTGAGCTTGAGTGTAATAAGCACTAACCTCAAGAGGTGTGTGTGCAATTTACTCTAAATTTTATCATAATCTTTAACTATGTTTGGATACACCAAAATAGTCCTCAATAGCTTAGGAATTGAGACTAAAGGGTAGTTAATAAACACTATCATCCACTCTTAATCCACTCAAACACTTTTTAGTATAGATAAAATCGAATACTAAAGTGAATAATATCTTGGATGTGGTGACCCTAACTACTTAAGTTTATAATATATTTGTGTTGCTACTTATTTCTCTTTTTTAATTTTTTAGTTTTTTTAAATAATAAAAATCATCATTTCCTAACTGTATCTGTCTGTATCTTGAGATTTCTAAGGGGGTGTTTGGTTTGATTGTTTTCTATTTTCATTTTCACTGAAAATAGAAAATGGTGATGAAAATGCGTTTGATTGAATTTTTGAAAATGAAAATATTTTTTCAAACGAATAAAAAACTGGAAACAATAAAATCTCGTTTTCAGTTGAAACCAAGAACCTCATTTTGGGTACAATGAAAACGCGGTGACAAAAAATGTAATTTTAAATAAATCTAAAAATACATTTCAGAATTCTAATCTTTTGAAAATAAAAACAGTTTTTTAAAAATGAAAACAGGAAATGAAAACAGAAAATCAAAATACAAACTAAACACATCTTAAATTTCCGTTTTCCATCCCATTCTCGTATCCATACCCGTATATGTCCCCCGTTTCCATTTTGGTGCATCCTAGCTCGGCCAAGGGAGTGCAATGCCCTTCACTTGTGCATCATGCGGAAACAGACCAGAAACAGATCACCATGTTTTTGTTGGCTGCTGCAACGTTGAAGCAGTTTGGGAGAAAGCTTCCTTATGGCACATCATCAATACTGTTCGCAACACGGTAGATGACATGAAGAGCTTAATATTCCACATTCTCAAGACCTGCTCCCCAACTCAAGTGGAAAAATTTGTAGCTATCCTTTGTGTTCTTTGGCGAAGACGAACTGAGCAAGTATGGGACATAGTTGTGAAGCCACCAAATATCTCTGCAATTCGCTTTCCAAAACCTCCATGATTGGAAGACCATCCATGGCAGGCGTCAACACAACAGCCCTCAACACGCAAATTGCACCAGAATACATAAAATGCAATGTAGATGCTGCCATTTTCCGAGACTCAACTGGTCACTTCATCAGATCTAAAACCAGCTAGTATCAAGGTATTCCCACCCCACAAGAGGCAAAGGCCTCCTCACTTCTTGAAGCCATATCTTGGGCTTCTGAAATTCATCTCCAAAACATCATTTTTGAAATTGACTCTAAAGCAAATGTGGATGTCTTGAGCTTGAAAATTTTCACAAACTCAGAAGCAGGATAATTCTTAGGTGTTGTGCTAGAAAATTATCACATCTAAAAAATTGTAGTGTGCAGTTTGTCAGTAGAAAAGTCAATCAAGTTACTGGTTGCTTAGTAAGGACATCTAGATCTTTTGGTTGCCAGTATGTTTTTTTTTTTCTGTTCAACTTGTATTGAACCTTATATTCTACATAAAATAACATAAGTTTGTACCCTTAAAAAAAGATATTTTTTATTGTCATTAACACAAAAAGTGAATGCATAATGCAATGCAACTATCAGTATAAAAATAATATCACATTCACTTAAACTATTGTTGACCTTTATTGCTTCAAATACTTGAACTCATCAATAATTGAATCAAAAATAAAATTTTCAGCTATTTCTTGTTCAATGTAAATAATTACATTATCGGCAAAAAATTCATCTTTCATCTTATTACATAATCTTATTTTGATAATCTTCGTTGATAGAAATGATCTTTCTGTTATAGTTATAGATGCTGAAGAGTTAAAATAACATAAATTAAATGCTTAATCGTCAAATAATGTAATATTTTTGCTTATATTTAATTACAAATGAATAATAATATATGATTAGTTTTTTTTACAAAATAGTTAATTTCAAATGAAAATATATTTTATTTTTTAATTCCATTCAAATCTTAAATATTCTAAATATTATTATTATTATTATTATTATTATTATTATTATTATTATTATTATTATTTATACATTTGTTCTATCAGTAATCATGTTTTAAACAATTAACTTTGGGCCAACCGCAAGTTACTGCTGCTAGTTAAAGGTCCAAGAGAAAAATTATTGCACCAAAGCATATAAAAGACTGTCGATTGAAGGTTTAACCGATCTATTATCGGGTGCTCTTTTGGTACTATAGTATTGGTTAGATTAATTTTAATGTAGTATATTGCACTTTGCATTCTGTTATTTGTTTTAGAATCTAAGTCTGCTATATTATCCCCTCACGTAAGTATTGAGAAAGAATCAAGAAAAGTATTTACTCGTTTCCCATCTCTTCTTCTAAGGATGAGACTCCTAGTACTCCAATTCTAGGAACTGTTACTGTTATTCTTCGTTTATCCAAACAAAATGTGTGCCTTTGAGGAAGCTTAAGGAGAAAGAGAGAGAAAGGGCAAACAATGTTAATTATGATGAAGAAGAAAACCTCCACTCATATTATATATAAGGTTAATTAAGTAATTAAGAAAGATGAAAAGAAAGAAAAATATCACGAGTTCAATATATTTTACTAATAAAAACTAATAAATTAACCATTAGTATTTACATATAAAAAAAAAAACTTGTGCACAAGACACGCTAATTAAAGAACATGCATGCCGAAGAAGATAGAAGTTTGTGGTAGAGGGGAAACCATACTTTATATAATTTTGCAAAAAAAAAACCCTTACATAAACATGACATGGATGATAAGCAAAAGTAAAAACTCAATTAATCATGTTGAATTATTAACGATGTAAGTAACAACTATCTATTTGATGAGAATTACTACCATAATTTTGAACTCGTTAACCGTTGAATCATTGTGAAATTTAAACACCAGGTTCGAAACTTATTTTTGTACATTCTCGCTATTGAAATTTTTGAAATAATGTCTATGGTGAGAGAAAAATTTCTCACACGAGACAATGAAATGGAGGCTCCAGTCCCTTCTTCTTCTCTCTAATGCTTAGAAATCCTAGCAAAACAGTCAGAGGAAAAGCTTGAAAAATCTTAGGAAACCGCTAGAGATGTCACTATCATTGTCGGACTACACACGTGAGCCCAATTAGAGATAAGGGATGAGTTTATCGAATTGTGATTTATTTTGGGATGTTTACTGTATTGTAATTTTTCCTTTACAATTATAATTACGAGATTATTATGTTTGATGGGCCAATTGATGTCTTGATGCCAATTGGTTGATAAAATTAAGTGTTCTTGATGTTTTCGTGTTTTTGACCTATGATTTTGATTTATTTGATTTTGATAAGAGTATGTGAAATTATTTGAGTGGTTTAATCATATGAACATAACATATTAATATTATTACTGTGTGACATGTATATGATACATGAGACGTGATAGCATGTTGTCTTGAGATTATGAAAGTGTGATGAACTGTGTGTAAGTGATAAGTTGAGTATGTGTTAAATTGTGATATCACACATGTATTGGGATATTTTGTGCATTGAGTTGTGAGTCATGAATCGTACAATCACACAACTGTAAGATTCTTTAAGGGCGACGAGTTAATGCATGACGAGACTTGTGATGGGATCCATTGTGAAAATCCGACAAGTTTAATCACTTTGAGGCGCAACAAGTTAAAATTATTTTGAGAACAATTGATGAGTCGTGTGTTTTGTGCAATTCATAGATAGAGTTTGGGTGCTAAAATATTTTCTGGGTTGGATCTGAATCAAGAAAGAAAGACCCTGACGGACTTTTTGGAGTTTAGGCCTTGGGGGTAAATACAGCCCGTTTGAGTGCTTCATTAAGCATGTGTTGATCCCACATGGTTGGAGCATTCTCGCAAAACAGCGTGACTCTGACTGGTCTCCCTATGATTTTACCTAGTGAGAGTGACCTAACTTACCAACTCGTGATTTGCCTTGTCATGTGCTTTTGGGGAACCGACGAGGTTTTTCACTGATATGGTACCACATTGTACATAAGATTGAATCTTCACATATCTGTTGCATAAGGCCTATGTAATGATCATCGTGACATATTACGTGATGGTGTGTAATGAATTGTGATAAGTTGAGCTTGTTATACTTATATTATGTGTGTGTGTGTGTGTGCTTTTGTTAATCTCTACCTATTTAGGAATGTGATAACTCACTCCATGTGTGTCATTTGTGTTTGGATTCTGTGATGATCTCAAATCTTGTATTCGTGGTAGCAGATGGTTAAGTGGATGAATTTAAAGAACCTCGTGCTAGAGGGCGCTAAGACACAATGCTTTGATAGGATGTGACATTGCGGCATGAGTTTTTATTTCAATTGCATGATATTCTGAATATGTTGTTTTACTTTATTTTATTTTGCTGCTTAACTTGAGTTCCTTTGTAAACTTGGACGTCTTTGTTCTGAGCCAGATATGTTTTTAATAAGGTTTATTTAGTAATAGTGAATCGAATGTGACCTTTTTACCCACGTGAATTTGTTTACATGATTTGAATAAATTTGATTTAATTAAATTCCACAATTTTTATATGTTTTTCTTATTTATATATATGTCGGGATAGAGGGTGTCACAACATCAATTGCCCCTTCATTGCTTTGAGTGTTTGTTTTCTCACCTTTGCACACACTAGCTCTATAGCTTAATTTATATTGAATTTATATTTATGTGTCACCATGTTACAAATATTTGATTCAATTCATTAATTGTTAAAAAATTGATATATATAAACCCAGAGTACAGTCAAAGTTCTTGTGGACTCAACACTCAGTCTTACCGTTTTAAAATATGATGTGAATCCCTTTTGTCTTGCTTCAATTCGGATCAATTCAGGAATGAAATTAACACACTAATTGAGCCAAAAACGTATTTTGACTTTTATTCATTTCTCAGCTTATAGAACTCAAATTATAACGATTTCAAAACAAGGTGAAAGAGGACGTTCTGAAACACAATTTAGGCCTAAAAAAAGGATAAGTAAAATGAGAGATATGCAAATAAGAAATTCAAACAAAATTATAAAATTAGCATTGCGGAAATTAAACAAGAAAACAGAAAATGTAAAAGGAAGAACAAGATAGGTGCTACAAACAATGATGTTTGATAAGCCTTGAAGATCGCCACAAGAATTGAGCAATTCTTTATAAGATCAAGTGGTTCAAGGAAGAACAGTAACAGAGACAATTCTCACACTTTAATGATAAAACCAGGCAAAAGTCCATGTTCATTTACTTCACAATTGATTTATACTTATATACTTGATAGAAAATAAAAGAAAAATGAAATCTAAACATTATAAGCATAACTAAAATGTCTTAGTGGTTAAGTGAGATATACTTAAGCTTGAGGTCTAAGTCTTAAAACTAGCTATAATCACTTTATTATTTTTTTATTTATTAAATATCTTAGTTAATTGTCTTCTATTCTCACTCCAACCAAGCAATACATGTGACTATATGTTGCAAAGCTTGGGTCTTTTTTAGCTCTTGCTCTTATCATGCTAAAAATAAATACCCTAGTTTTATTCAACTCGGACACATTATTTCCACAAAATCAAAAGGACAAACAACTTCTTTCAACAGGAAATTACCCGTTTTAACATCCACTCTTTGTCAAATAGACTCTTGTAGTTTCAGTTTTGACCACTATATAACCCATCTTAATTTTTAATATGTGGAAAATAAATTACTCAAAAAACTTCAACACATGGCGTGATATAAAGCACCAATTGTAGTAATTTGCCACATGCTTAAAATTTCAAGCCATATATATAGGGACTATATTTAGCAAACATAATGAAAGTTTAACTTCAAAATTAAGGCCAAAACCAAAACTACGAAGGAGTCTATTTATAAAAGAGTGAGAAGTTAAAAGAGGTAATTTATGAATTGTATTTTTTTTTCTCTTCCTTAATTTTATAGCCAAAGGAAATCCTGGCTCGGTGCTGTCAACAAAGGAGAGTCCATAAAATCAGATTGGGAATTATTTGTTGCATCCCATTGATCATAGGAAGAAGGATCCGTTGATGTTGAAAAATCTCCATGCACTTGATCAGCATTATTCAGCTTGTAACCACCACCAATCCTTTCACCAAAGAAAGTACTCTTGTCCATAACCTGAGGCTCATGAACATTTTGCAACTGTTGCATGTTTTGGCTTCCTAGAGGGGGAAAATTGTTCATGTTGTTGTCAAAGAGATTATTATTATTCTTGTCCAGAGAAACCCTTCCACCAACAAAGAAATTCTTGTCCAGAACCTGAGGCTGAACACTTTGCATCTGCTGCATGTTTTGGCTTGCTAGAAGAGGAGGAACACTATTAATATTCATGTTGTTGTTGCCAAAGAGATTATTATTATTCTTGTCCAAAGAAACCCTTCCACCACCAAAGAAATTGTTGCTGTCCACCACCTGAGGCTGAAGAACATTTTGCACCTGCTGCTGGTTTTGGTTTCCTAGAGGAACAACAACATTCATGTTGTGCATCAAACCATTTGACCCTATTTCTCCAGAATTATTGTTGTCACTGATCACATTAAGAGTCTGGTTTTGATTATTCACAGCTGGTGGTTGACCAATAGTAAGAGACTGATTTTGACTCGCAACTGGTGCTGAAATGCTCATAGGTTGACCAATAGTAAGAGACTGATTTTGACTCACAACAGGTCCTGAAATGTTCATAGGTTGACCAATAGTAGTAAGAGACTGATTTTGACTCACAACTGGTGCTGAAATGTTCATAGGTTGACCAATAGTAAGAGACTGATTTTGACTCACAACTGGTGCTGAAATGTTCATAGGTTGACCAATAGTAAGAGACTGATTTTGACTCACAACTGGTGCTGAAATGTTCATAGGTTGACCAATTGGAAGATTCTGAGTCTGAGACTGATTCACAACTGGTGCAGAAGTGTGCATAGATTGACCTAGAGCCACATTAACATTGTTTTTAGGGTTTCCACGTCCAAGCTGTGAAGAGCTTGAGCCTCCACCATCACCACCAACCACTTGCACAGCGTTGTTGTGGTTGTTGTTGCCATTATTGTATATGCATGCCAGCTGATGATTGTTCCTCACATTCATGTCACTGAATCCAAAGCTGGTTTCATTATAAGGGCACTGAGGGCTATGACAGGAATAGGTCTCATGAGGAATTGTGATGCCTTGAACTTCCTTTCTCTTGTTAGCACCATGATCTGGTGGCAAAACAATGCCATTGTTCATTGTAACCATGCTATTATCATTGCTAATACCATTAGCAAAATTGCTAGTTATTGGTGGTGGATTATTTTGCCCTCCCAGAAAACTTCTACCATCACCATTATCAACATTGCTATTAAGTGGCGGATAATTTTGCCCGCCAATGAAATTTCTAGCACCACCATTACCAACATTGCTTGTTGGTTGTGGATTATGACTACTTAGGCCACCAAGAAAATTTCTAGCAGTTCCACTTGCTAGAAGCATACTATTATTACTATGAGCAGCAACATTGGAAGTTGGTGGTGGGTTATGACTACTTTGGCCCCCAAGAAAGTTCCTAGCACGAGCACCACTTCCTTCAATATCATAACCACGAATCGCATGATGAGGCCTTCTGATAATTGGTTTGGCTGGGAACAAATGAGGGTGCAATCTTCTAGCAAGGGTTTCTTCACGTTTCACAACAGCACTCCAAATAGCAGTCTCCTTGGCAGTGAGCTTGTCCTGAAGGGTCCTCGAAAGCCGCACTATGTTCTTGATCTTGGTGATGTCAGGGGAGATGTGCTTGATCACTGCGGTCAGCACGCACAGCTTCCATACCTAAAAGTTAATGTTTACCAATAAAATAAAAATAAAAACATAAATATTTTTTGCAAACTAATATTAACCGTAATTAATAATTAATATTTGTCGATATAAAAATAAAAAAACACATCTTTCACACCTTCTTGAGGTCATGGGGCTTCCTGTAGGGAGGTGGGCCTGGGTCAGCAGCAAAGCCTAGCTCGGGCCACCAGATCTCAAACCCAGTGGGCCACCAGGGTGGGGGAACACCCTTGTCCAGAGGGTACCTCCTCTGAGGGGGATCACAGTGCTGCATCAGACATGACAAGAGTGACCCTAGGGTTGTGTCTGGGAGATCACTCAAACGGTATGCTGATGATGGGTCTCCCCTGAATTCATTACCTAGGTCGTCAAACCCAGTTTCTTCATCATACCTAGCACACCAAATCCATGAAACATGTAAGGAAAGAGTGTAAATAAATAAATTTCAATATATGCATGTAATTGTATTACTAAATAGTAAAAGTACAAGCCTTAATAATTTGTGTAATAAAAATTTGCAATAAAGATTAACACAGATTATTGAGATAAAATTTTAATTCTGATCAAAGAACTACACCAAGAACACTTAGAAATATATATATATATATATATATATATATATATATATATATATATATATATATATATAGTCTATTATATTTGTATGCATGTATCTACTTTAAATTGTGTCTTGACGTAAATCATACGGTTTTCACACAATCTCAAATAATCTTTCAAACAGTGAATAGCAGAATCTATTGTAATAAGAGAAAGATGCACTATTTAACACATTCTTAATTATTGGTAAAAATTTATTTAAAAGTCAAAAAATTATTAATTTTACTTCTAACATCTCCTTATAATAACAATAAAGCTATTAGAATAATGTGTTCAAAAAATTTTACTCCTAACATCTACTTATAATAACAACAATAAGAATTTAGAAGTTAATCTAGAAGAAATAAAAATTCAAGATACTATATAAAAAAAATGCAAAAATTGTGGCAAATATATGTTTTTTAATTATAAAACTTACATATATTGTCTGTAAAATATTTTTAAACAAAATGTCTGATAAGAATTTACTTTATCACCAATAACATAATACTTTTTAGAGTCAAATTTTTTTAGTAGATGTGTTTGTATATAAAAAAGTTTTTACCTCAACATTGCAGCAGGACCATTACGATCAAACTTAACCCTTTCCTTCCACCAACCACGAAGGTTATCAGAAGCACCACTCACTGGCTTCCCCTTATCAGGAATTATGCCATAAACAAAACCCCTTACATCACAAACCTCCATCATCTTGAGCATGTTCTTCAGCACAATGTCTTGTGCACGAGTCAAGGCCTTCTTCTTCATCATCTCCACTGTTTGCCCTTGTTCTTTCTCCTTTCTCTCATCCTTAAGTTTCCTCAGCAGCATCTGGTCTCTCCACATCCTCTTCTCGAGTTCCTCAATCGTTAATACTTGTTTTTCCCCATTATGATCATCATCTTCTTCTTCTTCAATCATTCCTTCTTCTTCAATCGATTCTTCTTCAACGGTTCTCATTGAAGTGTCCAAGAGATCAATAGTCATGTTGTGATCATCCATAGAATCCATTGCTTGTAATGATGACTTTTCTTTCATTTTTCTGTAAAAAATGTATACAAAAATTAAAAAAGCTTATTACATGATCAACCTTGCATTGTGGTAGGTATATCAAATTTCAACACTCATTTTGAAAGAAGATTAAAAAATAAAAATATTTTTTAACCCTAGAAAATCATCATATAAAGGAAAAATGTGAATAAATTATTAGGAAATATAATTCTTCTTATATCTTACACAGTGAGGATCTATGTGTTGTCAAATTCATTATCCTGAAAAATAACATATAACTAATTGTCAGTGAAAAAATTACACTATATATCAACTAATTAAAAATTATAGTAAATATGATTTTTTAGATAATTATTATAAAATTTAACAAATTTTTTTTTACAGAGATTAAATGCCAATGTTATTGCATATACTATTTACTTTTATAATAGTTATAGAGGGATAATTCTCTTTATAGATAATTTTTATAAAAAAAATTCACATAGAAGGCACTGGAAGACTAGAGAAAGAAATATGAGGGTATGACTCTGAAAGAGATAAAAAAAAATTATATAAATTGCTATATAATTTTCTTATATGAATATAGTATCTGTAAATAATATCGATCGATCAGAATTAGGCAGAGAACTTTAATTTAGAGTGGCCTTGTACAAATTCAACAGTGTAGGAAAATGTGAAATTAATTTCTCTAAACATAAAACATGTTGCAACTGGTTTACTTTTTAAATGAATTTTTTTAACCACAATAGAAAACATTACAATAAAAGGATAATTTAAATTCATCGTGCTTTCAACCAAAAAGAAATCGATCATCATTCTAATAAAAGATCTGAAAAAAAAAAAACTCTTGCTTATATTTGGGAATTTAGCTGCCAAGAATCCAAAAGCCTGAAATTTTATGCTCAAATGTCTGCATAATTAATTACATGGCACTAGTTAAACGTTTGCCAACATTATGAATGGTGTCTCTGATTGATGCAGCACAATGCCTAGGTTAATGTAAAACTCATAAAATTGGGTGAAGTACAATAAAATTACACATTGGGTGTGGTACAATAAAATTACACTGAGATATGATGAATGGAATGAAACACAAATTATACACAGAAAAATGTATGAACTATTTCCCACATGTGAATTTTTCTGCTGAAAATGACCGTATATGCAATTTGGATAATAGCAAGTGATTTTATTTTATTTTTAAATAAAAACAACAGTTTTGCTATTCTTCCTAGTCAAATTGAACTGAATCAAGCAAATAATCAAATATTAAATGGAAAATGGAAGAGGCAAGAAATCAAGCAAAGTGGTGAAAAGCATAGCTAGGTTGAATCATACCAGCAGCAATAGAAGAATTGGAAGGAGGACAAGGGTATATGGTTCAGTACTTGAGAATGAAATGGTTAAGCAAAACAATAGATAGACATTATTGTCACAAGAAAGTAGTATTATATAGAAAATGCAAAACAATTATGACCACAACATCAAGATTTTTGGAATCAGGTCTCAATTGTGACCACATATGTCACATTTGTATAAAATTTCACGTAATATCAAGGATCATGACGAAACTGCAACCGTGACTGCATTGCAATTTAAAATCTTGGTTACAATCTTGGCTCTTTTTTGTCTCATGGGTCTGCTTTTGGTCTGATTCTGATGATATTTTCCTGGGTGTCATTTACATTTCTGGGATCCGATGCTCGGGATGGTGTCAAGTCAGCTCATGTTCTTGACCTAATCATAAGAGATCACACATTCAAGGCATTGAACAAGAACTTCAAGACAGCAATACCACAATCAGTGGACTTGCCTTCAAATCTTTCAGGCATTGGAGTTGATGCTGTGACGTTCAGATGTGGAAGATTGAGAAGGTATGGTGCACACTTGAAGGAGTTCCATGTATTGAGAAGGTATGTTGATTAGACAAAACATGGGGTACAATTGGTCTTCTATATATTATGCTAACTATGATCTCTCTGGGTACCAACTTGTGTCTCCAATTGTGGAACTCCTAGCTTACAATGCTGATGAAGATGCAAACTCAAGCAACCCTTTTCAGCTTGGGATTGTGGCTGGAGAAAAGCCTATGACAATTGACTTCACCAATGCCACAAAGATGAACCAAGAAGATGGGATCAAGTCCTTGTGTGCTAGTTTCGAAGGTGACGGAAGAATGAAACTAGCAAAAGCACCAAACCCTTCAACAGCACTTGTTTGTGTTGCTAAGAGGCATGGCCATTTTGGCATGATTGTGGAGTACTCACCGCCGGATCAGTTCAGGAATAAGCCCTTGAGCCGGTGGAAAGTGGCGGTGGGGAGCACCATTGGCGCCGCTTTGGGTGCTTTTCTTTTAGGCCTTTTTCTTGTGGCAATGCTTGTTAGGGTGAAGAAGAGATCAAGAATGGTGGAGATGGAGAGGAGGGCCTATGAAGAAGAAGCCCTTCAGGTTTCAATGGTTGGACATGTGAGGGCTCCTACTGCACTTGGCACCCGAACCACACCTATAATTGAGCATGAGTATATGCCTCATCATCATCCTCGTTGAATATAGTTTCTTTTTGTTGCTGATCAATCAATTTTGTAACATTGTAAGATGAAATTCAAATCAATTTGTGTTGCTGATCAACCCAATTTTGTAACATAAGATAACTTTCAATCAAATTTGTCATAGGCCAAAAAAACTATGAAATGTTTCATAGTCTTGTTTATCCATCAATTTTGTAACATTGTAAGATGACATTGGAATCAAATGGTGTTGCTGATCAATCAACTTTGTAACAATAAGATGACTTCCAATCAAATTGTTTCATTATGTTGCTGCGATCAATCAATTTTGTAACATTAAGATGACATTCTATCAAATTTACCATAGGCCAGAACTTAAAATTGTATTTCTAGTTCCTACAAGAATCTTTATAGGTTCCATTTCAGAAATAGAGGACCTGGATTCCCTCATTCTGCTGATTACAATGCTTGGATCCACAATTTCTTACTCCAATTATACTCTTCTCATTATATTATCAGACAAAATCGGGTATATGTCTTCATATCATGAATGTCTACCACCAACATTCACATTTTTGAGTTTGATCAGCATGTATTTAATCGTGCTACAAGAGTCATATTAAAAAAGGAAAAAAGAAATGAAAAAACTAGCAGGTTTTTGCCCCTTACAGTGTCAGAAGTACTTGTACATCTGAGATGCTTGAAGCCAGAGAGGCATGAACTATTATCATGTTGTTAGAACAAATTACATTCGATGCCCTTAAGTTAACGTTTATTACATTTAAATCTCCTTCCTAAAATCATATTTCTTTTGTCTTCCCTAAATAGTTACCCTTATTAATGGTGTTAATTTTTTGTGAAATGTTCTAAGAACACCTATCACACTCTCGTGCAAGTCTGTTCCTAGTTCAAGTTCACCTTCGATTTCGCATAAAATTGAATACTAAAGTGAATAATATACAGGATGTGGTGACCCTAACTAAGCTAAGAGACTTGATGTCAGAAAATTGACCCTAGAAAGAGAGTCTAAGCCACACACAAGGGCTTATGAATTGATGTTAAGAGAAATGTATAAACATTCTCTCTCCTAAACTCCTTTTTAATAAGGACAAAATAAAATGGTGTCAATGTTCCAAGACATTAAAAGTAGTCCTTAATCACTTAGAAATTGAGATTAAGAATAGTTTATAAACACTCTTCTCTCTTAACTCATCTAGATATCTTCTAATAAAGACCAAACTAAACACTAAAGTACACAATGCCTTAGATGTGATGACCCTAACCATGCCATTAGACTTGAAGGTTGGAACATCAACGCTAAAAGGGAAGGTCTAAGACACACAAGGGATGACAAACCCTCTATACTAAAATACTTGAGAATTGATGCTAAGGTTTGATAAATACTATCTTTTCTTAATTCAATGAGGTGTGTTTTATTAAGAACAAAATCATGATAGAACCATCAAGCACCAAAACGGAAAATATCTAAAATATTCTCACTCTAACAATGCCAATGGACTTGAGGATTTTTTTTTTATTTTCTACCTTATTTGAATATTTATTTTATAATTGCAAAATCATTTTTCTATTAGTAAAAAAAATAAACCTTTATTTTATTTTAATTTTCATAAAGAAATGTTTATATTTCCTTTTATTCTTTTGAACAATTATTAGTATTTAATTATACTAAATTTAAAATTATATAATAATAATAATAATCCATCCAAACTCATTCAAGAACAAAAAAATAGCCTCAAATTTAAGCTAACTTTAACTAATTTTGTCTCATTTAATGATATCATCACAAAACAATATTTTTTTCCAATTAATTGATATTCTATTTCAAATTGATATTCTATTTCAAATGATTTTTTTTTATTTTTGATATCATATTCCAATGAAGAGCATTTTAGGAAAATGCTTTATTTTTTAAATTTTTATAATATAATTAATTGATATTTTCAAACTTTCTTAATTAGCAAACAAGTTCATTAATTTTGGGCTTAATTATTGTTTTACCCCTTAAACTTAAGGGGTGTGCTTTTTTTAGTCCTTGAAATTTAAAAATATTTATTTTAGTTCAAAATTTTGAAATTTTGTTATTTTAGTCTCTACATAATAAATTGACAATTTATGTGAGTTTCGATCACTCTGGTGATTTTTTATTACTTTGTGACAATTTTAAAATGTTAATTCAAAATGAACTAGTATTATGATTTAATTTGAAAAATCAATCCATTTTTTTGTCAAATTGGTTTCAACTTTTAAAGTAAGTATAAAAATTAGTTTTTATATCAAAACTAGTTTTAAATAAGGCATAATTATTATTTTAGTTTTTGAATATGATGTATTTGCTTTTTTTAGTCCCTAAAATTAATTTTTTTTTGTTCTTGAATTTTGACTAATTGCTCTCTTTAGTATCTGATATAATAATATTTTTTTGTGATTTTTAATCATTTGAATTTGCATTTTAAACCTATCATAAAAAGTTAAAAACTATCATAAAGTGTCAATTTATTAAATGAGGAACTAAAAAAACAATTTGTAAAAAATTAGGGACTAAAAAAACATTTTAAATTTCATGACCTAAAAAAAATACATACCCAAATTTAGGGACTAAAATAATAATTTAGCCTTAATTTTACTTATATTTAAATCCAAATGAGTAATATATACTATTATTTTTTTGTTATAAATAATTTATTTTCCAATGTAAATATATTTTATTTTTAATTTTTTATTCTATTCAATTTTTAAGAAGTTCTATTCAAATCTTAAATATTTTCTTATTATTATTATTATTATTGATAACCGTCAACCTAAAATTTCTTCACATTTATATTAGTAAAAAACTAAATCAATTTTCATTAATATTTTATTAAAAAGATGAACAGATCCCGTAACAAAGCTTAATCAATTACTTTTTTTGGGGAGAAGGGGGGAATAGTAAGGAAAACTCATGTACTCAAAATTCAATATAATTGGATTAATTTGTACTCATATATTTTATCATTCTCTTAGTGAGTACATACTACAATGAACCTATATATATATAAACAATCACATTTACTTAAAGTATTTTTCTTTATTCCTTCAAATGTCTTGACTCGTCAATAATTGAATAAAAATAGAGTTTTCAGCTATTTCTTTTTCAACCTAAATAATCATATTATTCGCACAAAATTCATCTTTCATTTTATTATGTATTCTTGTTTTTTACGATCTTCATTGTTAAAAATGATTTTTTTTATTATAGTTTTATTAACTCAAAGAGCTAAAATAAGACGAATTAGTCGCTTAATCATCAAATAAAATGTATTATTTTTTCTTTTATTTAAGTACAAATGAATAGTATACAATTAGTTTTTTAGTTACACATGAAAATATATTTTATTTGTTTATGTTTTATTTTATTCAAATCTTAAATATTATTATTATTATTATTATTATTATTATTAAATCAACAAAACATGAACAGATCCTCTGATGGAGCTTGACCAATTACTTTTTTAGAGGAAGGGGGACAAAATAATAAGTAATACTCATGTTCTCAAAATTCATAGTTACATAGTTACATATAATTGGATTAATTTGTACTCGGATAACTTTTTATGATGATTTTTTTTCTTTTTTTGCAGGGCGACTGTAAAGGAAGCGAACACCCTTCATAACGTATTAGAAACATTTGAGGCTTCATCTGGTCTTGTAGTTAACTTCCAGAAATTTGAAATCTTCGGCAGGAACACCCAACAACCCATCAAGGAGCAATTTTCTCAACAACTTGGTGTCTCCAAATGTCTTGGGAAAGGAAGGTATCTTGGCATGCCATCAATGAAGAAGGCAAATTTTGGTTACTTGAGAGACAAAATCTGGAAGAAAGATTAGCATTGGTCTGGGAGACATTTATCAAAAGTAGGAAGAGAGTTTATCATCAAATTAGTAGCTCAAGTTATCCCTTCTTATTGCATGAGTGTTTTTCTCTTACCCACCACCCTCCAGGATGAAATGCAATCAATGATGAACTCTTTTAGGTGGGATTCTAATAGAAACGTGGGGAAGAAATCAATTGGCTTAGTTGGGAATGTTTTTCTGAGGAAGGAGCTTGGAGGTGGGTTTTCGTCATCTTTTTTAATTTAGCAATGCTAGGAAGTAAAGTTGAAAATTTCTTTCTAAAAATAATGCTATAGTGAAAAAAGAATTCAAGGCAAAATATTATCCAAATTGTAATTTCTTGGACTCTGCTTTAGGGTATAGTCCAAGTTTTACATGGCATAGCATCCACACTTCACGGGTATTGGTCAAGAATGGCATTAGATGGCGATTGAAAGATGGAAAATCCATAAACATTTGGAATGATCCTTGGCTCCGTTCAAATGATGGTTCTTATGTTCAAACTCCTCTTACAGGCCTAGAAGAATTAAAAGTAAGTACTTTGATGAACTCTTCAAGTGGAATGATACCTTGATTCACCAAATTTTTTCTTAATGTCATGTTACAAGAATTTTGTATATGCATATTTGTTTGCCTAATGAACTTGATGCAATAATATGGAAGTACAACAGTGATGGAAATTTCACAATTAAATCATGTTATTTTCATGCAATGGAAACTTTGATTGAAAACACAATTTTTCGTGAGTGGAGGCTGGAATTCCATATGGGATTTAAACACTATTGGAAACAAGACATACATGGATGATTCTAAACTACATTAAAAACAATTTTGAATCGTCTTTAAAGTTGAGGTCGTTGAAAGTTAAGACAATTTTTAACTAAAAAATGTCTTAGAATAATACTCTTTTAAAAGAATTGTCTTAGAAAGTATACTTTCTAAAATTATTTTTAAAAGAACCATCTTAAAATTATTTTTTAAAAAAAAATTAGCTAGGATTTTAAGATGATGTTTAAAAAAAATCATCTTAAAAAGTAGACTTTCTAAGAATGTCTTTTTTTAAAAACAAAAAAAAGTTAAAAATTTAATGATTCTAAGATGATGATTTTTCTAAAAATCGTGATAGAATGTATTTTTTAAAAAAAATTAATTGAATGAAAAATGTTCTAACCAATCTGTTTTAAATGTCATTTTTTAAAGTGTATTTACACCACAAAATTATTAAAAAACAAGGCAATTAAAATTATGTTTAAGGGATATATCAACAAAAAGAATCCACAAAAATTACACTAGTTTGACTGAGAGTGGCAATTAACCGAAAGGTGTTAAAAGAAATTGCTCTTAAAGTATTTTACAATTTCGGCAGAACCTGGACATAGCATGTTGTAGCATCCTCTGCTACCATTTCAATTATTATAATGTGGCAATATTGAACCTATGTGCCATAGTAGAATGATACCAATAAAACAGTAACAAATCAGCTATCAACAAAAATCAAATGAACATGCATGGCATAGGATACTTACGTTGAAGAGAACTGCAATAAAGTTGGCATATCAATCATTGCTATCAATACCATCAAACCTATGTGAAAACTGGACATAGATATGTTTTCAAAGGCTGCGATCCATCATAAAGCATATAACTTCCCTCAAGGCCTGTAGATACTTGAAACTAAAAGTTATATAAATCACTCCTAGTGAGATGATTATGTTTGGGAACATGTGTGGAGATAATTAAGGAAACATAGACACAGAAAATCTCCCGTGTATATTTGATAATTTTCTCATACTAAATTCAAGCATGCCCAGAGTTGGGAAGGAGCACCACTGTAAGTCAACATCCATAGCAAGGCCTTTGTTTTGATTTTACAAGGAAATAAAGTTTATTCCATTAACTATCCTCAGAAAAGCTAATAATAAAAGAGTAGTTAGATGAGAACCTAGCCATCTTTGAACAAGTTTCTATTCCCTCAAGGCATTGCAGATATGGCCTGCAATGTATATAAAAGCCATATTAATCTTAGGTTAATATAATAAGAATGATACAAATATATTAGAATAAACCAAATAAAGATTATATTATCCCGCTTCAAACTTATGAATAAGTAGATGCCTAATTGGTCACAAGTACATATAATATGTACCAATCAAATGAACCTTAAAAATGGCTGCTAGTTTGATGTGATAATTAAGGACCTACTCTCAAAATCAAATGATTCAGTTCAATTGTCCAGGCACAAGACCCTTTTCCAAAGCTAACACATCGTACAATTATATGAATAAAAAAATGTATACTTCCTTTTAATGAACTGTACCCTTTTACTAATAAAAAAAATTCCTTTTCAACTTATTAAAATCATATATTTAGTTGTGCTTCATAATTAAATCATCTGATTCAGGGTAGAAAAGCAACTGCAACATTAAAGCATCATAGTCAGATTTTATTTATTTATTTGCCTTACTGTTGGGAATTAATTGACACAAGGTAATTAGTGTTTAACATGATAAATGAGTTTACCTTGTTTCCTATGGGTGGTGGAAATTCAATTAGAGTAAATACTAATGGTGAAAGCTTTGAAGATATCTTATCAATTGTAGCACCTTGCATTGCCTGAGTAAACCATGAATTTCCTGAGGTACAAAAAGGTGTTATAAGAAACATAAGGTGTATCCACTATCATAGAAGAGAGAAAAACTCTAATGCTAATATATAAAATCAATAACAAAAGGTAAACTGTCATTTTCTGAAGCTTCAACGGTCTACAATATCATTTTCAAATGCTAATATACAAAACCAATAACAAAATACGGATTGACTAATAAATTGATTAGGCATTTTCAAATAGAATAACTCACGAACCTATATATCATTTAATTTACATCCAACATCATTCACCTCAAAATCTATCTTCCAAAATCTTATTGCTTGTGGAATATGGACTGCGCTAAACTTTGGGTCTCGAAAAATGTAGCCTACCTTGCTGCTACCAGCCATATAGCTATAAAAATAGCTAAGTTTGTTCATTACTGCTGCCATGCTTGCATCAACAGCACCACTCTTCAAAACTATAGCTTGTTCTTCAGTTTCCTGCCTCCATAAGACTTTCTCATATTTTCTTTCCCAATCCATGGATTTAACTTTAGCTATTAGCCTCTTGATGTGGTCAGGCACAAGGCCTTCAAAACTGTAGGCAACAACATGATTTTTAAGGGGAAAAAAGACCATCTCTCTCTCACACGCACACAAAGAAAGTTTTGCATAAATTCATTTTAAAAAAATGGTAATAAAGAATACAAGTTTTTGCCACTTCCCGGTACCTTGAATTAAAAATTAAATTTTCTGTTATTTCTTTTTCAATGTAAATAACCACATTGTTGACAAGAAATTTATCTTTCATCTTATTATCTTATTATGCAATCTTATTTAGATGATCTTCGTTGCTAAAAATGATCTTTTTATAATAGTTTTATAAAGTGAAGAGTTAAAATAAGATAAATTAATTGTGTAATCATTAAATAATATGTAATATTTTTGCTTATATTTAATTACAAATGAATAATAATATATGATTAGTTTTTTTACAACTACTTAATTTTCAAATGAAAAAATATTTTATTTTTATATTCCATTCAAATCTTAAATATTCTAAATTTTTTTTTTATTATTATTATTATAACTCTTTTTCATTCGTAACTTTCAACCTAAAATTTCTTCACATTTATATTAATCCACTTTGATTAATATTTTATTGAAGACATGAACGGATTCCATGATGGAGCTTGACCAATTACTTTTTCGGGAGGGGGCAAAATAGGATGTAATACTCATGTACTCAAAATTCATAGATACATATAAATATAAAGTTTGACATGCGGGTAAACTTGTCCCATGATGCTACAACCGCAACCCGTGAAGCCCAAATTTTAAACGAGTTTTGTTTTTTGTTTTAAATGCGCCCATTCGCATTCACAAAAAATTTATAAAAAAAAATCTTTAAAACTATGAATTGTTTAAATAAACTATTACACTACTATAAAAACCTCTTTTATGTCGATTATTGCATACATTCAAAGTCGGTTATTAATAGGTGTCGTAAGTAACATTGTAAAAAATCTTCATTTTTTACGACAGTTTTATAAAAAATCATCTTAAGAAAAATTTTCTTCTAAGATGATTCTTCACAAACAACCGTCTTGAAAAAGCGTCATTTTAAGATAATTCTTAGATCAAAACCGTCTTAGAAGGATGTCCTTCTAAGATGATTCTTAACTAAAAATCATCTTAAAAGGATGTCTTTCTAAAACAATTTTTAATTAAAAATCGTCTTAAAATATATACTTTTTAAAAATGATTTTTTAAATAATTCGTTTTAAAATGTCTTATTTTTAAAATATATATATATATATATATATATATATAATAAAATAATAAAAAAAAAAGGAAATGCTAACCAACCTGACACTTTCTAGGATGTACTCATTTTAATACACCACAAACACCAATCATAGGTGAATTATAAAATGCTAACCAACCTGACATAACATGTTCAGACTATGCATAGTCATAAGAACTAAAATATTTAAACTAGTAATTTAAATGTCTTGCCTCACAAGGACTTTGCATAATGAGCACTGCCTTTGTGAGTCTTCTCCGCTTAATATATGGAGGTAAGCCTTGATCCTTAAGATGTTGGCATGTTCTTCCTTGATTCCTTACACATGTATCATTACAACCTTCTATGAGGGATTCAATACTTAACTCCAAGTCATCTTCCCCACCTACTTTTGTCAAGAAAACAAAAGCAATAGTTTTATCATCTTTTACCATAACAAAATTTACATAGATGAATCAATCAATTAAGATTACTCATTTTCTAAAGGAATAAACCTTGAGAAAGATCATAATTACATCTAAATCCACAACTTCAAAGTTCAAACACCTCTTATAAGATTTGAAACTGCACGGTTACTTACAATTAACAACCTTGAAACTACAGTTCAAGTCAAAAAAACTTTCAATAATAATTAGGTATGAAAAAGACTTTTGTGCCCCTGAAGGAATGCAATTTCAATAAAAACTTAGTAATTATGACGCAGTGGTAATGGACAAGCTTGAATTTTAGCAAGAATGAGAATGATTAATGAACAAACTGCTACTTAATCACATCAAGTTTAAAATGTGTCAAGTCAATAACTAAAATGCACAATGATATAACTAAATTAATGATATATTTGTATTATGAAACTTATTTTATTTATCTTATTATAAATGCACATTAAATAAATACAATACAAATAGGTAATATCAACTATCAAGTACTCAAATTTAGATTATGCGAAGTGTAAAGTCTAAGTACAAATAATACAATACAAATAATTCAAACAAGTCTAAGTATTAAAACACTCTCATGTTTATTAAACAACACAGTATTTTGTTTTTTTCCATAAAGGATAAAATACCCACGGGACTCATGGGTTACGCGAGACGGAGTAAAAAGTCCACTTTTCAAATGAGCTCAAAAAATGAGACCCATGTACCATATGAATTGTGGATTTCACGTGTGGCCCACGAGCCCAAGCCCATTTTCCTAGCTCTAGTTACATATTCATTGTTACATATAATTGGATTAATTTGTACTTATAGATATTATTTTTATTCTCATTAACACAAAAAGTGGGTACATAATACAATACAACTATCAATATAAAAAATAATAATAACATTTACTTAGAATATTGCCCTTTGTTCCTTCAAATGCTTAAACTCATTAATAGTTGAATCAGAAATATAATTTTCATATATTTCTTAATTTCTCAATGTAAATAATCACATTATCTTCAAGAAATTCATTTTTCATCTTATTATGCAATCTTGTTTTGATGATCTTCATGGCTTACAATGATTTTTTGTTGTTGTTTTATTAACTGAAATAGTTAAAATAAGATGAATTAATCGCTTGATCAAATAAAATGTATTTGATTTTCTTATTCTTGCAAAAAATTGACACAATTCAAGCATGGTGAATAAATTCTTCAATTTTTTTTAAGATTATTTTTTACATTGAGTACATATTTTAATCTATTATTGTAATATTAAAATTACTATTTCAGTAAAAAAAAAAATGATTGACGAGAAGCACCTCCAATTCTATCAAGTAAGACGCCAACCAAAAGAAAAGAAAAGTGTGCAAGATTAAGATTTTATTATTTTAGTAAAATAAAAATAAAAAGATTGTGACATTATTGGAATAAAACTTATAACTTTCTTCTTTTATCTGTTTTATTTTTCATTTATTATAAAAGAATTCGATTTAATTATAATATTACATTTTTCCAGATATAGATATGATCAGTATTATTTCTACATTTGTTCGATCAGTAATCATTTTTTAAACAATTAACTTTGGGCCAACCGCAAGTTTCTGCTGCTAGTTAAAGGTCCAAGAGAAAGATTATTCCACCAAAGCATATAAAAGACTATGTCAATTGAAGGTTTAACCGATCTATTATGGGGTGCTCTTTTGGTACTATAGTATTGGTTAATTAGCTTAATTTTAATGTAGTATATATATTATTGCACTTTGCATTCTCTTATTTGTTTTAGAATCTAAGTCTGCTATATTATCCCCTCACGTAAGTATTGAGAATGAATCAAGAAAAGTATTTACTCGTTCCTCATCTCTTCTTCTAAGGATGAGACTCCTAGTCCTCCAATTCTAGGAACTGTTACTGTTATTCTTCATTTATCCTAACAAAATGTGTGCATTTGAGGAAGCTTAAGGAGGAAGAGAGAGAAAGGGCAAACAATGTTAATTATGATGAAGAAGAAGACCTCCACTCATTACATAAAATTAATTGAATAATTAAGAAAGATGGAAAGAAAGTAAAATATCACGGGTTCTATCTCTTTTATTAGTAAAAACTAATAAATTAATAATTAATATTTGTATATATAAAAAAACGCGTGCACAAGACACTGCTAATTAAAGAACATGCATGCCGAAGAAGATAGAAGTTTGTGATAGAAGGGGAAACCATATTTTATATAATTTTTCAAAAAAAAAAAAAAAAAACTTACATAAACATGACATGGATGATATGCAAAAGTAAAACCTCAATCATGTTCATGCTATGTATACTTTTGCAAAATATTTACGTAAACATAACATGCTTGTTTTCATACTGACGAGACCCTTTAATGAGATTTGCTTTCCACTTACATGAAACCATGGATTAAATAATAAAATTAACAACCATTTATTCAAAGAACCTAACTGAATTAATACTTGAAAATAATTGCAAAAAATCATTATAAAGAGAATAATATAGAATTACTCATTACTTTCTATATGTTCGTTTCAAGACTAAAGATTACAATTTAAAGAAAGCATGCATGTCGCGCGCCCTAGAAATGGTATCTTAACGGAAGTAACTTCAATTCTTTCTTTTTTATTTCCAAATCATATTCACTCCTCTCAACGAATATAATTAAAATTATGCATTTACCCCTGTAAGTAAATTTCTCCCACCCTTGGAGATTGGTGAAATTGGTCAAAAAGTAATTAAATAGCCACCGCGATAAATAGCATGAATGCAAGATAGAAGAACACACATAAATTAAGACGCGAACAAATTCACACTTTATTTGCCTAACCAAGAAGATATATCATGTTTCGACACTAAGCAAGAACCCGCTCCAAGACATGCACTAACATGCATTCTTCATCCTTAACACATAAGGAGAAGTACCCTTAAATCCAAAAAAGAAATAAAGAAAATGGACAAGTACCCTAGTTTTATTCGACTCGATGACACATTATTTCCACAAAATCTAAAGGACAAACAGTTTCTTTCAACACTAAATTACCCATTTTAACATCCACTCTTGGTCAAATAGACTCTTGTAGTTTCAGTTTTGGCCACTATATAACCCATTTTAATTTTTAATATGTGGAAAATAATCCCCATCAATAGTTCCAATCAATTACTCAAAAAATTTTAACACATGGCGTGATATAAAGCACCAATTGTAGTAATTTGCCACATGCTTAAAATTATTTCAAGCCATATATATAGGGACTATATTTAGCACACATAATGGAAGTTTAACTTCAAAATTAAGGCCAAAACCAAAACTACGAAGGATTCTATTTATAAAAGAATGAGAAGTTAAAAGAGGTAATTTATGAATTGTACCTTTTTTTTCTCTTCCTTAATTGTATAGCCAAAGGAAATCCTGGCTCGGTGCTGCCAACAAAGGAGAGTCCATAAAATCAGATTGGGAATTATTAGTTGCATCCCATTGATCATAGGAAGAAGGATCCATTGATGTTGATGTTGAAAAATCTCCATGCACTTGATCAGCATTATTCAGCTTGTAACCACCACCAACCCTTTCACCAAAGAAAGTACTCTTGTCCATAACCTGAGGCTCATGAACATTTTGCACCTGCTGCATGTTTTGGCTTCCTAGAAGGGGAAAAGTGTTCATGTTGTTGTCAAAGAGATTATTATTATTCTTGTCCAGAGAAACCCTTCCACCAACAAAGAAATTCTTGTCCATAACCTGAGGCTGAACACTTTGCACCTGCTGCATGTTTTGGCATACTAGAAGAGGAGGAACACTATTAATATTCATGCTGTTGTTGCCAAAGAGATTATTATTATTCTTGTCCAAAGAAACCCTTCCACCACCATAGAAATTGTTGCTGTCCACCACCTGAGGCTGAAGAACATTTTGCACCTGCTGCTGGTTTTGGTTTCCTAGAGGAACAACAACATTCATGTTGTGCATCGAACCATTTGACCCTATTTCTCCAGAATTATTGTTGTCACTGATCACATTAAGAGTCTGGTTTTGATTATTCACAGCTGGTGCAGCACTATGCCTAGGTTGACCAATAGTAAGATTCTGAGTCTGAGTCTGATTCACAACTGGTGCAGCAATGTGCATAGATTGACCAAGAGCCACATTAACATTGTTTTTAGGGTTTCCAGGTCCAAGCTGTGAAGAGCTTGAGCCTCCACCACCGCCACCAACCACTTGCACAATGTTGTTGTTGTTGTTGTTGCCATTATTGTATATGCATGCCAGCTGATGATTGTTCCTCACATTCATGTCACTGAATCCAAAGCTGGTTTCATGATAAGGGCACTGAGAGCTATGGCAGGAATAGGTATCATGAGGAATTGTGATGCCTTGAACTTCCTTTCTCTTATTAGCACCATGATCTGGTGGCAAAACAATGCCATTGTTCATTGTAACCATGCTATTATTATTGTTAATACCATTAGCCACATTGCTAGTTATTGGCGGTGGATTATTTTGCCCTCCCAGAAAACTTCTACCATCACCACTATCAACATTGCTAGTAAGTGGTGGATAATTTTGCCCCCCAAAGAAATTTCTAGCACCACCATTACCAACATTGCTTGTTGGTTGTGGATTATGACTACTTTGGCCACCAAGAAAACTTCTAGCAGTTCCACTTGCTAGAAGCATACTATTATTACTATGAGCAGCAACATTGGAAGTTGGTGGTGGGTTATGACTACTTTGGCCCCCAAGAAAGTTCCTAGCACGAGCACCACTTCCTTCAATATCATAACCACGAATCGCATGATGAGGCCTTCTGATAATTGGTTTGGCTGGGAACAAATGAGGGTGCAATCTTCTAGCAAGGGTTTCTTCACGTTTCACAACAGCACTCCAAATAGCAGTCTCCTTGGCAGTGAGCTTGTCCTGAAGGGTCCTCGAAAGCCGCACCATGTTTTTGATCTTGGTGATGTCAGGGGAGATGTGCTTGATCACTGCGGTCAGCACGCACTGCTTCCATACCTAAAAATTAATATTTACCCATAAAATTAAAATAAAAACATAAATATTTTTTTTAAAATTAAAATTAACCATAACTAATAATTAATATTTGTCGATGTAAAAATAAAAAAAAATAAAAAACACATCTTTCACACCTTCTTGAGGTCATGGGGCTTCCTGTAGGGAGGTGGGCCTGGGTCGACAGCAAAGCCCAGCTCGGGCCACCAGATCTCAAGCCCGGTGGGCCACCAGGGTGGGGGAACATTCTTGTCTAGAGGGTACCTCCTCTGAGGGGGATCACAGTGCTGCATCAGACATGACAAGAGTGACCCTAGGGTTGTGTCTGGGAGATCACTCAAACGGTATGCTGATGATGGGTCTCCACTGAATTCATTACGCAGGTCGTCAAACCCAGTTTCTTCATCATACCTAGCACACCAAATCCATGAAACAAGCAAGGAAAGAGTGTAAATAAATAAATTTCAATTAATTTGTGTAATAAAGATTTGCATTAAAGATTAGCACAGATTGTTGGGATAAAATTTTAATTCTGATCAAAGAACTACACCAAGAACACTTAGAAATATATATATATATATACACTACTTGAAATTGTGTCTTGACGTAAATCATACAGTTTTCACACTATCTCAAATAATCTTTCAAACAGTGAATAGCGGAATCTATTGTAATAAGAGAAAGATGCACTATTTAACACATTCTTAATTATTGGTAAAAATTTATCGAAAAATCACAAAAAATTGTTAGTTTTACTTCCAACACTCCTTATAATAACAATAAAGCTATTAGAATAATGTGTTCAAAATTTTTTACTCATAACATCTCCTTATAATAACAACAATAAGAATTTATATGTTAATCTAGAAGAAATAAAAATTCAACATACTATATAAAAAAAATGCAAAAATGGCAAATATATGTTTTTTAATTATAAAACTTACATATATTGTCTGTAAAATATTTTTAAACAAAATGTCTAATAAGAATTTACTTTATCACCAATAAGATAATACTTTTTAGAGTCAAAAAATTTTATTAGATGTGTGTGTATATAAAAAAGTTTTTACCTCAGCATTGCAGCAGGACCATTACGATCAAACTTAACCCTTTCCTTCCACCAACCACGAAGGTTATCAGAAGCACCACTCACTGGCTTCCCCTTATCAGGAATTATGCCATAAACAAAACCCCTTACATCACAAACCTCCATCATCTTGAGCATGTTCTTCAGCACAATGTCTTGTGCACGAGTCAAGGCCTTCTTCTTCATCATCTCCACTGTTTGCCCTTGTTCTTTCTCCTTTCTCTCATCCTTAAGTTTCCTCAGCAGCATCCGGTCTCTCCACATCCTCGTTTCAAGTTCCTCGATCGTTAACACTTTTTTTTGTCCATTATCATCATCGTCATCATCTTCTTCTTCTTCATCTTCATCTTCTTCTTCTTCAATCATTCCTTCTTCTTCAATCATTCCTTCTTCTTCAATGGTTCTCATTGAAGTGTCCAAGAGATCAATAGTCATGTTGTGATCATCCATAGAATCCATTGCTTTTGATGATGACTTTTCTTTCACTTTTCTGTCAAACAATATATACAGAAATTAAAAAAGCTTATTACATGATCAGCCTTGCATTGAGGTAAGTAGATCAAATTTCAAACACTCATTTTGAAAGAAAATTAAAAATAAAAATAAAAAATATTTTTAACCCCAGAAAATCATCATATAAAGAAAAAATGTGAATAAAATTTTAGAAAATATAATTCTTCTTATTTCTTACACAATGAGAATCTATGTGTTGTCAAATTCATTACCCTGAAAAACAACATATAACTAATATTATCAGTGAAAAAATTACCCAATCAACTAATGAAAAATTATAGCAAATTTTTTTTAAAATAATTATTGTAAAAGTTAACATGTTTTTTTTTTTACAGATTAAATGACAATTGCATATACTATTTACTTTTATATTAATTGTAGAGGAATAATTCTCTTTATAGATCATTTTTATAAATAAAAAAAAATCACACAGAAGAGACTCCAAGACGAGAGAAAGAAATGTGAGGGTGACTCTGAAAGAGATTAAAAAAATGTTATACAAATTGCTATATAATTTTCTAATATGAATATAGTATCTGTAAATAATATGGATGCACAGATTTTGACAGAGAACTTTAAGAGTGGCCTTATACAAATTTAATAGGAAAATGTGAAATTAAATTCTCTAAACAGAAAACATATTGCAACTCCTTTACATTTTAAATGAATTTTTTAAGCACAATAAAAAACACTACAATAAAAGGATAATATAAATCGATTATGCTTTCAACCAAAAAGAAATCGATCATCATGCTAATAAAAGATCTGCAAAAAAAACTCTTATTTGGGAATTTAGCTGCCAAGAATCCAAAAGCCTCCTCTGAAATTTTATGATCAAATGTCTACATAAATTAATTACATGATACTAGTTAAATGTTTGTCAACATTATCAATGGTGTTTCCGACTGATGCAACACAATGCCTAGGTTAATGCAAAACTCATAAAATTGGGTGTGGTACAATAAAATTACACTGAGATGCTAGGGATGGAACAATTGGGGAAAAACACATGAAAATGAAACTAAAGAAAAGCAGAAAGACTTAATTAACCTCTAGACAATTTTTGTAGTAAACCAAAGCATAAAGCATAGACAAATGGAAATGATAAATGGAATGAAACACAAATTATACACAGAAAAATGTAAGAACTGTTTCCCACATGAATTTTTCTGTTGAAAATGGCCGTATATGCAATTTGGATGATTGCAAATGATTTTATTGTTTTTTTTAATAAAAATAACAGTTTTGCAATTCTTCCTTGTCAAATTGAACTGAATCAAGCAAATAATAAAATACTAAAGGGAGAATGGAAGAGGCCAGAAATCAAGCAAAGTGGTGAAAAACATAGCTAGGTTTGAATCGTACCAACAACAATTGAAGAATTGAAAGGAGAGGACAAGGGTATATGGTTCAGTACTTGAGAATGAAATGGTTAAGCAAAACAATAGATAGACATCATTGTCACAAGAAAGTAGACTTATATAGAAAATGCAAAAACAATTATAGAAAATTAAGTTTTAACCCCTACCATGGTTAAAATGAGTGGTGTTAATTAACTACCTAGTGCTAAGGTGCTAATTAACTATAATGAAATTCATTTTGATTAAAAAAACATGAGTACCAGAGTTTGGATGTTAAAAACTTTGAGAAAACAAATTAAATATGCTTGCTAGCTAAGTAGTACTTAAAGATATGGGTGATATGTTTTTTTTGCACATAATTACACATTTATTTTTTTATAAGAAATAATCTTGATTCAAAATCAAATAAAAATAAGCGATAAAATCTTTTTTTCTCAATAATTGTGAGTTTCATCTAGAATAAATGAAATAATGTGAGAACTATTTCATCTATGATGATATACAACAAGCGTCAATCTAATATGCTCTTTCAGTGAGTTGTCAAAAAAAAAAAACTAAAACTAAATTTAAAGTAAGGGGTTTGACATTCTTAGAATAAAACTAATAACTTTCTTCTTTTATCTGTTTTTTTTTCATTTTCCATAAAAGAATTCAATTTAATTATATTAAATTTGGGCAGTTAAAGATATGATCAATGTATTTTCTATACTTTTCAAAAAGTAATCATTTTTTTAAACAACCAACATTGATTATATTCTTTTTTATAGGATGTTTATATTTTAAGCATTAATTATTTTCTATAAATTTAATATATTTATAAAATAAATAATAAAGTAAGGGATGTCTATCTATTTTATAATTTAAATTAAATTAAATTAATTAAATAATTTGAAGAGTGTAAAAGACTCTCATTCTCCATATTCTTTCAAAGAAGTATTATCAATATTCTCTCTTTTTTTCTCTTTTGAGACATACATTTCACATATTATTCTTACAACTAATC